>NC_137017.1:4437092-4444592 GCF_032717465.1 Coenobita brevimanus | reverse complement strand
CCAACCTACTTACATATCTTTTACCACACCTAGCCTACTTACCCGCCGCTACTTACCCATCTACCAACATCTATTATCCTGCATACCTACCTACCTACCTACCTACCTCTCTATTACCGTACATACAAATCTACTAATATCTATTATCCTGTCTACCTACCTACCTACCTATCTATATGACTGTGCCTACCAACCTACCTATCTATCTACCACCGTACCTACCCACTATCTATCTATCTATCCATCACGACATCTATCTATCACTATCCCACTCATCTCCCCATCAATAACGCTTACTCTTCACCAATACGTCCCTCATTAACACACACACACACACACACACACACACACACACACACACACACACACACACACACACACACCATTCCCAGTCTCTCAGCTGAATAAAATCGTCTGGTCATCATAACAATACAAGTCATCGTGTGGAAGGGGTGCACCACAGGAGTATCTATCTGTCTATCTATCTATGTATCTACTTTTCTCGACACCAGTTTTTCATATCTACCTGCCTACTCGTTTATCTATTCATCAGTCTATCAATCTATCTATCTATCTGTCTGTCTATCTATCTTTCTATCTATCATGCTCTATTAACCCACATATATACTTATCCATGTGACAGAGGTGGAAGGCCAGGGATGTCCGAGAGAGAGAGAGAGAGAGGGGGGGGGAGGTGGTGGCTTTGAGGAGGGGGACTGAAAGACGCAAGGGGGAGGGGAGTGGGTGGACGAGGGGAAAAGTTAGGGGGGAGGAAGGGGTGGGTGGAAGGGGAGAGGGAGAGGTGGGAGGAAGGAAAAGGGGGAGGGGAGGAGGAGTGAGGGGAGAGGGATGTAAAAAATGAGAGGGAGAGACAGAGAGAGGTGTGAGAGGTGACAGAAAAGGGAGGGGAGGGGAGGGGAGGGGAGGGGTGAGGAAAGGAGTTCAGATATATCCGACGAGGGCATATAGTCTACCTATCTTTGGGTGAGAGAGAGAGAGAGAGAGAGAGAGAGAGAGAAAAAAAAATCACACCCTTTGCAGTCTCACCTTCACAAAGCTTTTTAAGACCTTACAAGTGCCTCTCTCTCTCTCTCTCGTGTGTGTAGGCTACATAGTTGTGTGTGTGTGTGTGTTTTGCAAACCGTGTAGCCTAAGTGTAACTGGTGTGTGTTTATCTTATTTAGCTGCAGTGCGTGTGTGTGTGTGTGTGTGTGTGTGTGTGTGTGTGTGTGTGTGTGTGTGTGTGTGTGTGTGTGTGTGTGTGTGTGTGTGCATATGGCAAGGCATCTATGTGTTTGCTTAGCACTGTGTGTATTTTTGTCTGGGACGGTATGTGTGTATGTTTGTGTGTGTACGGAAGGGGGCTGTGTGTGTACACGAGCGTGTGTGTGTGGTGGAGCATGTATGTGTTTGTTTAGCTATGTGTACGTGAAGTACGTTTAATTATGCATGTAAATGTGTGTGTGTGTGTGTGTGTGTGTGTGTGTGTGTGTGTGTGTGTGTGTGTGTGTGTGTGTGTGTGTGTGTGTGTGTGTGTGACTATATTTGGGGCAACCAGTGACGTAACGGGGACAGAAAGGGATGAGGCTCGACCTTGTGGTAGTTGTGGTAGTGCTGATGGTAGTGGTAGTAGTGGTAGCTGTCATGGTGGTGGTAGCTTGGGTGGCGCTGGTAGACTGGGGGATTGTGGTAGTGTTGTTAGCTGCTGTGGTGCTAAATGTGGTGGTTGTGATAGTTGTGATGGTTCTGGTGGTTTTGGTGTCAGTGGTGGTGGTGGTGGTGTGTGTTGTGGTGATAACGATGGTGGTTGTGGTAGTAGTGGTAGTTACCGTATGGTTGTTGTGGTAGGAGTGGCAATGGTAGTGGCTGTGAAAGTTACGGTGGTTGTGGTAGTAGTGATATTGGTTGTTGTTGTGGTAGCTGTAGTGGTTGAAGTAGCAGTGGTAGTCGTTGTAGTCAAGAGAAGGATGGTAGTGACAGTGTGTGCAATTGTGGTAAGTGGTGACAACAGTGGTAGGTGATGATGGTAGTGATGATAGGTGACAACAGTGGTAGGTGATGATGGTAGTGATGATAGGTGACAACAATGGTAGGTGATGATGGTAGTGATGATAGGTGACAACAGTGGTAGGGGATGATGGTAGTGATGATAGGTGACAACAGTGGTAGGGGATGATGGTAGTGATGATAGGTAAGAATGCCAACACCAGTCCCTATGATGACAGTTATGGCAATTTAGTTGAGTAGTGGTTGTTGGAATGGTTGTAGTTGTGGTTGAAAATGATGGTGAAGGGGATGGTGGTAGTTGTGGCGAAGGTATGTGGTAGTGGTGGTAGCGGTAGAGGTGAGTGTTATAATGATGGTAGTAGTGGTGACGTTGGTGGTGGTAGTACTAGTAATGACGGTAGTGAAGGTGGTGATGGTAGTAGTAGTAATGAACGTGGTAGTGGTGAAGGTGGTGGTGGTAGCAGTAGTCGTGGTAGTAGTAATAATGGTAGTAGTTGTGGTGATAATGGTGATTGTGGTAATGCCGGTGATGACTGAAATGATGAAAGTGGTGAAAGTAGTGTCGGTAGTGATGGTGATAATGGTAGTGGTAGTGATGGCGGTAGGTGGTGTTCATGGTGATAATGGCACTGGTTGTGTTGGTAGTGATGGTCGTAGGTGGTGAAATGGCGATAATGGTGGTAGTAATAGTATTGGTGGTGACGGTGCTAAGTGGTGTTAGTGGTGGTGGTAGATGGTGGTAGGTGGATAGTGGTGGCAGTGGTGGTAGTGTGGCACCTAGCAACACACAGGCACTTCTAGGACATGGGGTGCCAACTGATGCAACACTTCAACCTACTTCTCTCCCTCCCATCCCACTTCGTCCCCCTTCCCGCCTCTCCCTTCCCCTCCCTCCTCCTCCCCAATTCTCTCCCCTCCCATCCCACGCCCTTTCAATCTTCTCCTTTCATCTGCCTCCTCCTCTTCCTCCCCTCCAATCCCTCTCTCTCCCTTTCCCTCTTCTCCCCTCACCTCCCTCCTCCCCACTATCCCACTCCTCCCTTACTGCCCCCCTCTCCTTTCTTCCCCATCTTTTTCCTCCCTTCCCATTCGATTTTTTTATTCCTCTCGGTTCTCTTCCTCCTTCCCATCCCTCCCTCTCTCCTGCTTTCTCCCTTTCCTCCCTTCTCTCCCTCACACAATATTTTCCTTCTCTTTCTTTCCTGACTCTCTCTCTCTCCTTCCCTTTTCTCTTCCTATGCTCCCTTTCCTATTATTTTCACCTCCATACCTTCTTTCTCCCTCGCTCCTCTTCATTCCCATCCCAACCTTTTACCTTCCTCTCCTACCTCTTACCACCTACCCCCTACCTTCTCCCCACTCCCCCTCCTCTCTCATCCTTCCCTTTCCCAACCTTCCTATCCTTCATTTACCCTTCACTTTCTCTCTACCTCCCCCTCCCCTCCCCTCCACTCTCTCTCTCTCTCTCTCTCTCTCTCTCTCTCTCTCTCTCTCTCTCTCGGCTTGGTAGTGGAGTTGGCAGTAATTAGGGATATGCAGGTGTGAGTTGGCAGGTGTGAAGGTGTGCAAGTATGGAGACTGCAAATATAGGAACTGACAAGTGTGGAGAGAGAGAGAGAGAGAGAGAGAGAGAGAGAGAGAGAGAGAGAGAAAGAGAGAGAGAGAGAGAGAGAGATGGTGTGTGTGTGTGTGTGTGTGTGTGTGTGTGTGTGTGTGTGTGTGTGTGTGTGTGTGTGTGTGTGTGTGTGTGTGTGTGAATAGAGATGAATACGCAAAAATAATCACACGTAGCTACGTTCCACATCTAGGCTAAAGACCGTCTGACACCAAAGACCATCGAATTTAAAGTCCACCTAATTTAAAGACCATCAAAATTAAAGCACTGAATTTAAAGACCATCAAAATTAAAGACCACCGAATTTAAAGACCACCGAAATTAAAACCAAAATTACAGACCTCCGAATTTAAAGACCATTAAATTTAAAGACCATCGAATTTAAAGATCACCAAATTTAGGGACCAAATTCAATGACCAGAAAATTTAAAGACCAACATATTTAGAGGCTGCCAAATTTAAAGACCATCGAATTAAAAAAACACACCAAAATTTAAAAAAATCACCAAATTTAAAAACCACCAAATCTAAAGACCACCGAATTTAAAGACCACCCAAATTTAAATAGCCAAATAAAAATCACCACGGTTACTATAATTGAGAAAAAAAATCAATAAACAATCCTCCCTCATACATCAGGAGTTGCCCAGGAGAGAGAAACCTTGAGATAACAATGAAAACTGATAAATCGTAAATAATAATAATAATAATAATAATAAAAACAGATGCCGTCACTTTGCCTTTAATGAGGTAAACAACTATCTTTTATCACTTCCGTCTGTCTGTCTGTCTGTCTGTCTGTACCTATTTAACCACTTCTTATAAATGTTCTTGTCTATCCACACACCATCTATCTAGCTTCTATCTACTCTACCAACTATTTATCTACCTATATCTATCTGCATTTAACCAGCCTACCATCAGCTTATCTACCTACGTCATCTTTTCGTGTACCCATCAACGGTATCTGTTTTATGAGATAATCGAAAAAAAAGAAAAAAATAGCACTTGCTCCCTCACGCACACACAAACCGTGAAAAGTGGGTGTTTGAGGTGGACAAATTACGAGTGTGTGTGTGTGTGTGTGTGTGTGTGTGTGTGTGTGTGTGTGTGTGGAGGGGTATGAGGGTGTAGCAGCAATGGTGGGGGTGTGCATGACTGGGTGGGTAGGGGGGCGGGTGGGGTATGCATGTGTATAGACAGTGAAGAGAAGAAATCGAGGAAAAATCTGGTATTATCTTCCAAATGTCCTTTTACACTGTTGTATGTTCCCTTGCTGTAACCTCCCCTGACCTTCCTTTCCTTCGCTGTTGATATAATCCTTCCTTTCATTCCCTCCACACCCTCCCCACCCCCCCTCTCTACTCACCACTCACTGGCTGATATGACAACAACATACCTGCAGAGAGAAAATGTATATTAAAGGCAAATACGTAAATAAAAACAGAAACAAAAACATATATAACTAGAAAACACTCAGAGAACGCATACCTCCGCCAACGCCACATATGCCTAAATTTTTACATGAAGTTCTGGGCATTAGTTTTATTGACATTTCAATAAATGGCAAAACTGTCCTATTTTATAATGTTTATATAAAAAAAAAAAATCCTCGATCCGCAACTTGATTGGATCCGTCTCAAAATTTAATCAACTTTTCCTTGGCCAATAGGAAACCCCTTCATAAAATTGCATAGAAAATCGACGGTAACTTTTTGAGATATTTTGAGGACACATAAACAGACAGACACGGTGATCGTGTAACCTCCGCCAAAGGTAAAAATGAGAGAGAGAGAGAGAGAGAGAGAGAGAGAGAGAGAGACAGAGAGAGAGAGAGAGAGAGAGAGAGAGACAGAGAGAGAGAGAGAGAGAGAGAATTACTGTGCTTGTCCTCACCACTTCCTATTAGTGTGGGAGTGAGGCTTCTCGCTCTATTTTTACTTCTCTCTCTCTCTCTCTTTCTCTCTCTCATTCGCTGTAACGCCCACTCCTTCTTGCTTAACTCACTTTCTCTTTTCTGTAACTGCTGACTATTTTTCCTTCTTTCTTTAACTCACTCTACCACTCTCTCTCTTTCTTTAATTACTTTTCTTCCCCTCTTGCTTAAACTCACTCTCCCACTATTTCTGACGGCCTCTATCTCCACTTTTTTTTCTCTCTTTCTCATCCTCTGACACTCACTCTTTCTCTAACTTTCTCTCTTCAATTGATTTTCCTCCTTTCTTTACCTCTCTCACTCTTTTATTAGCTCACCATTTCTCTGATCCTCTTTCAACTGTGTGTGTGTGTGTGTGTGTGTGTGTGTCTGTGTGTGAAAGTAGTAAGTTATTTCAGTGTACTGTGTGGGCGTGTGAATCATAGGTATGTGTGCGTGTGGGTAATGTGTGCGTCTGAATCATGTACGTATTTAATTGTGGACATGCCAGTGTACGAGTGAATCGTGGGTATGCATGTGCGGATTCTGTGTGCATGTAGCTTTGTGTACGGATTTGTGAGATCGTAGGTATGCAAGGTATCCACGTTTGGCGTTAGATCACACACGATCACACACACACACACACACACACACACACACACACACACACACGGTCTTGCTTTGGTTTAGAATATCGGGCGGCACCTGGGTACTGTGTGTTTGTGTGTGTGTGTGTGTGTGTGTGAGAGAGAGAGAGAGAGAGAGAGAGAGAGAGAGAATGACCTTAACCGAAAGAATGCATAAGAATGGTGACGGAGGAATCTGAATGTTATCTCGATCTTATCTATTACACCGAAAGTGTCTTTCTTGGGTCAACTCCGGGATTAGGCGCTTTGCTACAAATATCACGTAGAGAGAGTTACTATACCCCTTCACTCCGACGACGCATTATTTTTATTAGATCCACCTTAGACACGAACGTAAAAATAATAAAAACTAATAATAATAATAATAATAATAATAATAATAATAATAATAATAATAAACTGTGAAAGGGATGATAAAGTCTAAGGTGAGTAAAATCGTCTGGAGATGCCATGAATTAACCACAAGTCACAAGACTGAGAGGGTTTATCGATATTTGAGGCGGAAGATAAGAGATTAGGCAACAGCGGGAGGGAGGGAGGGGGGGAGAGAGAGAGAGAGAGTATACTTCTCTCTCTCTCTCCTTGCTTTACCCTCCTTATCTTCCACTTATAGACTTTGACACCAATTATAGTGATCTCATAAAATCAGATACCATAGTTTTAGATTTATGTAAAAGAGAGAAAAGAAAAGCCTCGCAAGGATTATTCAATATACTGCTTACTTTTCCTCCCATTACTTCTTACCTCATCCTCCCATTCCACCTCCTTCCCTATCGTCTTCTCTCCCATATCCTCTTCCTACTTCCATTCCTTTTCATCTTCCCTCCACTTCCATCTACTTACCTCCTTCCCCCTCATGTTACCTCCCATCCCTCCCTCCATTCTGCTCCTTCCTCTTTCTTTCCATTAATTCTCCCTACTTACGCTCCCTCCCTCCCTTTCACTTTTCCTCTCCCCCTTCCTAGCATCTAACCTCCCCCTAATCCGTCCCATTCCACACCCTCCCTCCCTCCCATTTCACCTCCCTCCTTTCCCCTTTTCCTTTCCTTTCTCTTCCACTGATGTCTGCAACTGAGGTGAGGTGGGACGATTACATTAACCTTGAAACGAGGCACACACACACACACACACACACACACACACACTTCTTCTATTTCATCTCTCTCCCTCCCTCACATTTTACCTCAACCGCTTCATTTCCTTCCCTCCCAATCCATCTCCCTCCCTCCTAATCCAAACTCTTACTCCAAATGCACCTTTCTCCCTCCTTTTCCTCCCTCCCCTTCCACCTTTTCGTTTCTCTCATCAAACCAGCC
>NC_137017.1:4427092-4434592 GCF_032717465.1 Coenobita brevimanus | reverse complement strand
CTAAGTGTGATTACGGGAGTTTGTGTGTGATATGTGACTGTTTTTTTTTTTACCGACATATATGTACGTATGTACGTAGTATTATGTGCACCGTATGATGAACGTAATCCCTGTATTGCTGTGGTCAGCGTGTGTCCGTGTGCCAATGAATACGGCACATGTGGCTACCGTGTGTGGCTTCAGGCAACAAACATACACACTGCGTTGGAGTGAATCCTGGCTCATACCCCACCACACCCTACCCCACATCATCTCACCCCCACCACACCCCACCCCATACCATCGCACCCCTACCACACCCCATCCCATACCATCGCACCCCCACCCCACACCATCGCACCCCTACCACACCCCACCCCACATCATCACACCCCCACTACACCCCGCTCCACCCAACGCCCCTCCTTACACTTCTTTCCTACAACCTCAAACCCTTCTCCCCATACCTTTACGAACCTTTCTCCCTCCCCCTTTTCCTCCCTGCCGTTTTTATAACTTCTCTCTCTCTCTCTCTCTCTCTCTCTCCGCTACTAACACTCCTTTCCTTCCACCCTACTTCCATCCATCCCCTTCCTACAAATACTTTCCCTCATCTCTCCCTACAACCTCGACCTCTCTACAGTCCAAACATCCTTGCAACCATCCCTCTCTGTACACTCCTACGACCTTCATCCTTTCCTTCCCTCTCTCCCTTCCTGGCACCACTTCCCTTCCTGCCTAAAACCACTACCTTTCTCCCTCCTACCTTCCTACATCACATCACTTTCTTCTTAGACCCCCCTCATCCCTTCATCCCTAAAACTCCACATCCTTTCTCTCCTCCTCATAGCTTCACTTTTATCCCTTTCTATCCATCAGTTTTTCCTCTATCCACACTCCCTCCCTCTCTCCCTCCCCACAACACCAAACCTCTTTCGTCCACTCTCCCCCTCCTTCCCTTGGGTCTCCCTCCTACTCTCCAGGGATAGTATAAATAAATAATCTTAAAAGAATTATTACACCATACATGTGTCACCAGTAATTGATCATGTTTATAAGTATTTTTATTCTCTTTACTTTTTTACTTCAGCATTCACACTGGTTTGACCAGTTGTTGGATTAGTGAATAAAGTATACACAGCGAATCTTAGGTACAATTTAAGGTCAAGATTGTTCATGCATACTGCCCCTGCCCTCTCATGCGCTTGGCCCTTCTGCGCATAATTCCCCACCCCCCATCACTCATAGCTCCCCCTCTCCATTTCCCCTCCCCCTCTTCTCCGTATGACTCCCCCGGTGGTCCCCTTCTCTCCTCTTCCCCCCTTCCTCTTCACATTCCTCCTCCTCTCTCCACGCTTTGCCCCCCACTCCCTCCTCCCCCCTCTCTACGTTCCTCTCCCCTTTCTACACGACTCCCCTATCTCCCCGCAAAATATCTCCCCCTCCACATGACTCCCTCCTTCTCTCTCCAAACTTCTTCCATCCACAAGTTACCCCTCACCCATCCCCTTTCTTCCCCTTTCGCCGTCCCATCTCCGCACGAATCCCTTCCCCTCTGCGCATTACTCCCCCCCCCCCTCCTTCACGCATGAGAGGCGGCCTTGGCGTGACTGGGGCCCGCATGCGTAACAGCCGTACTGTGTCTGGCGTGCGTGTGTGCGTTGTAGTGGCGTGTGTGTGTGTGTGTGTGTGTGTGATCTTACTTTTGGCTTGTTTGACTGCGTTTTGGGTGTTGCGTGTGTGCGTGACTGTCTTCCTCGTGTGTGTGTGTGTGTGTGTGTGTGTGTGTGTGTGTGTGTGTGTGTGTGTGTGTGTGTGTGTGTGTGTGTGTGTGTGTGTGTGTGTATCTAGGCATCAAATGGTGTGAGTGTAAGAGATGTCATGGTTTTCCCCACCCCGCCACATCCTCCCCACCCCAACACATCCTCCCCGTATCTCCCTCAATCTGGCCTTCCCCAACACCGCCGGAGTCTAGGCTGTGCTGAGGGGCGCTGGGGATAGGACCACCACAGCACACCGTACAGCACTCTCTCTCTCTCTCTCTCTCTCTCTCTCGCGCACACACACACACACACACACACACACACGAGAGAGAGAGAGAGAGAGAGAGAGGAACCAGAGGGCCACTTTGTCGATGAAAAAGAACAAACAATAAGGAAGAAAAGAGAAGTCGAGTGGATTAAAATAGAGGGGAAATGAGGGGAGGGAGGGAGGGAGGGAGGGAGGGAGGGAGGGAGGGAGGGAAGGAAGGAAGGGATGGAAGGAGCGAATTTGTGAAGGATGAAGGAAGGCCAAAGGGAAGGCAGGGGAAGTGAGGGAAAAGTGAGGGTGGGGAAGGGAAGGAGAAAGGGGGTGTAAATGGGGGGGAGGGGAAGGTAAGGGAGAAGGAGGGGGAATGGTAGTGTGTGTGTGTGTGTGTGTGTGTGTGTGTGTGTAAAAGTATAGAGGGCCAGTTTCACAAATACACAGATCACACAGACATTACGTTCCCTACAGAGTGATTCAACCTTCACCCCTCAACCACCAGACGATTTTATTCAGCTGAGAGAAGCATCCTGGCCCAGAAAAGCATCGTGGCAAGAAAGGGTTAAAAATACAAGATATTCCCAAAGGACGATTCAGACACCTTTAATTTTAAGCAACCAGGTGATATTAAAAACCAAATCAATCCACTCAACAACCAAAACAATTAACCCCTTCTCAAACTACCTTCATTAACCCTTTCCCAGACCATTAACCCTTTCTACCCATGATAAGTC
Organism: Coenobita brevimanus; assembly: GCF_032717465.1. Taxonomy (NCBI): domain Eukaryota; kingdom Metazoa; phylum Arthropoda; class Malacostraca; order Decapoda; family Coenobitidae; genus Coenobita; species Coenobita brevimanus. The sequence goes on along the minus strand of NC_137017.1, from coordinate 4,431,854 downwards.
TCTCCTAAGCTGAAGGAAATCGTCTGGTGCTCGTAAGAATAAAGCAGATGTTCGTCCTAAGTGCGTTTTTCAATATGAGATTCTTCGTAAGGTTAAAAATATTATCATCCTTTCACAAAATTTTATAAGGAAAATATAACAGAAAAGAGGAAGAGGAGGACACAAAGGAGAGGAGGGAGGGACGAGATAGATATGAAGAATTGAGGGAGATGCATCGACAAGAGACGAAGGAGGGGGAAGAGAGAGAGGAGGAAAGAGGAGACAGAAAAACAGGGAGGAGAAAAGACGAGAGGGAAAGGGGGAGGCAGGGGAAAATGAGGAGACAGAAATTGAGAGAGGAGGAAAGTGGAGAAAGAAAAAGGAGGGAGGAGATGAGGAGACAGTAAAAGAGGAAGGAGGAAAGAGGAGGACGAAGAGACAAAGAGGCCATACAAACAAGGGGAGGGAAGAGGGGTGTGTGGAAGGATGGAAGGGGGAAGGGGGGAGTGCGAAACAAAAGAAGGGCAATTCATTTGTGCATAAAAGAGGTGCGATGTGACACCTTGGAGCAATTGTGTGGGAATGGAGAGAAGGAGGGAAGGGAGGGAAGGAGGAGGGAAGGGAGGGAGGGAGACTGAGAGAAGGAGGGAAAGGAGGGAGGTAGGGTGATTGTGAGAAGGATGGAAGAGGGAGGAGAGAAGAAATGATGAGAGGGAGGGAGGTGAGATCGAACAGATGGAGGGAAGGGAGGGAACTAATGGAGGGAAGGGAGGGAACTAATGGAGGGAAGGGAAGGGAAAGAGGGTTCAAAAGGAGGGAAGGGAGTAGAAAGAAAGGGAACAGAAGGATGGAAGGAAGGGCGGAAAGAGAGATGGGGGAGGAAGGAAGGGAGGGGATAGGGAGGAAAGAACAGAACAAGAAAAAACGAAGTGACTTGAATGAAAGAAGGATGAAAAAGAAGGAATAAGGATGGAAGGAAATGAAGGAGTAAGAAAGGAAGGAGGAAATGAAGGATGGATGGAAGGAAGAGGAAGAGAGGAGAGACAAGGGGTGATGCATAGTGACAGGGGGTAATGGGCAGAGACAAATGCCGCGACACAGACAGAGAAGGGAGAGATGGAGAGAAGAGAAGGGAGAGAATATTGACAGGGTAAGTAAGGGGGTTGGGAAGGAGGAAAACACAATGAATAATGAAAGAGGAAGGAACAGATAAATGAAGGAAGTAAGGAGTTGTGAGAGAGAAGAGGAAGTGAAGGGGGGAGTAACCGAGGAAGTGATGGTTTGTGGAAGAGAAAATTATATAAAAGAATAAAAAAAGAACAAAGGGATAATTTGAGAGAGAGAGAGAGAGAGAGAGAGAGAGAGAGAGAGAGAGAGAGAGAGAGAGAGAGAGAGAGAGAGAGAGACGATCCTAAGGGAAGGGGCTGGGAGGGGAAGAGGAGGAAGATGGAGGGAAGGAAGAGAAGGGAGGGAAGAGCTGGGTGGAATGAAAAGGAAGAAGGAAGGGCAGAGTCGGGAAGGGAACAAAGAAGAGAGATTGAGAACTGACAAGGAAGGAAGGAAGGATGGATGGATGGAAGGATGGATGGATGGATGGACGGACGGACGGACGGATGGAAAGAAGGGAGGGAGGGAGGTAAGGAGAGGAGAAAAGGGCATAAGAAAAAAGGATGATAGGGAGTACAAAAAAAAAAAGCACAACGTAGTGAAAGATGGAAAAGGGGGAAGGAAGAATGGGAAAGAGGAGAGATGGGTAAGAAGGAGGTAAGTGCCAGAAGGAAGATGGGAAGGAGGGATGAGGGAGGAGTGAGGGGGAAGGGAGGAAAGGGGAGGAGGAGTGAAGGGAGGGGTAGGAGGAGCGAAGGGGGAAAATGCTGAAGGTTGGAGGTGCAAAAGGGAAGGAGGAGGGGTGAAGGAACGGCTGAAGGCAAGAGGGAAGGGAGAGAGAAGAGAGGAAGAGTAAGGAGAGGAAAGAAATGAGTAAGGGGGATGGAGCAATGAGGGGTGCAAAATGAAGGAAAGAAGGAAGAGAATGGAAAGGGGGAAAGGAAGGAGAGAAAGGAATGAAGGAAAGAGAGGGGGTGGGAAGCAGGGAAGAGTGAAAAATGAGGGAGAGAAGGAAGAGAAGTGAAGAAGAAGGAGAGAGAGAAATGGAGGAACGAGGGGGTGAGGGGTGAGGCCTTCAAGTTAAAATATTAGGACAGACGGGATATATAAATAATACAATCCCCTGACGCAAGCACGATGGCCGGAATTGTAAGCAGAACAGGCGAGGAGGAGGAGGAAGAGGAAGAGGAGGAGGAGGAGGAAATCAAACGGCAACAGACGCTATGGTCCTTTCGAGGCTGCTTGTTAGAGTAGACTATGACTACGAGATCTAATTCTACTGTACATGCTGAAAGATAAGGATAGTAAAGCAAAAAGGCTCCCCCCGCCTCGAAACCCTCCAGTTAAAACTGGCAGGAAAAAGTGAGAAGGACCACCATGCAGCATGGAAAAACTGAAATGGAAATTTCATAGAAAAGGCTGAAAAGGACAAGTTATATTCTATAATACTTTATCTATAAGCTTCCAGTTTGAATAACCTGAAAGAGAAGGTAATAAAGTATAATGAATAATTAAATAAATAAGTAACTACGGCATGACATTATGTACGGATGCACTGAGTTAACGGGGCCTCAGTAGACGGTGTGGAAAATGCAGTGTGAATGTTTTGAGGTGGTGCAGCAGCCCTGCCTGGCGCTTTTAAAGTGGGCAGCAGTCAATCAGGCCCCAGCTCCGTTCACTCCACTGAGACATAGAACTTTCCCATGCAGGACAAGCACACAAGTTATCTCCTGAAGCAGTGAGCCCTGGTACATTTAAAAAAAATTCCCGATGGTGGTCACTTGGCTAATAGGGACCCTCAGTGATCCACAGCATATCACAGATTGAGAGTAATAGTGACTCTTAACTCAGGGCTATCTGTGCAGATCCTAGTCTGTGTTTATACTACTTTCTTTGGATTTAATAAATTTATAAATATACAGTATAATGACGTGACGCTATGTACGGGTACGTTAAGTTGAAGAGTTGTCTTTTAGAATGGAGGGGAATAAACTTACGCCCAGCTGGTAGAAGTAAGCTATTCGGACAGAAACAGGCAGCCGAGGACTGTCATGCAAGTACTTGTCTATTTTGTTTTGAAATATCTTAATTGGGATACTGTTCACGGTATCTGAGGGTAATCTGTTCCAGATATTTACAACTCTGTTGATGAAAAGCATTTCGCTTCATGAGATTGGAAACGCTTTCCCATAACTTTACAGCCATTCCTTCTGGTTTGACTCGGCCAGTCTCTTTCAAAATATTTATTCATGTCTAAGTCGTCATATCCTTTCATGATTTTGAAAACTTCAATAAGGTCACATCTTAACCTGCGTTTTGTTAGGCTAAATTATTTAAGTTCTTCAAGGCGTTCCTAATATGGTGTGTCTCAGTCGTGCTATCATTTCTGTGATTCTTCGTTGTCTTTTCTCTATTTTTTGTTTTATGTCCTTTCTGTTATGCGATGACCAGAACTGCACACAATACTAGAGATGGGGGGGGGGGCACTAGCGAGTTGTACGAGGCAAGTATGACTTTCTCCGATTTAAACTCGAAAGTTCTTCCAATAAAACCCACCAGCTTGTTTGCAATTTTAACCGCCTTGGTGCAATGCTTATTCGGTTTTAAGTCATTTGATATTATCGCACCAAGATCTTTTTCATTGTCTGTACTTGATAACTGGATACCGTACATTTTGTAATTCGCATGGAAGCTGGTACTTCCAACATGAAGTACTTTGCATTTTTCTGTTGAATTTCATTTGCCATTTTTCTGTCCAGCTTGCCAAAGTATTAGGGTCATTTTGTAACTGCTGCCACTGTAACTTGGAAGTTACTTTATTGGTTACTTTAGTATCGTCTGCATTTTGGATATTTTACAATTAGGCGGAGGAGGAGGTATACAGCAGAATGATCGAGAAGACAAAGAGGGGAGGGGAGGGTCAAGGGAGAATAGGTGGGAGGAAGACAGACACGAGAGGAGGGGAAGGTACGATGGACAGGGTAAAGCGGAGGGGGAGGAGAAGAGGAGGAGAGAGGGGGAAGGGGGGAGTTGAAGGGGAAAGAGGTGAGAGGGAGAGAGGGAAACAGCAAAAGGGAGAAAGAAAAGAAGGGAGCGGGGAGATGGAGAGGTGGCAGAAGATGAAGTGACAAGAAAGAGGATGAAGGGAAGTGAAGGAAAGGGAGAAGGAAGGAAGAAGGGAAAGAATGATGGAGGGAACGAAGAGGGAGGGAAGGAGGAGGAGGGTAGGGGAAACAATGAAAGGAAAGAACAAAGGAATGGGAAAACGAAGAAAAAAAAAACTTTATCCATCACTCTTCTTGCAGATCTCTCTCTCTCTCTCTCTCTCTCTCTCTCTCTCTCTCTTACTCACCACTCACAGGCAGGAGGGTGAGGCGTCAACATACCTGCAAAGAGAGAGAATATATATGTTAGAGAGGCAATTATTTACATACAAAGACAGCAAGAAATATAAAAATAAAACAGAATAATATGTACAATGATAACATAATTCGCAAACTAACAATTGATACAACAACATTTTGGCTTCTTCTTCTTCTTCCTCTTCTTCTTCTTCTTTTTCCTCCTCTTCCTCTTCTTTCCTTTCTCTCCATCGCTTCCTCTTGCTTGCCTTGACATGCTGTGTGTGTGTGTGTGTGTGTGTGTGTGTGTGTGTGTGTGTGTGTGTGTGTGTGTG
>NC_137017.1:4409592-4419592 GCF_032717465.1 Coenobita brevimanus | reverse complement strand
AGAGAGAGGCGGAAGTGAGCTGAAGGAAGAGAAAATGTTAGTGTACCTCTAAATGATTTATCCTTCTTTCCCTCCTTCACTCTCCTTCCTTCATTTCCTTTCCTTCTCTCACCGTGTCCTTAGTTCTTCCCGCCCACATTCATCTAGTTCCTTCCTTCCTGCTCTGCAATCCTTGTCTTAAACCCATTCAATATATGCCTTCGTTATAACCTACTCCACAAACAGCCTCGGGAGCAGCAATAGATCTAATGCTGATTCCTTTTCTTTCATTACCTTTCTTTCCTTTCTTCTCTACACTTTTTCCTTCCCTCCCGTCTTTTCTCATCTAACCTCTTCCCTCTCTACTTTATACTCTCTCTCTCTTCCCAACCCTATCCTCTTGTAACTACCTCCTTGCCCCCTCTTTCATCTCCCTCCTCCCTTCTCTATCTCTCTCCTATCTCCTCCCTCCTTATCTCCCTTCTTGCTGCCTCTTTCAGTTCCCTCCCTCCTTCCCTATCTCCCCTCTATCTTCCTCCTCTCCTCTCCTCTCCCTCCCTCCCTCCCTGCCTGTCTGCCTACTCACTCAGCAGTCGGGGTGAGGCAGCAGGGTCAGGCAGGAAGGCATACTAAGGATAGCCAGCACGTGTGGGGTATGCAAGGAGACCCAGGTGTACACAGGTGCCTTACCGATGCTTGGGCAGGGGTTCAGGCAGGGAAGGTGAGGCAGGGGAAAGAGAAAGGTAGGAAGAAGGAAAAATGCAAGGTAGGAGTGGGAGAAGAAGGAGAGAGAGATAGGAAAAAGACAGGAGGAAAAAGAGTGAGGTAGGTAGGCGGGGTGAGGCGGACAGGTAGGCATACTAAGGAGAGGCAGCACGTCTGGGGTAGCAAAGGTGGCCACCCAGGTGTGCATTGGTGCCTTGCAGGGGCTTAGGCAGGAGTTCAGGCGGGCTAGGTGAGGCAGGGGAGAGGAGGGGGAGGCAGGGGAAGAACGGAGACGGAGAGATGCAGGAAGAAGGGGAGAAAGTCAAGATGAGAAAAGAAACTACGAAGAGGGGGGAGGGAGGAGAAAGAGATGAGGGAAAGGGAGGGGGAAGACAGACGGGACAGGGAGACAGACAGAGACGAGTAGAAGGAAAGAAGGGAAGAAGGATAGGACGAGGAAGAAGACAAGAGAAGGGAGGAGGTAGAAGGAAGAGGGAAGAGAGAAAGGTAAGAGGAAGGGAAGTGCAAAAGGAAGGACACAGACTGGGGAGGAGGATGAGAGAAGTGATGGTGGTAGGAAAGACAGGAGAAGGGAGAGTAAGGAGAGGCAGATAGACGAAGGAAGGAAGAGGACGGAGAACGAGGAAAGAAAAGTATGGGAAGGGTTACAGGGAAATGAAAGTGAGTGACAGGGGTGGTAGGAAAGAATGAAGGAAGAAGAGACAAACTGTGGAAAGAAGGAAGGAGGAAGGGAGGGAGGGAGGAGGTGGAAGAGAGAGAAAGGAAGGGGAGTGACTGGGACAGAGGGATGAAGAAGAATTGGGGGGGGAGGGAGGGGGGAGGATGTGGAAAGAATGAAAATCAGGAGGATGCAAGTAGGAAAAAGCAGGAGAGAAACAGAGGTGGTATGGAGGAGAGGAGGAAGGACAGGGAACGCGGTGAAAAAGGCAGGGGGGAGAGGAAAGAGTGGGAGGGGGAAGAAAGGAGAGGGGAAGTGCTAGGGAGAGAAATGAGGGGAAGCGATGAGGGAAGACAGGGGAGGCTTAGAGGAATGGAGGAGGAGTGAAAGAAATGAGGGGAGTAGAGGACGCAGGTAAAGAAGGAGAAAATGAAAGAGGGAGGGAAAATGGAATGGTAGAGGGAGGAAGGGGAGAGAGACTAGCAAAGAGGGGAAAAAAAAAAGGGGGAGAAGAAAGGGGGCGAGGGGACAACGGGATAGGGAAAGGAGGAAAGACAGATAGCGAGAGGAATGAGGAGAGGAAAGGAGGAAGGAATAGGTTGAAGAAATGGAGGTGGAGAGGTAAAGAAGAGCGTGATAAGGAAGATGGAAAAGGTATGGAATGGAATGGAAGCAACAGAGAGAGCGAGAGAGAGAGAGAGAGAGAGAGAGAGAGAGAGAGAGACTGTGTGACGGAGAAATGAGAATTGAACAATATATGAAACGTTTGTGTGTCAGAGACAAAGTGTGTGTGTGTGTGTGTGTGTGTGTGTGTGTGTGTGTGTGTGTGTGTGTGTGTGTGCATCACTATACATGCCTAAACGTATGTGTGTACGTCTACGACTGTGTACATGAAGCCATTTACGATTACTCTGTGGTCGTGCCCAGAATGTGTGTGTGTGTGTGTGTGTGTGTGTGTGTGTGTGTGTGTGTGTGTGTGTGTGTGTGTGTGTGTGTGTGTGTGTCCATATTTGTGTGAACTGCCCTTGACCTGTGGCCGTGCTTAATTTCCTATACACACACAGAGGCGGATGACTGCGTGTGTGTGGGGGGGGGGGAATTTTCGAATATGTTTCTGATGAATCGTGCATATTTCGACATCATCATCATCATCATTACAGCTACTACGCTTCCTCCTCCTCCTCCTCCTACTACCACTACCTGTCCTACTACAAATCATCATCATCCATACACCTGTAATTGTGTCTCATCATTTATCTTCCTTTAATGTTTGCTTCTTCCAGTCTCTCTCTCTCTCTCTCTCTCTCTCTCTCTCTCTCTCTCTCTCTCACACACACACACCCTGACGCATCCCGACACTGGATACCCCAAGGCCACGCACATGTGTAGGATGTAGCATGATTAACTTATACGCACATACCACAGGCCTGACACAACCACATACACAAATACACACAACTACAACAACAACAACAACAACTACTACTACTACTACTACCACCAACACCACTACAAGACGTCTGGAAGTCTAAATAAAATCCTGTTAACACGAATAAAATATACACAATTGAAAGTCTTAGTAAGATGCGGGACCATAAGGGCCGAAATAAAATCTACGGGAGAGAAACGCCTGACATCCGAAAAATGTTAGGGCGAGACTGACTGACTGGGCCACTCCTAGATAAGCTTCGGGATTTAAAAATGTCCTCGTACTGAAGGGGTTAACTCTCTCTCTCTCTCTCTCTCTCTCTCACGTGCCAAAATTTACAATAGACAATACAACAATACAGTATAATATTCTCACAAACACATTTCTCTCTCTCTCTCTCTCTCTCTGTCATATTTTGGTCTGGCTCTCACGTCCCTCCCTCCCTTCCCATGTATTCATTACGTGACTCACTGCTTATTTATAAATGCTCTCTCTCTCTCTCTCTCTCTCTCTCTCTCTCCCTTCCTTATCCATAATTTTCCTCCTCTTCTCCATCTCCTTCCTTCATTTTTCCCCTCTCCTAAATTCACTTGTAATTCCTTTCCTCCCTCTTTTTATTTCCCAGAGAGAGAGAGAGAGAGAGGGAGGGAGAGAGAGAACAATGCCTCTGCTTTCTTTTTCTTTCTTTCTTTCTTTCTCGTGTGAGTCTTCCCATGAGAACACATTAAAACGTCGCTTCCAGGGTCGCCTCTCTCTCTCTCTCTCTCTCTCTCTCTCTCTCTCTCACAATAGTACTTTGATAATATCTCCACAATACAGTTTTCTCTCACATTTTCTGTCTGTCTGTCTGTCTCTCTGTCTGTCTGTCTATCTCCCTCTCTCTCTCTCTCTCATCTGTGTCAGGTCCCCAGGCACACTCAATTAAGGGCCCTACTTACTGTCCTTTACAACGTCAGGCTTAAGCTTTACCGTCCTTAGTCTTTTCTTTACCTTCCTTAACCTTAATCTTTCCTTTATCTTCCTTAATATTTTCTTTACTTTCCTTAATCTTTTCTTTATCTTTCCTTAATCTTTACTTTCCTTAATCTTGATCTTTATCTTCCTTAATCTTTTCTTTACCTTCCTTAATATTTTCTTTGTCTTCCTTAACCTTTTCTTTGTCTTCCTTAATCTTTTCCTTATCTTCCTTAATCTTTTCCTTATCTTCTTTAATCTTTTCTTTACCTGCCTTGATCTTGTCTCTATCTTTCCTTTATCTCTTCTTTACCTCACCTCTTTAACTCACTTTTATTTCCGTCTATAGGCACCTTACTTTTCACTCTAACTTCCATTCACTTTATTTTACCACTGGCCACACTTAACACCTGTCTACGTGCTCTTTATTTTTCTTTACCACCTACCTTTACTGCCCTTATCTTATATTTTATAATCCCTCTCACGTAACTTTATTTTTCCTTTCGCTTTTTCTGACTCGATTTGTGTTTTGTGTATATACGGGTCTCTCTCTCTCTCTCTCTCTCTCTCTCTCTCTCTCTCTCTCTCTCTCTCTCTCATATTCTTAACCATTTTGATTTTTTCTTAACACCAGACGATGTTTCTCTCTCTCTCTCTCTCTCTCTCTCTCTCTCTCTCTCTCTCTCTCTCTCTCCTAAGGCTGCATAAACATGTAGAAAGGAACCCAGAGAAGGACATGTTCATAAATGGTAGTGGTGGTAGTTGTGGTAGGCGGGGGTGGATGGTGGTAGCTGTGGTAGGCAGGGATGGATGGTGGTAGTTTTGGTAGGTGGTGGGTGGATGGTGGCAGCGGTGGTAGGTCGAGGGTGGATGGTGGTAATTGTGGTAGGTGGGAATGGTGGTGGTGAAAATTGTTAGAAAAGATGATTGGAAGCGTAATGGTAGTTGTGGTAGCTGGTGGTGGTAGGTGGTGGTGGGTGGATGAGGGTGTCAATGGTGGTAGTGGCTATGGTTGTGATCATACGACGGGAATGGTAGTAGTGGGATGGTTGTACTGTAGTGATAGTGGCAGTGTGTGGATGGTGGTGGTAGGTGATGGTGGTGGTAGGTGATAGTGGCAGTGTGTGGATGGTGGTGGTAGGTGATAGTGGTAGTGTGGATGGTGGTGGTAGGTGATGGTGGTGGTAGGTGATGGTGGTAGTGTGGATGGTGGTGGTAGGTGATGGTGGTAGTGTGGATGGTGGTGGTAGGTGATGGTGGTGGTAGGTGATAGTGGTAGTGTGGATGGTGGTGGTAGGTGATAATGGTAGTGTGGATGGTGGTGGTAGGTGATGGTGGTGGTAGGTGACAGTGGTAGTGTGGATGGTAGTGGTAGGCGATGGTGGTAGTGGTAGCTGTGGTGGTAATTAATTCAGTTATGGTGGTGGGGACGATGGAAGAAATGATGATGGTCGTGGTACTAGTAGTAATGGTGGATATGGTGGGTATTGTGGTAGTAATGGCGGTAAGAGCGGAAGGGAACTGTGGTTGTGATGGCGGTGATAGTGGTAGGGATTGTGGTAGAAATTGTGGTAGAAATGGTGATAGTGGTAGGAATTGTGGTAGTAATGGTGGTGATAGTGGTAGGAATTGTAGTTGTAATGGCGGTGATAGTGGCAGGAATTGTAGTAATGGTGGTGATAGTGGCAGGAATTGTAGTAGTAATGGTGGTGATAGTGGTAGGGCAGGAATTGTGGTAGTAATGGTGGTGATAGTGGTAGGGACTGTGGTGGTAATGTGGTGACAGTGGTAGGCAATGTGGTAGTAATGGTAGTGATAGTGGTAGGAATTGTGGTAGTAATGGTGGTAACGACGATAAAGTTGTTGAACGAAGTGGTAGGAATGGCGGCTGAAAAAACCAGGAGAGAGAGAGAGAGAGAGAGAGAGAGAGAGAGGTAATTAGGTAGCTAGGGTGGTGTTAGGGGAGGACGGGGGAGAAAGGGTGGAAGGAGAGGAGCGAAAGAGAGCAGAGGGGAGGGGAGGGGAGGAGGGGAGGATGGGGAGAAAAAAAGGGGACGAGAGAAGGCGAGGTACATAAGGAGGTGAGGGGGTAGAAGGGAGGGGAGGAGGAAGAGATAAGGGAGAGAGGAGAGGGAGTCGTGCGAGGGGAGAGGTGAAGAGAGAGAATGAAAGGTGGAGGGGGAGGGAGGTAGGGGTGATACAGGAAGAAAGGAAGGGGAGAGTAAAAGAGAGGCGGAGGGGAAGGGGGAGGGTAGGGGAGTAGATGATGGGGGGAGGGGAGAAATTAATAGGGATGGAGGGGGAAGTTACAGAAGGAAGGGAAGGAATGGGATGGGAAAGGGAGGGGGAGAGAAAGAAAGGAAGAGGGGAGAGAATTAAAAAGATGGAAAGAGAGGGGAGGGGAGATAAAGGAGTTGGGATGACTTGATGGGGTGAGGGGAGGGGAAGGGGGGAGAGGGAATGTAATTAAAAATGCAGAGAGTTGGAGTGAATGGGGGAGGAGGGGATGGGGAGGAGGGGAGGGGAAAGGGGGAAAGTGTGGAAAGAGATAAAATGGGGGAGAGAGAGAGAGAGAGAGAGAGAGAGAGAGAGAGAGAGAGAGAGAGAGAGGGGGGGGAAGAGTGGGTGTGTAGGTTAAATATAAAGTGAAATATAAACATCAAGGGAGGCGAGGAATGGGAGGTGTGCCATATTAAACACCCGCTACCACAACTACCACCATCCCTACCACAACTACCAACATCCCTACAACTACCATCATCTTTACCACCACTATCATCATCTCTACCACAACTACCAACATCCCTGCAACTACCACCACCCCTACCACAACTACCACCATCCCTACAACTACCACCATCCCTACCACAATTACCATCCCTACCACAACTACCACCATCCCTACAATTACCACACCCCTACCACAACTACCACCATCCCTACAATTACCACACCCCTACCACAACTACCACCATCCCTACAATTACCACACCCCTACCACAACTACCACCATTACCACCACACACCCTCGACATTAACAACCAAATTAACACACTACTACCATCCCTCTCAACACTGCCACTATCACTACCACAGCTACCACTATAACAGCTACCACCATCTCTTCCACAACTACCACCATCTCTTCCACCACTACCAACATTCCTACCACAATATCAAAACTGCCACCATTCCTATCACAACTACCACCATCCCTTCCACAACTACCACCATCCCTACCACAACTACCACCATTCCTACCACAACCACCACCATCCTTACTACTACCCTCCCACCCACTACAAATACAAACATTCAAACACAAACAAACATTACTACCACCTGTACCACAACTACCACCATCCTACCACAACTACCACCATCGCCTAACCACACGTACCACCATTTTCGATAACATCTACACTACAATCAATAATGAGATTTCCGATGGGGGTACTCCAAAATCGAGAGAGAGAGAGAGAGAGAGAGAGAGAGAAATTCCTAATGTATTGGCCAGTTCGTCTCCAAAACATCAACTCGGCGCAATACGTAGTTTAAATACGTGTCTCTTGTAGTAAATTCCTGCTGCCAATAAAGTAAATAAAATACAATAATAATAATAAAGGGAACTACAAACACACACACACACACACACACACACACACACACACACACACACACACAATAATAAAAGGAACTACACACACACACACACACACACACACACACACACACACACACACACACACACACACACACAATGCACAAGGAAAATAAAGAAACGTAGAAAAAAAAAAACCTTCTCAATTCGGCTACAGATCAGTTCCACACATGCCATCAGCTTATCAAATATTAATCCTTTTGCGGTGACGTGTGTGTGTGTGTGTGTGTGTGTGTGTGTGTGTGTGTGTGTGTGTGTGTGTGTGTGTGTGTGTGTGTGTGTGTGTGTGTTTATTAACCTCTTAAGTACGAGGAGCATTTCTTTAGTTCCAAAAAATCGTCCAGAAGTAACAAATCCCTCTTTATTCTAATTATCCCTCTATTCTGATTATCCCTCTTTATTCTGATTATCCCTCTTTATTCTGATTATCCCTCTTTATTCTGATTATCCCTCTTTATTCTGATTATCTCTCTTTATTCTGATTATCCTTCTTTATTCTGATTATCCCTCTTTATTCTGACTATCCCTCTATTATGATTATCCCTCTATTCTGATTATCCCACTTTATTCTAATTATCCCTCTATCTCAATTATCCCTCTTTATTCTGATTATCCCCACATATATAAAATAAACTTAGTATACGAGAGAATTCTTAGATATTCCTGGATATTCTTAGCTACAAATAACACCATCCCCACCACCACTACCAACATTCCTACCACAATATCAAGACTGCCACCATCCGTACCACAACCACCATCCCTACCACAACTACCACCATTCCTAACACCTCCCCTACATTATTCAAAATCGTCTGTTCTGTACAAGGAATAAAATAAGGGGTAAGTAATTGGACTGAAGATAAACACAATAAATAAATAAATAAATCTACGCGTGCCACAAGCGTTTGCAATATTAAGCTGATTCTCCAATAATCGAAATTACCGCCATGAGAAAAAAAAAAGGGTAGTGACACCAAAATTACCACACACACACACACACACACACACACACACACACACACACACACACACACACACACATCAAAAATTATAACACCAATAAATCATGAGGAAAATACCACTCAAAAACTTCAAAAACCACGTAGAAAATACCCATAAAATCACCCTAATGGCGGCGAAATATACCGACTATGATACATATACCAGCGTTCCAAATATAAGCCAAAGCTCCCTATAAGCCGCCCCACCAGGCCTGCCAATCCTACCCAAGCCGAGAGAGAGAGAGAGAGAGAGAGAGAGAGAGAGAGGGTTGGTGTAAATACATATATATAAATTTTGATGCCTTGGTGCCAGGTGGAAAAATCAATGTACACAAATTTTGGAGCTAATTAATATCCTTGTATTTTTGGACTCAGTTTTTCGTTTCCTTATTATTATTATTATTATTAATGTCATTATTATTATTATTATTATTATTTTCTGTAGGTATATATTGAGTTCTTTTATGCTCTCTCCCCCCTCCCCTCTCTCTCTCTCTCTCTCTCTCTTTCTCTCTCTCACTCTCTCTCTCTCTCTCTCTCTCTCTCTCTCACTCTCTCTCTCTCTCTCTCTGGCTGGAAATTAGACCACTGGATACTTCGTTGACGTGTGCAAATTCGGTGATACATAACAGTCACCTAACATTTCGGTATTTGCCTGACTTTTTTTTTTTTTTTTGGGGGGGGGAGGGGGTACAGTGTGGCTTCCTTTATACTGTACCTCTCTCTCTCTCCCTCTCTCTCTCTCTCTTACACCTTCTTTCATCAGGCACCCCTCCAGTCAATCTACATCTTACCCTCCCAAGCACTTTCAACATAATTATTTCTATCAACACTTGTATCCTCTCTCTCTCTCTCTCTCTCTCCGGGGGCGGGGGTGGGGGCCGTCGGAGGGGTTGGTAGCCCTGCCTGTCATCGCCTACCCCAGCTGCCGACCATAAACAAACATGGCTGACTTATGGCCTGCATCAACCCCTCCTATACTCTCTCTGCTTCAACTTGGCCTAAAAATTGCCATCTGTCTATCTTCCATCCTTTATTTTTGGGCTATAATTACCATCTGTCCCTCTTGAATCCTTCATTTTGGGGTTATAATTGCCATCTGTCCCTCTTGATTACTTTATTTTGGGCTATAATTGCCATCTGTCCCTCTTGATTCCTTTATTTTTGGGCTATAATTGCCATCTGTCCCTCTTGATTCCTTTATTTTTGGGCTATAATTGCCATCTGTCCCCCTTGAATCCTTTACTTTGGGCTATAATTGCCATGTCCCTCTTGATTCCTTTATTTTTGGGCTATAATTGCCATCTGTCCCTCTTGATTCCTTTATTTTGGGCTACCATTACCATCTGTCCACTCTGAATGCCGATCTAATAAGAGACAAACACCAGAATATGATGCCAGTCACTTCTTCGTGAATGGCATCATATTCTGGCAAGATATTAACACTAAAATCGGGTGCTAGTCACGAAGAAGTGCTGTGGAGTCGGCCAAGTTAAGGACGAAATATTGGGGGAGATAAAGCTGCCTATTTTCTGCCTCTGACCTTGATTCCCACCTAGATACAGGGAGTGGGGAGGGGAGGGGAGGGG
>NC_137017.1:4367092-4404592 GCF_032717465.1 Coenobita brevimanus | reverse complement strand
AGAGGAAGTGTGGGTGGAGGGGAAGAAGGGGAGAGTGGGAGGTTGTGAGGGGGTGAGGGGAGGGAGGGGGAGAACAGAATGGGAGGAAAAAGCACATCGGTGGAATGGTGGGGGAGTAAGGGGTAAGGGGAAGGGGAGGGAGAGGGAGAAGAGGGGAAGGGTGGGGGTAATAGAGGACAATGGAGGATGTGTGGGGGGAAGTGGGGGTACTGAGAGGTAAGGGAGACTAAAAAGACAGGGTGATGAGGACAGGAAAATGTGAGAGGAAGGAGAGGGGGAGTGGGGAGAGAGGTTGAGGGGAAGGGAAGGGGGGGAGAGAAGAGTATGTGTGGAAGTGTGACTGGGAGGATGTGGAACGGGGTGTGGGGAGTAAGAAGAGGGGGAGAGAACAGTGCATGGGAGGCAAGGAGAGGGGAGAGAGGGGGGGGTCAGGGGGCGACGAGGAAAATGCCGTGAGAGGGGGGGAGGGGAAGGGATGGTGGGGACAGAGAGAGAGAGAGAGAGTTGACTAATTACGAGCGAAAGAAAAGGTCACAGGGCAGAGGGGGGACGGGGGGGGGGAGAAGGGAGGAAGAGTGAGGGGGAGAGACTGAAATGAGGGGAGATAAGACACTAAAAGAGAGGATGGGAGAAGAAAGAAACACAATTATGGAGAGAGAGAGAGAGAGAGAGAGAGTACCACACTCACCAAAACATTAAACACTACCACCACGTGTACACAACCATAATAAAACAATAATAAAGGTAATAATAAAGGTAATAATACTAACCATAAAGGTAATAATAATATTGAAAGTAATAATAATAATAATAATAATAATAATAAAATAATAGCAGTAGTAGTAATAAAGCCTCAATCCTTTAGCCACAAGAGACTCCTTTACTGAAATAAATAACATCGTCTGGCGTCAGGGAGAGTAAAGCATGAAGTTCGTAAAGATAAAAAAAAATAATAAAGGATAACGTTTAATTGTAAAAGCGATTTTTAAAAATAATTATATATAGTTCATGAGATTTTACCAGGATGAGGGTTTATATATATTAGAGAGAGAGAGAGAGAGAGAGAGAGAGAGATGGGGGCAATACCCTACACCCAATGCTGGTTTTGCAGGGTATAGGGAGGAGGGAGGGGGGAGAGGTAAAGAAGGGAGAGGAGGAGGAGGAGGGGAAGAGGGAGGAGGGGGAAGGGGGGAGGGGAATTGAGTGGAGGAGAGGAGGGGTGGTAAAGAGAACTGATGGGGAGACAGAGGAGAAAGGAGGGGAGGGGGAGGGGGAATTGTGGATGGGAAAGTTGGGGAGGGAAGGTTGGGGGGGAGAGTGATGGTAAGGGGAGAGGGGAGGGAAGAGGGAAGAGTTAAAAGGAAGGGTGAGAAGTAGCATTACAGGAAGAGGAAAGGAGGAAAAGGAGAGGAGAAAAAGGAAGGGGAAAAGGAAGGAAAGGAAGGAGGGAAGGAAGGAAGGAAGGATGAGTGGAGAAAAGGAGTGAAACAGGTTATAAACGAAGAGGAAAAGAAGAAAAAACGCTGAGAAGAAACACAGAAGAAAAAGATAGGAAAAGAAACAGGAGAGAGAGAGAGAGAGAGAGAGAGAGAGAGAGAGAGAGAGAGCCCACTTAACTCACATATATTCTAATTCCATAAAGATTCACTCCTTTGGTTACATCACTGCCCCTTGACACAACACTCATACACTTTTTACAAACACTTAACACACTTTTTACAAACACTTAACACACACACATTTTACTAACACTCAACACTTATACACTTTTTACTAACACAACACTTATACACTTTTTACTAACACACCACTTATACACTTTTTACTAACACTTATCACTTAACCACTTTTTACAAACACTTAACAGTTTCACACTTCTTGCTAACACTTAAAACTTAACACATACACCTTTTACTAACACTTAACACTTACACACTTTTACTAACACTTAACACTTACACACTTTTTACTACACTTTACACTCACTTAAATTTTTCATGTAGCTGCCTTCAGACGATTTTATTTAAACTCTGGAAATGTACTGAAGAATAAATCATCGGAAGACAGACTGACAGATAGATGGATAGACGGAGAGATAGATATTGATGGTTACAAATCCACGGACAAAGATAGATAGATAGACAGGTATAGGCCCAGATAGATAGAAAAAGACAGACAGATAGATAGATACTTATACAGGGACAGACAGGCAGACAGACAGAGTGACAGACACATACACACAAACACGGATTAAAAGTAACTACAGCGTTCTACTTACAAAACAACGTGATTTAACTCCCAAGTAGATGGAGTGGTTAAGGGTCACGCAAGTAGATGGAGTGGTTAAGGGTCACGCAAAGTAGATGTAGATGGAGTGGTTAAGGGTCACACAAGTGGACGAAATAGATGGAGTGGTTAAAGGTCACACAAGTAGATGAAGTAGACGGAGTGGTTAAGGGTCACGTAAGTAGATGGAGTGGTTAAGGGTCACGTAAGTAGATGGAGTGGTTAAGGGTCACGCAAGTAGATGATGTATATGGAGTGGTTAAGGGTCACACAAGTGGATGAAATAGAGGGAGTGGTTAAAGGTCACACAAATAAATAAAGTAGATCGAGTGGATAAGGGTCACACAAGTAGATGGAGTGGTTAAGGGTCACACAAGTAGATGAAGTAGTTAAGAGTCACAAGTAGATGAAGCAGATGGGGTCGCCTCTACGTACAGCACTTCCTCTATTGTGTGAGTAACTACATGAGGGGATGGTTAATGGGGGGCCTTCAGGTCTTGGCGGGAGCTCTCGGTAAATGAATCGCTCTTCGGCTCAGTCATTCTCGGCTCTGGATCAGTTTCGGTTCACTTTTGGCTCGGCTCACTCTTGGCTCCCCCTCACATTCGGCTAATCTCTCTCTCTCTCTCTCTCCACCCACACTTGGCCACCGAAGCAGACTATTTTTAACTCATTTTCATATTTTCTCACCTTCTCTGGCTCACCTTCATTCGTCCTCTTCCTTTTCGTTATTTCCTTCTTTTCCCTTCGTCCTTCCTTCATTTGTTTCCTTCTTTCCTTCCTCTTATTTATATTACTATGTTAATTTTACTTCTTCCTCTTATTTCAATGTTGCTACTTTCTCTCTCTCTCTCTCTCTCCCTCCAAATCACCCAAACCGACACTAATACACGTACTAACTCACTCCTTTCTCTCCTCTCTCCTTCCTCCTCTTCTCTCCTCTCTCCTTCCCTCCTCTTCTTCCCTCTTGTACTCCAACATCTTCCTTTCCTCTTATTTTTTTCTCCTTTCCCCTCTCCTTTCATCACTTCCTTCCTCCTTCACTCCTTCTGCCTCCCACTTTCCTTCAATTTTCCTTCCTTCCTTCTTCCTTCCTCCTTGCAGTCCCTTATTCTAACCTTCCTTCTTCCTCGCCACCACCTGTTTCATCCACCTTTCCTTCTCCACTCCCTTCCTTCTCTCGGTAACCTACGTACTTTCCTTCCTTCCTTTCCTCCTCTCCCTCCTTCACTCCTTACTTATTTCGCTCCCTAAGTCCTTCACCGTCTCTTTTCCACTTGATTCTCCTCTCATTCCTTCATCCCAATCTTATTTTACCTCTCCTTCACTTCTTCCTTCTCTCTCTCTCCTCCATCCTTTCTCTCTCCACCTTCATTCAGTTCTAGTACCCTCCACTCCTGCATTTCTTCCTCTTCTTCATTCCTTCCAGTTCACAAACACCACCCCCTCTCTCCTTCATTCCATCCTTCTTCTCCCTTCTCAGCTCCTTCCTTCCCTTTCTTGATCACTCTTTCCC
The DNA here is from genome assembly GCF_032717465.1 of Coenobita brevimanus. Taxonomy (NCBI): domain Eukaryota; kingdom Metazoa; phylum Arthropoda; class Malacostraca; order Decapoda; family Coenobitidae; genus Coenobita; species Coenobita brevimanus. The sequence goes on along the minus strand of NC_137017.1, from coordinate 4,400,790 downwards.
TCCCTTCTCTCCTTCTGCTATCTCTCTCCCTCCCCCCTCCTTCTCTCACTCCCCTTCATCTCTCTCCCCTCTCCCTCCCTCCCTCCTTCCTTCACCTCTCTCCCTCCCCTCTACTTCTCTTCCTCTTCTCATTTCTTCACACCTTCCTTCCACGTTTATTCCCTCTCCCTCATTCTTCATCTCTCTCTCTCTCTCTCTCTCTCTCTCTCTTTCTTCCCCCCTCCTCCTCTCTTCCTCTCCCCCCCTCTCTCCCCGCCTGCGCCTCATTTCGCTTTCCAATATCCCCGTTGCACCGTACAATAAACCTGACCTTACCTCATTCTGATCCTCCTCTGACTTGATTTGACCTTGCTTCATCTGATACCTCTCTCTCTCTCTCTCTCTCTCTCTCTCTCACACACACACACACACACACACACACACACACACATACACACACACACACACACACGAAATCATTCTTGGTTCTCTTTCACTCTCGGCACACCTATTACTGGTTCTCTCTCTCTCTCTCTCTCTCTCTCTCAGCACTCACCAAACCATCAATCCTTCTTTTCCTTCCTCCCCGGCTACACTAAAGCCTATTCCCTCCTTCCTTCTCTCACACTCCTCTCTCTCTCTCTCTCTGTTTCCTCCATCACCACACTTCCTCTCATCTTTTCCTCCCTCCTTTCTTCACTCCTCCACTTCCGTCTCCTCTCCTGTTTTCTTCCTCCTTTCTCCTCCTCTTTTGCTCTCCCCTTCCCTTATTTCTTCCCTTTTCATCTCTCCTTCATTTCTTTTTTCCCTCCTCTCCTCAAACTCTCTATCTCTCTCTCTCTCCTCCATTTATCCCTCACTCTAACGTTCCTTCCTTTCTTCCTTCCCAACTCTCCATCGCTCTTCTTGTCTCCTCCTCTCCTTCATTTCTCCCTCCTCTCCATCCCTCCCTCCTCCTACACCTACTCTCCATCGCTCTTCTGCCTCCTTCTCTCCTTCATTCCTCCCTCCTTCTCTCCTTCATTCCTCCCTCCTTCTCTCCATCCCTCCCTCCCTCCTAACACGTCATGGCTGAGAACTTGGCTGCGTCTCAACAAAAATACGGGAAAGTGTGGCAAGATGGGGAGGAGAGGGGGAGTGGGGAGGAATAGGAGGGGGTGGGGAGGAATATGAGGGGGGTGGGGAGGAATATGAGGGGGGTGGGGAGGAATATGAGGGGTGTGGGGAGGAATATGAGGGGGTGGGGAGGAATATGAGGGATGGGGAGGAAGAATGAGGGGGGTGCGGAGGAATGTGAGGGGTGGTGGGGAGTGAGGGGGATGGGGAGGAATGAGGGGGTGGGGAGGAATGAGGGGAGTGGGGAGGAATATGAGGGGGATGGAGAGGAATATGAGGGGGATGGAGAGGAATATGAGGGAGTGGGGAGGAATATGAGGGGGTGGGAAGGAATATGAGGGTGATGGGGAAGAATACGAGACGGTGGGGAGGAATATTAGTACGTGGGGAGGATATATGAGAGGGGGTTTGGTGGGGGGAGGAAAAGGGGAGAGAGCATTAAACATATTAGTAACGGGGGAGAGGGGAGGATGGAAGAGGGGAGACTCCTGAAGAAAGAAAGGGGAAGGGAGTGGGGAGGAGGAGTGTTAGGGAGAAAAGAGCTACGGAGAGGGAGAGAGAGAGAGAGAGAGAGAGAGAGAGACGGAGGAAAAGGAAAGAGAAATGAGATAATTTTGAGAGAAGGAGACGAGGTTTCCATGGAAGGGGAGTGAGATAGGGAGGAAGGGGAAGCAGTGAGACGTGAGAGGAGGAAGAAAAGGGAGCAAGTGGGGAGAAGGAGAGCCACAGATGGGTTGAGATTATCGGAAAGGGAGAAGAGAGGAAGGAGGAGGACAAGGATTGGGAGGGAGGGGAGGAAAGGGATGGGGAGATGAGAAGGAAAGTGGGGAGAATCGAGGGACTAGAGGTGGGGAGATATAGGGTGGGAAGGGGAAAGGGAGAGAGGAGAAGGGAAAGGGAAGAGGGAAGAAAAGTTGAAATGGGGAGAGGGGAGGGGGGTGGGAGGAAAGGAGAGGAGAAAGGGCGTGGAAAAGGAAAAATATGAGAGAGAGAGAGAGAGAGAGAGAGAGAGAGAGAGAGAGAGAGAGGCAAGCCGTGGGAAAGGAAAGACTGGAGAAAAGGGAGGGGGGAGGGAGAAGGAGAGGGAGAAAGAGAGGAATGTTTTGAAAGGAGCGGAAGTGGTGTGTGAGAGAGAGAGAGAGAGAGAGAGAGAGAGAGAGAGAGAAATGAGGTCGGGAGGTGGAGGGTGGTGAGGGTGGCGTGATGTTGGAAGGGGGAGGGGAGGGGAGGGGAGGGGAGGGAAGGGGAGGGGAGGAGAGGGCAGGGGGGTACAAGGTATTTCTGCAGTGATGATGGTGGTAGTGGAAGTTAAGTCAGCAAATATGTAGACTCTCTCACTCACTCACTCATTTTCTCTACTCAAGCGCCTCACACTCACTCACTCGCCCTGCCTCTCACTCACCCACACTTACTCACAAACTCTCACACTCATCCACAAACACCAAACTCACTCCTTCACTCACACCCACTCATTAAACGTCATTCACACCCCTTCATGTGGAGAGAGAGAGAGAGAGAGAGAGAGAGAGAGAGAGAGAGAGAGACGAATGAGGAGGCAAGGAAAAGAATAAGACTAAGCAAGAGGAGGAAAGAGGTTAAGAGAAAATGACGAAGGGGAAGTAAGAATGAAGAGGAATAGAAAAGGAGGAAAGAAAAGCGGAGGGAAAGAAGACGTAGGAGGAAGGGAAAATGGGGGAGAAAGAAGTGGAGGAGGAGGCAAGGGAGAGAAACAGACGGAGGAGAGGAGGGAGAGAAAAACGAAGGAAGAGGAAAGGGAGGAAAAAAGGACGGAGAGAGAGAGAGAGAGAGAGAGAGAGAGAGAGAGAGAGAGAATAGGAAGAGGAAGTGGGATGGGGAACTGGCTCTCTCTCCACCAATACATCCCACGGTGCTCCGACAGCCGGTGTGAGTGAGTGAGTAAGTATATAATGAAACTGAATAAAAGTGAGTGTGTGGGCGGGTGAGCTGAGTGTGGGAGTGAGTGTGTAGTTAGTGTATAAGACAGTGAATAAAAGTGTAAGTGAGAAAGTGAGTGACAATGAGTGAATGGCTTACGTAAAACTATCTCTAATTCTTCATATCCTTTCAATACTGTCTTTACATATGGGAATTTTCTTTTAAAAGACGATTTTATTTAACTGGAGGATATTTTTGAGTTTCACCTCGCTTCACCTCTCTCTCTCTCTCTCTCTCTCTCTCTCTCTCTCTAACCAAACCTATTACTTTCACTTCAAAATATCACCACACAAACCTTCACACTAATGTAGTCTAACTTGTTCCAACTAATAAGCTAACTCGCCCTAACACATGCCCATACCTTACCCTAAAAATAACTCAGAACCAACCTACCTAAGCTATACTCTTTTCCCTTTAACTTGGCCTAAAATTGCTCTCTCTCTCTATCTCGAATTCTGAGTGGCAACGTAACTTAAAAAAAATTAACAACGGGTCCAGGCGAACGAACTTTAATAACTTAATCTACACTAATAACTACCTCTGCTACAATCAGATGGCCCTGAGCTATTAGTCCTGAAATAATGCCTAACCTAACCTCACCCCCCTAATGACCTAACTTATGATCAGAACTTGACCTAACTTCATGAAGGCTCTGGGAAGTTAGCACGGTAGGGGTGGGGAGGGGAAGGGAGAGTGTCAGAGAGCACAGCAGGGCAGGGCAGGGCAGGTGGTTTTGGGCCAGGAAGGGCAGGGTAGGGCCGTGTGGTGTTAGGCTGGGCAGGGCAGGGCAGGGCAGGGCAGGGCAGGGCAGGGCAAGGCAAGGCAAGGCAAGGCAAGGTATGGGCAGGGCAGGGCAGGGCAGGGCGGGGCAGGGCGGTAGTGCTGGTGGTGTAGGAGGCGATGGTGGCGGGAGGGGAGCCAAGTTTGAGGTGGTATACAAAGAACTTTTTTTGTTCTCTCGCGGGGGTGACATGGGTGGGTGGGAGTTTATGAGGGCGGGGGAGGGCAGGTATGTGGGTGGGTGTAGGGGGAGGTGTGATGGTGGGAGCTGGTGGGGGTGAGGTATGATGGTGCGAGCGGGTGGGGGGGAGGTATGTGAGTATTAGAGGGTGAGGGTTGGTAGGGTGAGTGTGAGGGTGGGCCAAGGTGGTGCTTATGAAGGGTAGGATGGATGTGGATGGGTAAGTGTGAGGATAGGGGGATGAGTGTGAAAGGCTGAATGAAGATCAGGATGAGAACGTCGAACTGCAAGTATGAGGGTGACTCGAATTCTGAGAGGATGGTAAACATGAAGGAGAGAATGGGAAGGGCATGGTGAAGCGTGAAAAGTGTATGGGTGAGTGAGTTGGTAGGGTTAGTATAAGAAGGTGAGTGTGAAGGTTGAGTGAGTTGGCAGGGTTAGTATAAGAAGGTGAGTGTGCAGGTGCAAATGTATGACAACCTGAGGGCGAAGGGGTCAGGTATGTTGCTAAGAGTTAATTGTAAAGAGGTGAATGAGGCGTTTGAGTGTGAGAGGGAAGGGGAGGTTAATGTGCAAGGGTCCGCAGGGTGAGTGTAAATATGTGACAGGGTGAGGGTGTAAAAGAGGGTGGAGAGGTAAAGTATGTGGCTAGCGGGAGGGTGGAAGGGGGTTATGATGGAGGAAGTGGAGTGTGAGAGGGTGACAGTCGGTACGTGGGTGGGTGAGGGAATGAGTTAGTAGTTAAAGCTATGTGGATGAACTTGTAGGGGAGGGTGTGTATTTATCAGTGTTTTATGTGAGTGCTGACGCGAAGGTGTGTGTGTGTGTGTGTGTGTGTGTGTGTGTGTGTGTGTGTGTGTGTGTGTGTGTGTGTGTGTGTGTGTGTGTGTGTGTGTGTGTGTGTGTGTGTGTGTGTGTGTGTGTGTGTGTGTGTGTGTGTGTGTGTGTGTGTGTGTGTGTGTGTGTGTGTGTGTGTGTGTGTGTGTGTGTGTGTGTGTGTGTGTGTGTGTGTGTGTGTGTGTGTGTGTGTGTGTGTGTGTGTGTGTGTGTGTGTGTGTGTGTGTGTGTGTGTGTGTGTGTGTGTGTGTGTGTGTGTGTGTGTGTGTGTGTGTGTGTGTGTGTGTGTGTGTGTGTGTGTGTGTGTGTGTGTGTGTGTGTGTGTGTGTGTGTGTGTGTGTGTGTGTGTGTGTGTGTGTGTGTGTGTGTGTGTGTGTGTGTGTGTGTGTGTGTGTGTGTGTGTGTGTGTGTGTGTGTGTGTGTGTGTGTGTGTGTGTGTGTGTGTGTGTGTGTGTGTGTGTGTGTGTGTGTGTGTGTGTGTGTGTGTGTGTGTGTGTGTGTGTGTGTGTGTGTGTGTGTGTGTGTGTGTGTGTGTGTGTGTGTGTGTGTGTGTGTGTAAATGAGTGAGGTAGACTATGTAGAGCTGTATGAAGGGCAAATAAGTGCGTGAATGTGACTGTGGCTGGGAGAGTGGAGGCTGCGGTAAAAGTGAAGCAGGTATGTGGATTATGATGATGGATTTGAGGGTATGCATGGAGAGATGTTTACTGACAGGTGACGTCTTGTTTATTTAGATCTTGCTACCACCTGTTCCGTTCACGTAAATTCCCTCATAGTGAAGGGGTACGCGGAGGCAATACCTAAAATCTCAGGTTATCCTGAAAAAAATGCAGCTGTTTGGTGGTGAAAAGAAAAAAACTATGAATACAAAAAGGTCATTATGTTCAAGGGATATAGTAAGTAATGCTGGGGTTTGCGTGAGTTTGCGGACAACTGATGATGATGATGATGACGATGTGAGAGACTGAGTGCATAGGTAGGTGGGTGAAGTGAGGAGGATGCACAAAGGTGGGTACTAAAGACTATGGTGTGACGTGGTTGGGCGAGTGAGGAGGGGGTACAGGGTAGTTAAGCGGGTGTGTGGGTGGCTGTGGGTGTACTGTATGTTGGTGTGGTTGGGTGTGAGTTGGTGTCGATGTACGTAAGGCGTGGCTGGGTGTGCGTGTGGGTGTGGTGCAGAAGTGGGAGTAAGAATATTGAGAGAGAAATGAGGAGGGGTGTCAAGGTGATATGAGAATGTGTGTGTGTGTGTGTGTGTGTGTGTGTGTGTGTGTGTGTGTGTGTGTGTGTGTGTGTGTGTTTAAAAGTCGGAGGGTGGGTGTTTATGAGGGCAAGGGGCAGGAATGTGGGTGGGACTGCGGGTGTGGGAGGGATGTGAAAGTGGGTGGGTAAGTGAGTCAGTGAGAGGAGGATGTGAGATGAAGAGAGGAATTACACACACACACACACACACACACACACACACACACACACACACACACACACACACTCCTATTCTCTATCACTTTCTTTCTTTTCACCAACTTATCATATTTTTTTAACATCTTCCCTTCTCAAAAAAAATAAATAAATAAAAAATAAACAGATAGATAAAAGATAGATGTGTGTGTGTGTGTGTGTGTGTGTGTGTGTGTGTGTGTGTGTGTGTGTGTGAGGCAAGAAGTTGAAGGTTGAGTGTGTGGTTTTTGAAGTGTGGCTGAGGTCTGTCGGCATGCAGTGTGTGTGTGTGTGTGTGTGTGTGTGTGTGTGTGTGTGTGTGTGTGTGTGTGTGTGTGTGTGTGTGTGTGTGTGTGTGTGTGTGTGTGTGTACGTCAATAAAGCGTTAATGTGTTGTATAAACCGCACATAAACCGGACACTCCGACACATGAATTGTTGGAAGAGAAGCGTACATGTGCTCCGGGGAAATGTGTACGTGCTTGGTATACGTGTGTACATAAGTGTCTGTTTCGGCTTCTGTGTGTGTGTGTGTGTGTGTGTGTGTGTGTGTGTGTTAATCCCATGTGCGTGGAGGAAAGCACACACCCACACACCTGAAATGTCACCTGAATGTCACTACTCCATTCTCTCAGGTCACCCCTTCCCCCTCCCCCCCTTTTAACCTCCTATTTCTTCAATATTTCTTGGGTCACATTTTCTGTTCCTCGTCCTCCTTCCCTTCACTTTCTTCCCACTCTCCCCACCCCTCTCCTCCCCTTCTTTATTTCTCCAATATCTCTCTTCCCCTCAATTTTCCCTCCTCCCCTCCCCTCACTCTCAACTGACCTCCCCTTTCTTCATTTTTTCCGTCGTACTATCTACCCCCCTCCTCCCCTCTCGCTCCCCCTCTCATCTTTTATTTCTTTAATTTTGCTTTGCTTTATTTTTTCCTTCCTTTTCAAACTCTCTTTCCCTCACACCTCCATCCCTCCTCTCCTCTCTCTTCCCTCCCCCCCTCTATTTCTGTTCTCTTCGTCTCTCTCACCTTCATTATTTCTCCAGTTTTTCTTTTTCTTTCTTTTCTGTTCCCCTTCTCTCCTCCTCCTCCCTTCCCCTCCCCTCCCTTCCTCCCCACGCTCTTATTTAATATCTTGGACTCTCTCTCTCTCTCTCTCTCTCTCTCTCTCTCTCTCTCTCTCATTTAGTCCAATCTTCATTCTTTAAACATTTTTGGCAATATACTTCTCCTCTTCTATACTCCTCTCAACCCCCTCCGCCCACCCTCAATCCCCTCCCTTCCTCCCCTTCTCCCCATACTTCCCCTCCCTCCATCTTTCTCTCCAGCCCTACTTGTCTCCATTTTTACTCTCTCCTACCAAAGACTCCTATCCTCCCGTCCCTCCCACACTCTCCTAAACCCGCTCCTTCATCTCCCTACTCCCACATACTCCTCTCTCCCTCTCGTACCCCCTACTCTCCCCTCCCTCTCCCCACTACTACTCCTTACTCCCACTATCCCTCCCATTCTCCCCACCACACATTCCTACCCCCCCCTACCTCCCACACACACATGCCATTCGCCTCCCCTCCCCTCCCCACCTCCCCTTCCCTCCCTCAAAGTACTTACAGTCACTTACACCCCATCTCAACACCCACTTACACACTCCCAAGGCTAACCCAATGTGCAGTACAGTCGCGTTCAATAGTTCGTTTACACCCTCTTGACCCTATAAAAATAATAAGCGAGATTATTTTGTCTCTTCTTTTGCCTAGTAACCAAGGAGACTCTTAGTGACCAATTTCCCTCAGGTGAAAGCATACACCGACAATATGTTGCCTCTAGACGATTTTACTCAGCATTCTTCATTTCCTCCATCCTACCTCCAGACGACTTTATTCAGCGTTCATTTCCTTCATCCTACATGCAGAAGATTTTACTCCACATTCATTTCCTTCATCCTACATACAGACGATTTTATTCAGCATTCTTCATTTCCTTCATCCTACACACAGACGATTTTACTCAGCATTCTTCATTTCCTTCATCCAACAAACAGACGAGTTTATTCAGCATTCACTTCCTTCACCCTACATACAGACGATTTTATTCAGCATTCTTCATTTCCTTCATCCAACATACAGACGATTTCACTCAACATTCACTTCCTTCATCCTACATACAGACGATTTTCCTCAGCATTATATTTACCTTATTCCTATTTTTCCACATTATCTTCTTCGGTACGCTTTAATTCACTCCCACTTCCTCCAGACGATTTTATTCAGTCAGGAGACGCTTTCCGAACCAGGGATGTACGGGTGGAGGTTTTGAAGTGGTTCGAATCTCGCTTCATTAGTTTGAAACCCCCAAAAGTGTAAAGGGATTATTGACCGCGACTGTACTTAACCGTGTGTGTGTGTGTGTGTGTGTGTGAGAGAGAGAGAGAGAGAGAGGTGAAATAACAGCAGTGGTGGTGAAAATGGGGTTCTAACTCTTATTTGTGGCCCCTCAGGAGAAAAGAGCCCTAACCACGTATTCCCAGCGTGACGAAAGCAGTGAGTAAAAGAGACAGGATGTGTGTGTGTGTGTGTGTGTGTGTGTGTGTGTGTGTGTGTGTGTGTGTGTGTGTGTGTGTGTGTGTGTGTGTGTGTGTGTGTGTGTGCAGTCTCGTAGCTCACACGACATATGAGAAATGAATAAACAAATTAAATAAATAAATAAACCCATTACTCTAAAGCATCCAGCCTATGATGATGATGATGATGATGATGATGATGAGATGGACCCCTACAACGATGACAACGTAACAGCAGGGGTGGGCAAAAAAAACTGTTGCATATGGAAATGTGGACACTCATGGTAATACGGATAGCAGTGGTGGTGGTGATAATGGTGGTGGTGGTAGTGGTGGTGATGATAATGGTGGTGATAATGGTAGTGGTGGTGGCGACTGCAATGGTAGTGATAATGCTGGTGGTGGTGATAAATGGTAGTGATGGTGACAATGGTCGTGGTGGTTAGAACAGCAGTGATGGTGATAATGGTGACAGTGGTCGTGGTGATGCCAGTGTTTGGTAGGTAAAGGTGATAATGGTGATAACTGTGATGTTGGTAACGATGGTAGTGGTGGTGATAAAATTAGTGGTGGTGATGGTATAGTGATAATGGTCGTGGCTGTGGTAAAGGCTGTGGTGGTGATAATGGTGGTGGTGGTGGTGATAATGGTGGTGGTGGTGATAATGTGGTGGTGAGTGTCCGTATAAGGCAGTGGGTGAGCGAGGTCCCTAAAGCAGGCTCTAGGCACACAACACAAGGCCAGTACACCACGCGCTCAAGCAGGCAGGCAGGCAGGGACGCAGGCAAGCAGGCAGGGAGAGAAACTAGTAGGTAGGAAGAGAAACAGAAAAACAAGCAGGTAGGAAATGAAACAAAAAAACAAGCAGGTAGGAAGAGAACGAGAGAGAAACAAGCAGGGGAGTAAGCAGGGAGACAGAGAAACAGGGAACCAAGTTAAGAATGAGATAAAGATAAGTAGGAAGGCAGGAAAGTAGGCAGAATCAGGTAGTCAAGCAGAAAGGAAAGACATGGAAAAGCAGACAGGCAAAGAGAAAGGTAAGCAGGAAGGCAGAGAAACAGGAAGGAGGGAAAGCAGTGAAACATGTAGATGGGAAAGCAGTGAAACATGTAGATGGGAAAGCAGAGAAACAGGGAGGCATGCAAGCAGGGGCAAGCAGACATAGAAGCAGGGGAGAAGGACGAAGAGCAACAAACAAGCAGGCAGGCAGGCAGAACAATAAGCAGGCAGGCAGGCACAAAAAACAACAAGCAGGCAGGCAAAATAAGCAGGAAAGCACAGCGGCAGGTAGGTAGGTAAGCAGGCACGTAAGGAAGTGAACGGGAGGGCAGAATACGTGCTGGCCTTGTCTCTCTGCGCCTGCATTCCTGCCTGTCTGCCTGCTGCTTGTTGTCTGGATTCCTGTCTGCCTCTCGCTCTGCTTGCACTACTCTCTGCCTGCCTGTCTATCTTCCCATCTACCTCCTGCCTCTGCCTGAAATCCTGTCTCCCTACCTATTTGTCTGCAATGATGTCTGTCTGTCTTCATGTTTGTTTTAGTCTGCTTGTGCGTCTGTCTGAATCCACATCGTCTTGCCTGCTTGCCTGCTTGTTTCTTGCCTTCCCGTCTGCCTGCTAGCCCGTCTGCTTCTCTCCCTGCTTTTTTACTACATTCATATTTTCCTCTCTGCTTACTTATTTACAAGTGTCTACCTACTGAGTGTATACATTCTCGCCTTCTACCTATCCCCTTGCATGCCTATCTGCCCGTCTCTCTCTCTCTCTGCTCGCCTTTCTGCCTACCTGCTTACCTGTCTGCATTCCTGCCGACCTCCCTTTCTCTCTGCACTCCCATCTTCTTGCCTACCTACTCCCCCCTCTGCCTACATTTCTCTCTGCCTGACTAGCACCCCGTCTCTCTGCCTGTCCGTGTGTCTGCCTGCATGCATTTGTGTTCCTGCCGGCCTCTGCATTCGCGCCTGCCAGCCTGCCTGCATACCTGGCCGCCTGCCTGCCTTCTTAATTGCCTTTACTTTTTGCCGTGTTGCTGCCACCCCTCTCCACCTCTACCCTCGCCATCCCTCCCCTCTATCCTCGCCACCCCTCTCCTCCCCTCACCCCTACTCTCGGCCCCCCCTTCCCTCCCCTCACCCCTACTCCACGCCCCTCCCCTCCCCTCCCCTCACCCCTTCCCCCCTTCAACACCGCCACCGCACCAGTTTCTGCGACTTTTTAATGTTTGCTCGTTCGTTCGTATGTCCGTCAGGCTGGTTGCTCCGGTACTTGTTCTACTGCCCCCCCCCCCCAGGACCGACCCCTTCCCCTCACCTCCCCAACTCCTACTCCTGCTCACCCCTAGTACTTGCCCCCTCCCCTCCCCTCCCGCCACTATCCTACCTTCATATCCTCAACGCCTACACCTACCCTACCCTCATTTCCCTGCTCCATCCCCTACCCTATCATCACCTTCCCACTCCCTCACCCTCCCTCATCCCCACCCTCACCACAACTCCCTCCTCAACCCCTTCCCTCTTCTCCACACCTCCCATTCTACACCTTTACACTCCATCCCACATCCTTCTCCCCCCGTTTCAACCTCATCACATCCCTGCTCTCACACCCACTCATCTCCCCCTGTCTACACCACACTCTCACACCCTTACCCACACCCCCACATGCACCTCCTCCCCTCACCTCCACCACATTCCAACACCCCTGACACAATACACACCTTATCTCTTCACGCACATCACACCTCTACCCACATCTCACCGACTTCCCCTTCCGTCCTCCCATACCCACACTCACCTCCCTTTTCCCACTCTACATACCCCCATACCCACACCCCTAACGCACTCCCACACACCCCTACTACCGCCTCTCAACCTCCTCTCACGCATCCCCCTCTCCCTCCTCCCCATGGTACTTTCAGACACTTTACCATAATTACCTACACTTCTTTACACTTTACTGACATGCATACTTACACGCTAGACTGCCTTATATACCTACAGTTACCAGTGGCCTACTTACGCCCACCTACCGACATACCTACAGATATTTACAGTTACTTGCCTACCTAACTACCTACCTACACAGTGACAGATACGTAATCATTTGGACCTAACTACTTACCTACCTACCAACCTACCTATTACCTACCTACCGTCACACACTGTTCATCTACACGTCTTTAAACACCACCACAAACTACGTTATCACCCAGATTCACCTACCATACCTACTTACACATACCAATCTACCGATTTATTTCGTCGGCCACCATCTGCCTAATCTACTTACACGTACCTACCTACTTACCTCGTCACCTACCCACTACCTACTTCACCAACTACCTAATGTACTTACACCTACCTACCTCGTCACCTACCCACTGTCTAACGCACTTCAACTACCTAATCTACTTACACCTACCAACCTACTTACCGCGCCAGCCACCACCTACTTACATCCCACATCTACTGACGACATGAGACCACCTACACGGTCATAAACTAAGGCATAAGGCAAGCAGGCAGGCACGCGAGCAGGCAGCCAAGGCGACCTCTTACACCAGTCTCCCCCTCTCACCCCAACACCGGGAATATACACCCCTGCCCCTCCCCCTCCACCCCTCGCTCTCACCCTTCAACCCCTCTCTCTCTCACTCACTCACTTCTTCACTCTTTTTCACGCCTTGGACTTTTTCGTATTCTTTTCTCCTTTCACGGTCACCTTCGTTACGTCTCTCTTTCTCTCTCTCTCTCTCTCCACCCTAACCTCATATCTCGAACCTGCATTCCACCTCTTACACCCACCCTTAATCTCCCGCCCTCTCCCCTTCCCTCCTTCTCCCCAATCTCTCCTCCCCACCTCTCCAACTTTAATCCATTTCCCTTCACTGTCTCCCTTCTTCCATAAAACAACCCATAACTATCCCTCCCTCCCTCCCTCCCTTCGTATCTACTTCCTAATCCCCTTCCTTCACCCCCAATCCCCTCCATTCGATACTCTTCACTCTTTCCCCTTCCCCACTGCATACCTCATCCCCTATCCTTCCACCCCCAAATCCTTCTCCTATTCCTTCCCCAGTCTTCCTCATCCTTTATCCTTCCACCCCTACTTCTCCACTCCCTAGCCCCTTTCCTCCCTTCTCCCCACATCCCATACCTAACTTCCTCCCCACTCCCTTACAACTTACCTGTACCTAATTACTAACCGACCGAACTACAGTTCTTATGCTAGCCGACTTACAGGCCTACCTACCTACTCATCCTTCTGCCTACCTACCTACCTACCTACTCTTCCTATTTCTAGCGATTCACTCACCACAAGCACCTTTAATACCTACCCTACTTACATACATACCTACCCACCTACCTACCTACATGTATCCGTGCCAACCCAACCACCTACCTACCTACCCACACGCATACCTACCTACCTACTTCTATTACTGCCACATGCCTACCAAAGCACCCATTCCAATTCCCTCCCACACACACTTAAACACACACACACACACACACACACACACACACACACACACACACAGCACCCCTCCCTCTCCCTACTCTGTTTAATTTCTGCCCAAGTATACCGCTCTCTCACTTCACACACTGTCACAAACACGCTCAAATTACGCCACACACACACACACACACACACGCACAATTTCGCCTTCATAATATATACAGAATGGAATCACTTACAACTCTCCCCTCACCTGTACTCGGGGAAGCAAAATTTCGGAACGTTCCTTATCATCATTATCGTCCTCTCTCACTCTCTCTCTCTCTCTCTCTCTCTCTCTCATTCTCCGTACTAACAGACGATTTTACTCAGCTCAGGCCAGCCCTCTTAAAATGATGGAGTTAATGAAGGCTACATGAAACCCCTCCATTTTTCTTAAGTCTCACCTCAGCTTCATAAAACCCTCTGGAAGGAGTGAGAAAGAAAACCGTAAGGATGAATTTTGAGAGAGAGAGAGAGAGAGAGAGAGAGAGAGAGAGAGAGAGAGAGAGAGAGAATCTAATCCATCACCATACCCCACAAAATCCCATATAATAATTGAGGAAGTGAGAGAGGAAGCGGAGGGCTGGAAGAGGAAGAAAGAGGAGGGGAGGAGGAAGGGAAGAGGAAGGAAGTGATGGGTGGAGGACAAAGGAAACAAGGAAATGATGGGCGGGTCCACGAGAGGGTGAAGAGGAAGAAGGAAGATACAATGAAAGGGCGGAATGAAAAGAGGTGAGAAAGGAAGGGAGAGAGATAGACAGGAGGGAAGAGGGGGAGAAGAGGGAGGGGAAAGGGGGAGAAGAGGGAGGGGAAAGGGGGAGAAGAGGGAGGGGATATGGGGAGAAGAGGGAGGGGATATGGGGAGAAGGTAGCAGGAAAGAGGGAAAAGAGGGAGGGGGAAAGATGAGAGACATAGAGGGAAAGAGAAACTGGAGGGAAGAAATGAGATGGGATGGGTATGGGAAGGATGAGAGAGTTGAAAGGAAGGGGGGCATGGGGAGGGGAACTGAGGGAAGGGAGAGGGGAAATGAGGGAAGGGAGAGGGGAAATGAGGGAAGGGAGAGGGGAAATGAGGGAAGGGAGAGGGTTAGAGGAAAAGTGAAGAAGGGAAGAGAGAGGGGGGAAAAGAATTAAAGAGGAGAGAGGACAAAGAGAGAGGAAGGGGATGGAGGAGGAGGGTCAACGAAAGGAAAAGAGGAGGATGGAACGAGAGAGAGAGAGAGAGAGAGAGAGAGAGAGAGAGAGAAGTGGGACAGATGACAGAAAAGTGTGAGAGAAAGAAAGGAGAAAGTGAGACACGGTGGGAGAGATGGAGGGGAGAGAGAAAAGTGAGACAGTGGAGAGGGAGATAAGAAATGGTGGTGAGAGAGAGCGAGACGGGGGGGGGGTAATATGAGATCGTCTGAACATGAGAGAGAGAGAGAGAGAGAGAGAGAGAGACTCCACGATGGAGCATAACAATAAGAGAGAGGAAGAAGAAACGAATAAAAGGAGGAGGATGACGAACATGTGGGGGAGGAGAAGGAGAGTCAGAACGAGACTGGGAGGGAGAGACAGACAGGACAGACAGCCGGCTCTCTAACCCAAGCGTGACGGCGCGTGGTGGGCTCCATTACACCCCCCTCTCCTTTCTCTCCCCCCCTCCCCCCTCCTCCTGTCTCTCTCTCTCTCTCTCTCTCCCCCCTCCCTGTCATTATTGCCGCTACACGCTCTACTTTCCCTCTCACCTGCTCTCACTCACTCTCTCTCTCTCTCTCATCTCATCTGCCTCGTCACTCTCTCTAATTCGCATCTGCCTCGTCCCTCACTCACTCACTTTCTCTCTCATTTTCATTTGCCTCGTCATTCACTCATCTGCTTCGTCACTCACTCACTCTCATCTCACCTGCTTCGTCACTCACTCACTCTCATCTCATCTGCTTCGTCACTCACTCACTCACTCACTCTCATCTCATCTGCTTCGTCACTCACTCACTCACTCTCATCTCATCTGCTTCGTCACTCACTCACTCTCTCTCCCTCTCATTTGTCTTTTCACTCACTGGATTACCTGCTTTCCTCCTCCGTCTCATTAACTTTAACATGTTCTCTTACTCACTCTTCCACTCACTTTTCGCTCATTCTCTCTCTCTCTCTCTCTCTCTCTCTCACCTGCCTTGTCGCTCACTCATTTTCTCACTCTGGCCTCTCTCTCACTCGCTTTCACTCTCACTTTCACCTGTTCCCTCCCCAACTCTTCTTTCAACCTGCATTATCATTAACTCATCTTCACTCACTCACTCAGTTTCACTTTCATCTACCCCCTGAATTTCCTTTATATGTCTCTCTCTCTCTCTCTCTCTCTCTCTCTCTCTCTCTCTCTCTCTCTCTCTCTCTCTCACGTGCTGTGGTTATTCAAGCGTCTCTCTTAATAGTTGTAGGTGTTATTCTACATCAAGTTAGTAGTGGTGAATGAGATGGTGGTAGCTGTGGTGGCTGGGATGGTGGTAGCTGTGATGGTTGGGATGGTGGTAGTTGTGGTGGCTGGGATGGTGGTAGCTGTGGTGGTTGGGATGGTGGTAGCTGTGGTGGTTGGGATGGTGGTAATTGTGGTGGTTGAGGATGGTGGTAGCTGTGGTGGTTGGGATGGTGGTAATTGTGGTGGTTGAGGATCGTGGTAGTTGTGGAGGTTGGGATGGTGGTAATTGTGGTGGTTGGGATGGTGGTAGTTGTGGTGGTTGGCATGGTGGTAGCTGTGGTGGTTGGCATGGTGGTAGCTGTGGTGGCTGGCATGGTGGTAATTGTGGTGGTTGAGGATGGTGGTAGTTGTGGAGGTTGGGATGGTGGTAATTGTGGTGGTTGGGATGGTGGTAATTGTGGTGGTTGGGATGGTGGTAGTTGTGGTGGTTGGGATGGTGGTAATTGTGGTGGTTGAGGATGGTGGTAGCTGTGGTGGTTGGGATGGTGGTAATTGTGGTGGTTGGGATGGTTGTAGTTGTGGAGGTTGGGATGGTGGTAGTTGTGGAGGTTGGGATGGTGGTAGTTGTGGTGGTTGGGATGGTGGTAATTGTGGTGGTTGGGATGGTGGTAATTGTGGTGGTTGGGATGGTGGTAGCATTCCTTTCAGAGGCTTGCAATACTTCATTCTCCACTGATGCTTCTCTCTAATACCACACGTCATGCAGGCGAGTTATGGAAAGACCCTAGGTGCACAGTACAATAGACGCAGTGAAACAGTACATGAACAATTGACCCTTGTGCAGTACATGTGCTCCTATATGGTGCTCTCAGCCTGGAAATGGTGATCGATATGATGGAAGAAATGTCAATACTACTTCTACTACTACTACACTAATAATAATAATAATAATAATAATAATACTGGGGATGGTGGTGAAGGCAGAGGGAATAATAATGGTGGTAGTGGAGGTGAAAATGACTTTGGGGTGGTGGAGGAGGAAATGACTGGCAAAGATGGAGACCGATATTTATTGAGGATGGCAGTGATAGTGGTGATGGTGGTGAATTACATTTATTAAAAATGGTGAGAATGGTAGTGTGTGTGGTAATGGTGGTGATAGTAATAGTAGAGGTAGCATTAGTGGTGGTAGTAAACAAAATGACCGTAGTAATGGCTGTGGTATGGTAGTGACAGTAGCAGATGTACAAAAAGAAAAATGTGGTAGGAGTAGTAAAAGGTGTAATTAATAAATGGATGATAAATATTAAAGAAGAGAGGACACAGAGAAAAAGTGTGGCGCTGTGTGGAATTGTAATGAGGAAGGCTAAGTGGAACTGCATGAGAGGGACAAACATGAGTGGAACTGCATGATAAATAAGACGTGGAAAAATGAATGAGACAAAAATAGGGAGAGAAATCGCATGAGAAACACACACATAGGTGGAAGAGAACGCTACAAACATTAGAGGAACTGCATTACTGGCTAAAACAGTGTCCAATGCACGAGGTATACAGAGGTGAATTGCATGGGATATATATAAACTTTATAAGGACCTACTTGTAAACATGAAAAAGATGGGTGTATAACATGACATATATAGATACCGACTGGGAAAGTATACGACAAATATACCTGGAAATGAATGTCGCGAACAAGAGTGGAACTGTAGGATAAATGAGGTAAGGTACAGCATGTGAGATAACAGGTGTAAACTGCATGAGGGATAACAAATGTGGAACCGCATGATAAGTGTACCACGTGTGGAACTGCTGCATGAGATACACCAAGAGTGGAACTGTATGAATTAAATCAAGTGTAGAAATGGATGATATACAGGTGTGGAGCTGCATCACAGATATAACATATGTGGAAATGAATGATATATACCTGGTGTGGAACTGCACAGGGTAATGCATAATATAACAACATAATAAATAAATTAAAAAGTGTGGAAATGCCTGAGCTAAACCCAACCAAACAGCAATGAGGAAAGACAGACATGGAACTGCAGGTGTGAGACATAGATTTGTGTAACTGTTTGATAAATAATAGTATCATAATATACTAAACAATAAAGTGCGTAACTGCACAGGCTAAACCCGTGTACCTGCATCTTAATACAACAGGATGAAAGACAACAGCCCAACCCACCCGGCAGGCAGCTCAGTGCGAGTTGCCATGGCGGGACAGGTTAGGCTGGGTAGGGTCTGCGTGTGTACTGACCTTGATGGAGTCGTAGCAGGCGGTGACGCGGCCGTTCTGCACCTCCACATTGGGCGGTGGGTGGGCGAACTTGCACTCGGTGTCGGGCCGCGTGCACTTGTTGCGCTGGAACTCCCGACACACTTCCAACTGCAGCCAGCGAGAGTCCTTCACGTTGAGGAAGTTGTTGACGTTGACCACAGGCATACTGGGCATCCCCGCGCCCACCATGGCGCCGTAGGGGGTATTGGCGGAGGGATCCAGCGGGCCGGTGTAAGAGACTCCCCGCGGAGCCTCACACTCGCCTTCAAGAAAGCTTTGCTAGAGTGGCGCGCCAGGCGAGATGGGGCGGCGGGCGGCGGCGGGCTCAGTACCGTTGGCGGCGGGCGGAGTTGGAGAGTGTTTTAGTGGGGGTTTGAAGGAAAGGTGGAGTTGATGGAGGGGAAGGAGAGCTAAGTCCACATTACCCGGCTGCTTGCTGCGACGCACACACACACACACACAAGCGGGCAGCACAAAGCCTCCGTATGGTAGCACAAAATGTAAAGAGAAAAGCAGGTCAACCACAAAAGTATAAATAGTCTCTCTCTTTTTGTATGTTTAATCTAGTATTAAAACTCTTTTGCTTGTTGCTGGCTTTTTGTTCCAGGACGGTTGTTATTATTAATTATATTACTATTTTTTAAGTGATTTGTTGTTGGTTTTTTGCTCTGTTTTTAGGGTATAGAGATAGATATTTTTGCTTTTTATATTTTACAGAAGCGAGCGTGTGGATGTTGGCGGGTGGTGGATCAAGAAGCAAGCTGGTGGATGCGGCTGGCTGGAGTGGAGTGAGGTGGATGGTGGTTCTCTCTCCCCCGGGGTCTGTAAGAGAGAGCACCTCGTCACATTCTGATCCAGGGGGGCGGGAGGGGGGGACTGTGCTAGGCTACTTGCGGGGATTGGGGGGAGGTGGAGGGGGGTGCTATGAGGAGAGGGATGCGGGTTGCTATGGAAGGATGAGGTGCTATGGAAAAAAAAAGAGAGAGATGGAGGGGTGCTATGGTAAAAAATGGATGTGAGAGGAGGTGCCATGGAGGGAGAAAGGAAGTGCTATGGAGAAAAATGGGGCATAGGAGGAAGTGCTACTGAGGAAGGGAGGAGGAAGTGGTGCTACAATGGGTGGGGTGCTATAAAGGAAAGACGAGAGGAAGGGGTTACTAGGCGACGGCAGGGATGGGGGGAGTCTAGGGTGTGGATGCATGGGGAGGGAAGGGGGAAGGGATTTGCTATGAAGGACGGGAGTAGGGAAGGGGGAACGAGTGCTATGGAGGGGTGAGACTGCTATGAGGAGAGGGAAAAAGTGAGTGCTACAACGGTGAGGAGGAGGAGGAGGAGGAGGAGGAGAGGAAGGGGAGAGTCTGAAAACTAGGGGAAGGGAAGACATAGTAGGAGAGAGGGGGCAGGCTGTGAAGAAGGAAAGGAGGGGTTCTTCAAAGGACAAAAGAGAGAGGTAAGAGATGGGGAGGGGGGAGGGAAGGCGTTAGGGAGGAAGAGGTGTGTGGGAAGGGAAGAGAAGGGATGGGAGGAGAGGGGGAAAAGAGGTAGAGGGGGCGAGGTGACGGAGTGCCAGCAGGAGGGGAAGGAGAAACATGGGATGAGGGAGAGAGGAATGTTGGGGAGTAAGAAAATGAGGAGGGGAAAAAACAAAAAAAGAGGAAGAGAGTACAGGAGGGTGGTAATGAACATGAGGGAAGGAACCGATGGAGGAGAAGGGGATGCTGAAGGAGAAAAATGGGGGGGGGAGTAAAAAGCGAGAGGATGAGGCAGAGAGTAGGGGGTGAAGGAGGGGGGAAATAAAAGGAAGGGGGGGAAAGGGGTGCTGAGGAAAGAATGGGATGCTGGAGGGGGGATGAAAGGTGGGGGAAGAGAGGGGAGGGGGACGGGGGGGGGAGGACACACTTGCTACTACAATACCATACCATACATACAACAGCAGGGGGGGGGGTTGAGGCTACAGCTACTACATACAATACCACCACTACAACAACAGTGATGCTTCGCCGGGCCAGGCAGGGTGGGCGGGCGGGCGGGCGGGCGGGGCAGGCAATGTAGTAGACGGGCTGGGTGGGTGGACGCCAGAAAATGTGGGTTGGGAAGTGGGTGGAGCTGAATATCGTGGGCGGAGAAAGGAAGAGACGTATGGCTGTGGGTGGGATGGGTGGGCGTGAGGGGACAGTAAACGGGTGGGGAAGAGAATGAAGTGGGTGAAGAGAGACGAGACAGCAGTGTGGGGAGGGAAGTGTTGGTGTGTGGGTGGGTGGTGGCAGTATGGGGTGGGAAGTGAGCGTGTATGGGTGGTGGCAGTGTGGGCGTGGGTGGTGGTACAGTGGGCGTGAGGAGCGTTAAGTGGGCGGTGAGCGGCAGGCACGGTGACCCAAGACAGGCCCAGCACAACACCACAGACATCAGTAAGGAGAAGTAGAAGAGAAGAAACAAGTAGAAGTGAGGAGGGAGAGACTAAAGAAGGGGAAGGAAGGAGTCAGAGAGAGGAGGGAGGGGGACGAGAAAGCGAAGAGAGAGGAGAGGCTGAAGAGACGATAAGCGGGAGAAGAAAAAGACAGAGACACGAAGGGCGAAGAGAAGAAAATTACTCAACACAAGACACAGAGAAGAAGCACCAGATGAAGAGTATCGCACGAAAAATAAAGAAAATGAACAAATAAAGAAGACAACGCCTGAACCTGATAACGGGGTAAAGGTCAACATGCATTATCATTTATTTATAACCCGATTTAACAATGTACAACTACCCGACCTACCCGATCATACCTACCTGACTACTCGATCCAGGAAGACCCGACCTGTCCCGACGCAATTTTACCGAACACCCCAATACAACAGGAGTACCCGACTTAACCCCACTACACTCTCAACCCCAACCCACACATGACTCAACCACCCAACCACAATAAATCCAGCTTCCCTACCCTACTCTACTCAACTACCAATCTTATTCAACCATAACCCAACCACACAATCAATCTAACTAACCACACAACCCATCTACCCAACCACACAACCATCTACCCAACCACACAACCCGTTCTGACTGTACCCACCCCTGCAGCACTCCGTAAGCATCGTTTTAAATATCGACACGAGTTTGCACTGAGAGAGAGAGAGAGAGAGAGAGAGAGAGAGAGAGAGAGAGGACGTACGGTGGTGCACTAAACAGCATAAATCGCTACAGAAAAAGTGTTACGCAATCTCAGACGCCACTTAATCTAACGCACGATTAAAATCACCTTACAGGTAACACTACACTTGGTGAGTTTATATAATTATCCATTTTTAACTAAAATATTTCTGATATGGGGGTAATTTCACGTCAAAACAGTATATATTTTTTGTCCTCCATGTCACCAATTTTTTTTAAATGTGGATCCAAATTCTATAGGAATAAATTAGTTTTTTTTTTTTTAATTTGAAGGGTATTGTGTGTGTGTGTGTGTGTGTGTGTGTGTGTGTGTGTGTGTGTGTGTGTGTGTGTGAGAGAGAGAGAGAGAGAGAAATACTCGGTCCTATCCTTCTTCCAATCCCCCAACAAAAGCACAATCACTCCATCCCCAAATCAATCATCCCAATCCCACGACCGTCTCCTCAGCGTCACAGCGGGGGGAGGGGGGGGGATCAGTACCGTCCCCTATGCAAATGGAAGTCAGACGGGGTAATGATAGATCAATATTATCGTTCTATCTTCCGTCGGGAGAGAGAGAGAGAGAGAGAGAGAGAGAGAGAGAGAGAGAGAGAGAATTATACAGGAATTTCCCGAGAGACAAACAGTGGTGTCTCTCAACCTTATTGATTTACCCCTTCAATATGATGACCTTTTTTTTTATCTCTATCTCCAAATATTTATAGCTAGTGAGAGAGAGACTTTTGGAACTAGAAAGATTAGGGACTGGCGCTCTACCGGTGCCCAGTCTCTCTCTCTCTTACTGCTAATAATCAACCTCTTCTACCCCCACTCTCTCTCTCTCTCCCTGTTACTTATCATATCTCCAATCTCCTCTACCCCCACCCTCTCTCTCTCTCTCTCTCAACACCCACCCTCTGTACACAGGCTTTCACCACCACATTAACGCGGGCTATTTCCCCTGACCTTCACATTTTTACATCCCTCCCTCTAATTTTTACCATATTTCCTCCCTCTCCCTCTCTCTCTCTCGCCCTCTCTCTCTCCCCCCCCCTCTCTCTCTCTCTCTCTCTCACACACACACACAAGTATCGTTCCTTTTCGTATATAAGCCAAGGTGATTTCTTCTCGTGAATCTATTGTTATCATTTTTTTTTTCACACCAATTTCTTCAATCTGATTTCGTTTCTTTACATCTCGTTCTCGCCACCACCAGACGGTTTTCTTCAGCTGAGGAAAAGCGTCTCAAAAAAAGAAAAAAATCGTTTGGGGACAGCAAGACAAATGAATAAATACATAAAAAAAAGAAATAAATAACTATCGTAAATGAATAATCGAGCTGAAACGGATTTTTTTTTCCAATATTCTCCATATTATCAAATTAAAAAATACTTGGATGTCTGTTTCCCTTATAACATTTTTTTGACAATCTTTTCTCTTTCAAAATCCCACCTCTATTATTATTGTTATTATTACTATTATTATTATTAGCTAACATATATCATTCTTAATTTTCTTACAGACAAATAATTTCTTCACCCCTCTCTCTCTCATCACCCGAATATTCTGCTTCCCGCTCCTCTCTTCTCTCCCCTCCCTTTCTCTTCCCTCCTCTTCCTCATCGGATGGTTTACTGTTTACCTCTAAGTGATGGATAGGTTGGAGGGGATGAAAGAGAGAGAGAGAGAGAGAGAGAGAGAGAGAGAGAGAGAGATTGAATTGATAAAAGGAATACTGACACCTACATCAAACCCCTCCAGTTCGTACGTTTCCTACAACTGAGTAAAATCGTCTGAATATAGGAAAAAAAAAAATTAAAACAAGGCGTTAAAGTAATGGAGGGGTTATTAGAAGTAATGTAAAGTTGGTAGCTAATGGAGGCAATGTGTGTGTGTGTGTGTGTGTGTGTGTGTGTGTGTGTGTGTGTGTGTGTGTGTGTGTGTGTGTGTGTGTGTGTGTGTGTGTGTGTGTGTGTGTGTGAGAGAGAGAGAGAGAGAGAGAATGATAAGGCAGAGTGAGAGCGTCATTGATAACCCCACACCGTTATCACCCAGCTTATCACCACTAGCACCACACACACACACACACACACACACACACACACACACACACCGCAGCGGCACAGAGATGATGGAAGGGAGAGAACACAATAGATGTGGAAGTGGAAGTGGAGGAGGAGAGGAGAGGAGAGGAGAGGAGAGGAGAGGAGAGGAGAGGAGGGGAGGGGAAGGGGGGGGAGGGAAAGGGGTGAAGGAAAGGAGAGTAAACAACAGAAGAGAAAATGGGGAGGGAGAGGAGACGAAACGAGAGAGAGAGAGAGAGAGAGAGAGAGGGGGGGGAAGACGAGAGTAGCGGGGATTATCACGGTGCCTGGCAAGACCGGGAGGGGGAGTCTGGGTGAAGGGGGATGGGGGAGATAACAGCCAAGGGGATTACCGACGGGGGTGGGGGGGGAGGGGGGAGGATGTTGGGGGGGATAGGGAGGGATTCAAGCATCACCATTTCACTGATTAGCACAGTTATCAGTCACAGTAAAAGCCAATTCGTCACAATCTCTCTCTTTTACCCGACGCTGCATCCTGTGAGAGGGGCCCTGCCGACAGAACGACCTCCCACCAGGCCCTAACTTTTCTGCCCCTACTCATCAACGACCCTTCACTCCTTCCTCCTATTCTCTACCCTCCTGTTCAAGTATTACAAGTAATATTATAGAAAGACGAGTGATTTAGGTTAATGACTAAAGGTACAGGTTAGTGGAGGGAAGTTAGGATTGAAGGATTACAAAGAGTACAGGATATAATGTAACTACAGTGGGATTACAGGGTTTAGGGGGTGAGGGGTTTGGGAGAGCACAGGGATTACTGAAAGGGGTAGGGGGATTACTTAAAGGGGTAGAGGGATTACTGAAAGAAGAGGATTGGGGGAGTTTCAGGGTTAGGAGGGGGGGTAGAGGTTTGAGGGGGAGGCGGGGATAAAATGGGGGGATTACAGAGGTTACAGTGACTGATGGAAGAGAAAGTGAGGGATTACAAAGGGGTGGTGGGGATTACAGAGAGTACAGAGATTTTATAGAACAACACGGGGATTACAAAATTACGGGGTGAAAGCACAAAGGGTGATGAATATTACATAGGGTACATGGGTTTTTGAAAGTACAGGGGAAGTGGGGAGGAGAGGTGATTACAGAGGGTGAGGGGGATTACAAAGGGTACAGGGATTAATGAAAGAGGCAATTACAGGGGCGCAGGACTCAATCACAGTATGTAACATTGGACAGCATCCCGAAAAAACAAATGACATTAATTAGCTGGGGAGGGGAGGGGAGGGGAGGGGGAGAGAGAGAAAGAGGGGAAGGATGGGGGAGGTAGTGGAGCGGGATTTGGGAGTTAGTGGGGAGGAAGGAATGTATAAGGGGAATGTGCAACAGGATTATGGAGGGGAAGGAGAAGTGGGAAGGGAAGAAGAGAAGGGAAGGGAAGGGGGAAGGAAGAGGAAGAAGGGAAGGGAAGGGGATAGGGATGGGGATGGAAAGAAGGGAAGGGGGGTAGAAAGAGACTGTGGGGTGGAAAGAGGGGGAGGAGAGTGAATATGATGAGGAAAAGGTGTGTGTGGGTATAGAAGAAAGGGCGGAGAGGTGGAAGGGGGAGTGGAGGGGAGTGGGAAGTAGGGAGTTTAGGGGAGTGGGAAGTAGGGAGTTTAGGGGAGTGGGAAGAGGGGAGTTTAGGGGAGTGGGAAGAGGGGAGTTTAGGGGAGTGGGAAGTAGGGAGTTTAGGGGAGTGGGAAGAGGGGAGTTTAGGGGAGTGGGAAGAGGGGAGTTTAGGGGAGTGGAAGAGTGTCGAGTGTTCGATGAGAGAGTTCACATGAGAGAAAGAGAGATGAGGGGAGGAAAGACGCAGGAAAAAAGATAACGTCAAAATCAGATATGATATGCAACCGATATTTAAAAAAAAAAAAAAAAAAAAAAAAAAAAAAAAAAAATAATAGAAAAACCTTCACACACACACACACACACACACACACACACACACACTACATCATCATCATCATCGCCCAACTCTCACTATAATTCATCAGGTGAAAAAAAAAAAAAACTCCAAAATCAAGAAGCAGGAAAAACAAAGAGCACACACACTACAAAATCAATGGTGAAAAAACAGAGGAAATAAAACAAAATAAAAAATATTGAGGAAATAAGGAGGCCAGAAGGATGTTCATATCTGAGGGTATGGTGTTCAATCCCTTATAAAGAACCCAATCCCAACGAGCCTGACTTTGCACGGTGGACCCAACTCTCTCTCTCTCTCTCTCTCTCTCTCTCTCTCTCTCTCGTTCTTGGTGCCCCGAAAGGAGGATGGATGAAAACGAAAGCAACTGGGAGCAAGGATGGGATAGGAGATTGTGGTGAAGAAAAAAGGAATGGCTGAGGACAGATGGTGGGTGGGTGTGTGTGTGTGTGTGTGTGTGTGTGTGTGTGTGTGTGTGTGTGTGTGTGTGTGTGTGTACCCTCCACTATATCACAGCAGGATGAACGAGGTGCCGTCAGTGCCTTACCCCCCTCCCCTCCCCTCCCACACAGCACCAGCCCCTGCCAAGTGGTTCTCCTTCCTTCCCACACACCCGTCACATCGTCCCTCACGCTCGTGGAAGGGAAGATGGGATGGAAGAAAGAGGGAGGAAGGGAAGGGGAGATGAATGGAAGAAAGGGGGAATGGGTGGGAGAGGGGGGAGGAAGGGAAGGGGGAATGAGTGGAAGAGATGGGAAGGATGGAGTGGAAGGGGTGGAGAGAATGGATAGAAGAGAACGGCAGGAGAGGGTGGAATGGGAGATGGAAGGGGGGATTGGTGGAGAAATGGTATGGGTGGTTGGGACAGGGGTGGTAGAGAGGA
Organism: Coenobita brevimanus; assembly: GCF_032717465.1. NCBI lineage: Eukaryota > Metazoa > Arthropoda > Malacostraca > Decapoda > Coenobitidae > Coenobita > Coenobita brevimanus. The sequence goes on along the minus strand of NC_137017.1, from coordinate 4,374,745 downwards.
TAAGAGAGAGAAGTAGAGAGGAGAGATGAAACAGACTGGAAGGGGTGATGGGAGAGAATGGTAAAGGATGGAAAATTGATGTGGAAGAGAGAAGTGGGGATGGTGTGGACGCGAGGATGAGGTGTGGGGGAAAGGAGGAGGAGGAGGAATGTGGATGAGAGGTGGTGGATGAAGGGAAGGATGGGATAGGTGTCAGGAGAAAAAATATTTGTACACAAGAAATACGGAGAAGAGGGTGGAAGGGAGAAAGCACTGGGAAGGAGAGAGGGAGAGAACAGAGGGAGGGAGACGAAAGGGGGAATGAAGAGGAGGGAAGCGATAGGGAATGACCGAGAATGAATGGATGAAGAATAATGATGAGATGGCATGAAAAGGATGTATTAAGAAATGATGACAGAAATGGTAAGGCATGAAAAGAAGGAAGCTGAAGAAGAATAAGTGAATGGGATGGAAGAACAGATGAATGAATGTGAGAATGAAGATAAGGGAGAGGAAAGAGGAAATACGGATGGATGAAAAATAAGAATGATAGAATGAAATGAACGAAAAGTTAAGAAGCTGATATAGAAAAAAAAGGAATGGATGAAAAAAGGAAGATAAATAGCTGAGGAAAGATAAAGATAAGGAAGACTGGAATGGGGAAGGAAGGAAGGATGGAAAAGAAGGTAGAAGTATGGAGCAGACATAAGAAACTAGTCACGAAAAAGAGTACAGAAGAAGTGAGGATGGAAAGAAATTAATGGGAAGTACAAAGAGTAAATGAAATGGAGAGAGAGAGAGAGAGAGAATGAAAGCAGTGAGTGACAGAAGAGACGGAGAGAGAGAGAGAGAGATATGTTTGTTGTGGGAGCGAGTGTCAGGGTGTGGTGGTGTGGGAGTGTTTATCACCCTGCAGCTGCATATGTGCCTCTCTCTCTCTCTCTCTCTCAGATCCCACACCGTCAGTACATTCACTCTCCCTCCCTCTCTCTCTCTCTCTCTCTGGAGGGCCAGTAAAGAATTCGAGTGGCCAAAAACAAGACCTGAACACTACTCTCTCTCTCTCTCTCTCTCTCTCTATACGACTCAACATTCCTCCCTCCCACACCCTCCCTGCCTCTTTGTTCTCCCTTCCTCCTCGCTAATCTCCCTAACTTCCTTCATTCGGACGCAAAATATTACTGTCACACTGCAAGGCCAAAATCAAAGCACAACCGCATTTGGGGTGTTGTGTTCAGTTTTGGTATATATATATATATATATATATATATATATATATATATATGTATAAGAGAAACTGGAGGGTGTATTGGATGAAGTAACAGGGATGGACGACAAAAATAATTACCCTCCTGCCTATCAACAAGATGGATGTCTATAACAACAACAATAATAATAATAATAATAATAATACGGAAAAACTAAATCATACGGGGAACATTCACAAATCCACCTTTTACACAAATTAACAGGTACACTACGAGGTGATTAATCTGTATAAAATTATAACAAAATAATTCACAAGTCCTTCACAAGAAACCTGACACAATTACACACGAAAAAGTAACATTTAATTTTTACGTCGAGTTACAAGTATATGAATAAAAACTGTTCCCTGACGTGAAATAGGTTGACAAATAAATGAATAAATAAATAAATAAATAAATATCATGAAGTAGCCATCTCTAAAATTTCCCCTCCAAAAATGCTCTCCGGGAATAATAGGTGTATGACATTATTTTTTATTTCTATTTTTTTGGGTGTCGAGCTGAATATACATGGAAAATAGTGTACAGCTCGTATACTAGTGTGTGTGTGTGTGTGTGTGTGTGTGTGTGTGTGTGTGTGTGTGTGTGTGTGTGTGTGTGTGTGTGTGTGTGTGTGTGTGTGAGAGAGAGAGAGAGAGACAGAAGCAAGGGCAAGGACAGAGAGGCAGGAAGGTGTGCTCTGAAAAACAAGTTGCTAAGAAACAGGTGTAAAAAAAAATTCTTTCTGAAAATTAAATAGCCAAAGAATAGGAGAGAAAAATGCTTATGTTAAAAATAGTACTCTTCCTCCACACACGAATTATGTCACTGAAAAAATCGTGCATAGAGGAGGAAGTGTAAAGCATTCAATAATAGATGGATGTGTTGTTGTTCGCTGGCCTCTGCACTCACTCCCTCACCTCTCCCCTTCACACTCTTTAAGCCCTTCCCCTCTACTCTTCCTCCTCTTCCCCTCGTTGCTCCCCTTACACATGCACTCGCACACCCATACAAACACACACACACACACACACACACACACACACACATATTCTCTCGCTCTCTCCCTCTCTCCATCTTTTTCCTTTCCTCTCCTCTCTCACTCCACTCTCTCCTCTCTTCCCTTTCACCTCCACCCTTCTCTCCCTTCCCTCCCCTCCCTTCCCCCTTCGTTAATTACTTGACGTTAACCATCCCCCTCTGTTATTGTGTGTGTCGCAGACGTGGTATTGTGGGGCTGTGGCAGTGTGGCGGAGGGGTGTGGTGGTGTGGTGGAGGGTTGTGGTAGAGGGATGTGATAGTGTGATGGAAGGATGTGATGTGGTGGAGGCGTGTGATGGTGTGGTGGAGACGTGTGGCAGTGTGGTGGAAGAGTGTGGTTGTGTGGTGGTGGTGTGTGGTGATGTGGCGAGTGTGTGGTAGGGGGAGCAGTGTGGTAGTGAGGTATCGGGGGTATGGTAGTGAGTGTGGTGGGGTGCGGGATGGAGCGAGATGTATGGTGATGCATTGCGGTTGGGGCGTGGCTGAAGTGTGGCAGCGTGGCGGACTGTGGTAGGGAGGTGCTGTGATGTACTGAGGTGTACTGTACTGCGGTAGGAAACTGTGATGTACTGTGGTGTGTGATGGTGAGTGTGATTTTTCGTGGTGTAGTGTGGTGCTTTGTGGGGTGCAGTTTTTTTGTGGTATGGTGTGGTAGTGTGGTGTGGTGTGGTGTAGTGAGGAGTGCTGGTGTAAGGGAATAAAACCAACGCATAATACCAGTGCCAGTATGACTATTGTGTGGTGTGATGGAAAACTGACGGCGGTGTACTGTGGTGGTGAGGCGTGGTATTAAAGAGGTGCTGTTATGATGTGTGTGACAATGGTGGTATGAGCTGGTGTGGTGTTGAGCAGTACCCCTGTAGTGTGATGTCCCGGTGTTATGGTGGTACAGTGCGGTATGATGTGGTACTGTGATGGTATGATGTGGTTCCGCATATTATGATGGTATGGTATAGTGGTATGATATGGTATAGTGTGATGGTATGGTGTGGTACGGTACAATGGAATGACGTATGGTATGGTATAATGGTATAACGAAGTACTTGTATGGTGCGATGGTATGAAGTGGTGTGGTAGGTGTGGCGTAATGGTATTGTGACCATGAGGTGTGGTAGTGATGGTGTGGTGGTGTAGGAGTGGTATTTTTTGCTGGAGACGCTAACACCATCCTAATCTGCATACATGAGGGAGAGGGGAAAGAGGAGATTAATGAGAGAGAGAGAGAGAGAGAGAGAGAGAGAGAGAGCAAAGAGGATGTACAGAAAGGACTATTGACATACAAGGAAGTTACCTGCTATGTTAAAATTAATGAAGGTTAAAATTAATGAAGGTAAAGACCAAATAGACACAGGTGAGGGAAAGGTAATAAAGAGGAATGGAGGGAAGGAAAAATCAGGTACGGAATGGAAGGAGGGAAGGACTAAGTGGGAAGGGCAGGTGCGAGAGAGAGGTGTGGAATGGACAGAGGGTAAGTATAAGGGAAGGAGAGGCAGGTAGGGGAGAGTGAGAAGGGAAAAGGGAAGGGAAGAGGGAAGGGGGAAACCATGTAGGGCAGGGAAGGGGAAAGGGGGGCAAGGAAAGGGATGGAAAGACATGTGTGACAGAAGGAAGGGCAGGTAAGGGAGGAAAAGACAGGTGTGACGGAAGGAAGGGTAAGGGAGGAAAAGAAAGATGTGACGGAGGGAAGGGGAGGTAAGGGAGGAAAAGACAGGTGTGACGGAGGGAGGAAAGGGAGGGGAAAGAGGGGAAGAGGGTAACTTCCGGGCAGGTACCCCTGAAACACAGAGCCCCGGAAATTCCCACCTGGTGTTAGATGGCTGTCGGGCGCTAGTAAATAAAGTTCTCTCTCTCTCTCTTTCTCTCTCTCTCCTGCTGCTTGATGGTTGAGAGGCACTGCTAAATAAACAAACTCTCTTCCTTACTCTTCCATCCTTCTCTTTTCTTTAGTGTTCCCTCCTTTCCAGTCTCCTTTCTTTCCTTCATCTCCCCGTCTTTATCATCATTTTCCTTTCCTCTTTTCATCTTCTCTTCTCCCACTCCCCCCACCCCTTTCTCTCTGTCTCTCTCTCTCATCCTATCTCAGAGTTTATGGCTCAAGGAGAACTGGGCAATGCATTTTGTATCACGTGTGAGATTTTGAAAAGCTTGTATAATTCGAGAGAGAGGGAGAGAGAGAGAGAGAGAGAGAGAGAGAGAGAGAGAGAGAGAGAGAGAGAGAGAGAGAGAGAGAGAGAGAGAGAGAGAGAGAGAATTAAAGGGTACATGATGGAATTTCGGAGGGACGCAGGGAGAGGGAGATGATGAAAGGAAAACAAGAGAGGGAGAGGGAAGGGGGAGAGAATGAAACAGGGAGAGGAGAGGAGGGGAAAGAGAAGAGGGGAGAGGAGAGGGAAGATGGATGACAGGATGGAACGGGGAAGAAGGAGGGATGGCTATGAAGGGAGGAGAGGGAGAGAAGGATGAGTTAGTGAATGCAGGAGGAAGTGGGAGAGAGAGAGAGAGAGAGAGAGAGAGAGAGAGAGAGAGAAAGAGAATGGATATAGGAAGGATGGAGGGAGGGAGGCAGGGATGAAGGGATGACGAGAGAGAAAGAGAGAGAGAGAGAGAGAGATCAATTTCATTCTCCTCTTTCTTTACGCGTACTTCTCACATCCCCATTACAACCCCTTCAGCCCGAGTACGCCCATTTCCATTCTCATTTTAGCTAGACGATTTTCTTGGAGAAGGCGCTACAAGTGATCCTTCTTCCAGCTGAATAAAATCGTCCGGTAGAATACAAGAATTTACGTCCTCGTGGTGAAGTGGCAAACCCCTCGAATCCGGCGTTCTTTTCTTTACGGACGATTTTTTTATCCTTTTTCCTTGCTAATACCAGACGATTTTTGTACTTTTTTCCTAATACCAGACGATTCTTTACCTTTTTCCTAATACCAGACGATTTTTTACTTTTTTCCTAATACCAGACGATTTTTTACTTTTTTCCTAATACCAGATGATTTTTTACCTTTTTCCTTACTAATACCAGACGATTTTTTACCTTTTTCCTTACTAATACCAGACGATTTTTTACTTTTCCCTAATACCAGACGATTTTTTTACTTTTTTTTTTGCTTACACCAGACGATTCCTTGCTCTTGCTAACACGACGATTTTAATTTTTTTCTTGCTATCACCAGACGATTAATTTTTTTTCTTTGCATATACCAGACGATTTTTAAATGTTTTCTTGTTATCGGACGATTTTTCCCCTCTTTTGCTACCAGACGATTTTTTTACTCAGGGACTCGCAGTGAAGGGGTTAAATAAAGTTGTATAAAACCCCTTCAGCTCGAAAAAAATCTATTAAGATAAAAAAATCGGAAAATGGGAAGTTAAAAAAAAAGTATGTAAAAAAAAACTAACACTATGCCGTCAATTATTTTTTTTCCCTATATCTATCTTTTTCCAATTTCTATTCTCTATCTATTATTCTATTTTTATTAGTAAGCTCCCTATTTCCCCCTTTCCTGATCCATATCTTCCCTATTACCATACTACTTTATCCTCCCCATTTCCTACTCCTTTATCACACCCCATTTCCTCATCCTATTTAATGTTCCTTATTACTTTAGTCCTGATTATTCCCTCAACCCAATTTCCAACAATTACACTCCCTGTTTTCCTACTTCTGGTCGTTCCATACACCGTTTTTCCCCATTTGATTCATTCATTCCCTATTTCTGATCATTCCATCCCCATTACCTCATAAATTCTCTCTCTTTCCTTCCCTATTCTCTCCCCCGGCTGTTCCCATCATTTCCCATTTCCCTATTTCTGGTCATATCCCCATTATTTCCCCCATTTCTGAAAACCTGCACTCTCCATCACCACCCATTCCCCTATTACAGCTCATTCCACTTCATCCCACATTCCCACCCATTTCCATACTGCTTATAAACTTCAACCTCCCTATTTCCTCCCCATTTCTGATCACATCCCTCCCCCCCTATTATTCTCCCCGTCGGCTGTTCCTATTCATTTCCTGCTTCCGCCCCTTAGCATCCTCTTCACACTTGCCATCATTTCCTCTCCCCTCATCGCATTTCCACCTCTCCTTCATTTCTTCTCCTCCCTCTTACAAATACACACACACACATACTCACACTTTCTACTTCTCTTTCATTCCATCTCCTCAGACAGACAGACATTTCCTCTTCTACCTCCTCACACATTTCCACTTTCTCCAACTTCACACCCACGACCTTCCACTCGTTTCATCTCCTCTCACCACACTTCCTCTTCTCCCTCCTCATCCTCACAAACATTTCCACTTTCCCCATCACATTTCTACTTCCTTGTCATTCCCTCTTCTCTCTCCTCACCCTTACATCCCTACTTAGCTTTCATTGCCTCCTTCCTGTTTACTCGTTTCCTATTCCCTCTGTTCCTCTTTTTTCTCCCAATTTCCTTTCACCTCCTCATTCTCTCTCTCTCTCTTATTGCTCACATTCTACTCTTCTCTTTCTTTCCCCTCCTATTTTCAACCTCATTTCTCAATCCCACACAGTTCCACACATTTCCCTACTTCTCTCACCTCCTCTGCCTCTCCCTCATTCCCTCACTTCCCCAAACTCACTCTCACCTCCCTCTACATTCTCTTCCTCATCTTCTCTCATTTTCCCGTCCTCATCCTCATCTTCTCACCCTTTCTCACAACCTACATTTCTAAATCCCCTCCCCTCCCCTCCTCACCCTGTGAATAATCCCCTTCATTTCCACACTCATCTCACCTCTTGATCCTTTTTCTCATCTCCCCTTATCTCCCCATTCCTTGCCTCAAACCCTCTCACCTCCCCACCCACAAAATAATCCCAATCATTTTCCCCCTTCGTCTCACCTCCCCACCCACAAAATAATCCCCCTTCATTTCCCCCCTTCGTCTCACCTCCCCACCCACAAAATAATCTTCCTTCATTTCCCCCTTCCTCTCACCTCCCCCTCCGCCGCCACAGTGAGATGACGCTGGCACGAACATTACTCTTATTTAATAATGCACAACACGCCTGAGGACCTACCTGCCCTTAGTACCTGTGTGTGTGTGTGTGTGTGTGTGTGTGTGTGTGTGTGTGTGTATCAGTATGGCTGACGAGCCGAGGTAATATTGTGCAGACTGAATTGCCTTAGAGTGCGTATTAAAATTAGCAGCTGTGTGTGTGTGTGTGTGTGTGTGTGTGTGTGTGTGTGTGTGTGTGAAAGGGTGGATGGCTGTGTATCAGCATGACTGGCGAGCAGAGGTAACATTGCGTGCAAACTGAATTGCGTTAGAGTGCGTGTTAAAATTAGCAGCTGTGTGTGTGTGTGTGTGTGTGTGTGTGTGTGTGTGTGTGTGTGTGTGTGTGTGTGTGTG
>NC_137017.1:4237092-4362092 GCF_032717465.1 Coenobita brevimanus | reverse complement strand
CTTCGTTCAATCTCCTCTTAAACTGAATAAAATCGTCCATAGGTACGAAGTCTTGTATGAAATCGTCTGGTGAGTAGTGAAAGACGCAATGATGGCACCGCAGGAGAGGTCACGCCTAACGAATAAAATTGCCTGGAAGAAGCATAAAGCACACGAGGCCTTTGGTTCCTTCTTCCTTGCAATGAAAAAAAAGAAGAAAATCGTACATTACAACAAACCTATTTTTTCGAGGCCTTTGGTTCCTTTTTCCTTGCACTAAAAAAAGACGCGTTCTTTTTTTTTTTGAAAGTCCTGCACGAAGAATTAAAGGATGTATGACCCACCTGACCAGCCACTTCAGTAATCAATAGTTTCTAAGTTTTTTTTTTTTCCCATAAGGTACCAATTTTTGGATCCAACCACTTTAATTAATTTCCACTGTTATTTCCACTGTACAGAATAATAAAGTTTTTATTTTTAACTAACGTCCTCTGTTTATCCTTTAACTTAGCCTAAAAATACTGAGCTGTAACAATATATAGTCACGAAGAAGTCCTCCATGAAGCCATAGTAGTCTTACCCTGCCACTGAGCTACGTGAAATACTCCTGAATATGATGCTAGTCACGAAGAAGTACTACGAGGAGGATGTAGCGCCAAAGTACTGCCACTGAGCTACGTGAAATAGAATTAAGAAAAATCTGGTGAAATTAAAGAAAAATAAAAAGCCAGATCAAATCTCTCATAACTTGCAAGAATTAGCAACGCCAGTCACCTCCCCATCAACCCTTTCACTCCGATGACGTATCTTCAATTATTGCAATGAGGCTAAATTACGGTACGCAGTGTGGAGAGACGTTTGCAACAGGATAGAGAAGTTTGCAACGGGAGGGAGTCTGCAACCGGAGTGTCTGATATCACGTTTACCAACCCTTTCCTTATAAGACGCCTACACGAGTCTGAAGAAAATCGTCTGTAGGTAGCAAGAATTGAAAAATGCGTCGAGGTAGGAGGGGTTGTCATGGATGTGCTAAAAATAAGTAAAAAGGTGCTAAAAGGAAATAAGCGCTAATATTAAGTAAAAAAGATAATAGGGATGTGCTCAAAATAAGTAAAAAATCACACTGTGCTAAAAATAAGTAAAAAATAAGGATGTGCTGAAAATAAGTAAAAAATAAGGATGTGCTAAAAATAAGTAAACAATAAGGATGTGCTGAAAATAAGTAAAAAATAAGGATGTGCTGAAAATAAGTAAACAATAAGGATGTGCTGAAAATAAGTAAAAAATAAGGATGTGCTGAAAATAAGTAAAAAATAAGGATGTGCTGAAAATAAGTAAAAAATAAGGATGTGCTGAAAATAAGTAAAAAATAAGGATGTGCTAAAAATAAGTAAAAAATAAGGATGTGCTGAAAATAAGTAAAAAATAAGGATGTGCTAAAAATAAGTAAACAATAAGGATGTCTTAAGAATAAGTAAAAAATAAGGATGTGCTAAAATTAAGTAAAAAATAAGGATGTGCTAAAAATAGTTAAAAATACGTAAAATAAGTAAACCACAACTAGTACTGTTACCAGGGGGGGAAGAACTACGATTAAGTATTTATCAGTGGCAATGACTCTATAATCAGTTTTTTTTATATATAGATTTATCGCTGTGGACCCGAGCAAAAATAAAAAAATAAATAAAACTCAATGGAAGCCAGTTAATCCTTTCAATCCGATGACGTTTTTTTTTTTATATAATCGACATTTCCGGACGATTTTTTTTTTTTTTTTCAATGGAGAGGTTAGATACTGTCCTTTATTATGGCCACTAAAACAAGGGTTCTGCTTAATACCCAATAATAATAATAATAATAACAACAGCCTAGTCTATCAAGTTCCTTCTGGGTCACTGTACAATACCTCATCCCACTGTAGGGCGAGGAAGGAGGTATGATGATGATGATGATGATGATGATGACACAAGGGGTCAACACGTGGAATTGGTCACCGTGCAGAAGTTAAATAAAAAATGCACCTAATAGTTACTTTCACAACATGGCGAGTAATTCCCTATGCTGGCCACACAACCACGTAACTAACACAAAAACGAGATCAAGCGAGAGAGGGAAAAAACACACACACACACACAAAATACATCAACTCTGTCCTCGAAACTAAAATACTGGCTCCACCCCACCCCGTCTGACACACACACACACACACACACACACACACTTTCTCCGCCTACCATCATCATCACCCCATCCTACATACACACACACACACACACACACACATGCAACCACTCCCAACCCTCTCCCCTGCCCCTAACACACACAACCCTCCCCACCTCAACCCACACACGACCCTCCTAACCTCCCCCCCTGTCTGTCTGTCTGGCTGTCTAAAATCCAAACCCCCACATAAAACCTACCCCCCCCCCGCCCCGTCTGTCTGTCTGTCTCTGTAAAATCCAAGTGAATTTAACAGAGTATACTTATGATTCAGGACATGACCCGGGCACTGCAGTTTAAATTAGGTGTTGTCAGGGAACATACTAGGCAAGGGGGAGAGGGGAGAAGAGAGAGGCAGGGGGAGAAAAAACGGGAGTAGTGGAGAGAGGAGGGGATGAAAAGAGGGAGCGAGCAGGACGGAGAGAAAAGTGGGGGAATGGAGAGAGAGAGAGGGGGGGAGGGGTGGAGAGTGGGGAGAGGATGAAATGGAGGAGAGGGTGGTATAAAGGGGGAGGGGGAAAGAAAATGAAAAGAATTGAAGCGAGGAGGGAATGACACGAAGGAGGGAGTAGGGGAAAGTAAGAAGGGGAGCTGAAAGGAGAAAGGGGGAGGGGACGGAGAGGAAGGGGAAGGAGATGATGAGAAATAGGCAGTAGTGGGAAAGGAGTAGTGAGGGAAAAAGGGTGAGAGAGAGAGAGAGAGAGAGAGAGAGAGAGGAAGGAGCGAATGAGAAAGAGGAAGGGAGAGGCAGTGGACCAAGAAAGATAGATAATAGAGGAAGGAAATAAAAAGGATGGGGTGGGGATGGAAGGGAATAGGATGGACACAGAAATAATACTTGAGAGGGGTGAAGGACGGGACGGGAAGGGAGGGAAAGAAATGGGACAGGGAAATACACAAGGGAGGCAAAAGGAAGGGGGAAAGGGAAAGCAATGTGGGTTGAGAAAGAATGGGAGGAGAGAATGGCGAGGTGGTGAGTGAGGCTGAGGGAATGCAAGCAGGAAATGTATCGAGAAAGAAAGAAAGAATGCCTAGAGGAAAACGTGACTGCGAAGAAAATACGATAAATGTCAAGAATAGCTATAAAAAAAAAAAAAAAATAAAAAAATAAAAAAAAAAAACAGGACAAAGGAAACAGAAACAGTAATCACAACGACATGCACCGTAACATATATATATATAAAAAAAAACACCAAGAAAAACAGAGCATGTAAAAACAATAATTAAAACACACCGTTACGAAATCTCCCCCAAATTAAGACCTCAGAAAAGTTAATTATAAAACCAATTAATGACAAAACAAATCTTAATTACCCGTTAGTCATTAAGTTTTGAAATTTACCAAAGCAGGAATTTCGACATCAATAAATATCATAAAGGGCACCTACTTGACCCCACGCTGATGAATACGTGCCTAGGAAAAAAAAAAATCATCATCATCATTATCATCATCATAATAGCAATAATAATCATGCATAAAATCAAAATATTCCCAAATGACACCGACATCTACCCGCACAAAAATCTCTCTCTCTCTCTCTCTCTCTCTCTCTCTCTAAAAATTAAGGCAATTATGACTGTGTGGAAACGTAACGACCAATCTCTTTTTTCCCATAGAGTCTGAAATCTAAGCAATCACTCATCTCGAGGGATTGGTAGGAGGGGGGGGAAGATCAAGAGGAGGGGTGAGGGAAGGGGTGGGGGGTGAGGAGGGGGTTGGGGTGATCCATCCCTTACCGGCCAATATCGGGAGACAGATGGCAGCATTGGTGGGGGGAAGGGGGAGGAGTGGAGGGGAGGGGGAGGGGATGAGATGGAGGTGTGGAAACAGCAATTACCGCCACTGCACGTACATACACAAGGGTGCACATGGAGGTACACATGACCACAAACACATACACTGTCATATAAGGGGAGCACAAGATCAGTCTACACATACAACACACGTACATACAATCATATACACAGGCGTGCACATGGACATACATATACACAAACACACACGTAAATACATATATCTATTGATGGATATACTCACGTACACACACACATACACAGGACATACACACAGACCAACGCACACATATACATGGGACATACACACAGACCCACGTACACACAAACATTCATAACTCGGGTGCATGTGGACATACAGTATACACATACATACAGATACAGAAAAACTCACACAGGCATAAAAACTGGGGTGTACACGGTCGTACATACATACACACAGACATACAGGAATTGCATTTAGATATACATAAATACAGTCATACAGATGCAGTATAATAGCAATTGCACACATTAAGTAGAACATGTTAATTACAATACTTACATAACTGTTGCACATTCACCACCATACATAAACACGTACACATAGAAGGTGCACACAGGCCACACATACATAAAAGATGCATAGAGATCTACATACATGCAGTGTACATGAAACAACGCATGCTGTACCTATGAATTGTACATAAACAAGGACACACACACACACACACACACACACACACACACACACACACACACACACACACACAAACACACGGACCTCTAGCAGGGAAGGTGTTAGTGAAGGCTGTGTCTAACCCTACCAGTTCCACAAGTCTCCAGTAGTAGTAGTGGTAGTAGTAATAATAATAATAATAAAATAATAAAATAGAAAGAATTAACCTCCCCACATTATCAAATAACACTTTACTTTCGCAAGCCCCACACTTTACTTCCCCAAGCCCCACACTTTACTCAAACAAACCCCACACTTACACACTTCACCTGCTCACCGTCCCCTCATACTTATAAACACCTGGTCTACACACTTATCACGTTTCCTCTCGTCGGCAATTTCCGCTCGTATCGCTGCCCCCACGAACGGTGTGTGTGTGTGTGTGTGTGTGTGTGTGTGTGTGTGTGTGTGTGTGTGTGTGTGTGTGTGTGTGTGTGTGTGTGTGTGTGTGTGTGTGTGTGTGTTTCTTCTAATTATCCCACAATCAAAGCCTACACTTTCTCTCTCTCTCTCTCTCTCTCTCTCTCTCTCTCTCAGTATATCTGTTTGTTTACCAAGCTTTTATGTGACGCTGCATCCTGTAACATCAGGTGGATCACACACACACACACACACACACACACACACACACACACACACACACACACACTCTCTCTCTCTCTCTAGGCCCCCATTAGCACCCACAACACAAGCCGAATATAAAGTACCTCCTCATTGTAACCCCATCTGTATTCTCCGTATTCACACGCGCAGGGCAGGAGTCAAAACGTTGGGAATCGCCTCTTTAACCCAGGGATTTACAAAGACGATTCCTACGCTGAAGAAAATCGTCTGGAGAGGTCAGAAAAATACCCAGGGTGGTCCATACATAGCGCTTCCCTTCTACTCCGTCGGGTGATTTTTCGTGTACTGCGGGGAGGGCTCAGGTAGTGTTTGCTGTGTCAACTCTGCATTATATATTTTTTATCTTTTACGCAGAGAAATAAAGTCTGCTCTACCTTGTGTGATACCTGTCTGATCTACTCACACAAAGGAAGTCTGCTCTACCTTGTGTGATACCTGTCAGATCTACTCAAAGGAAGTCTGCTCTACCTTGTGTGATACCTGTCTGATCTACTCACATAAATGAAGTCTGCTCTACCTTGTGTGATACCTGTCTGATCTACTCACACAAAGGAAGTCTGATCTACCTTGTGTGATACCTGTCTGATCTACTCAAAGGAAGTCTGATCTACCTTGTGTGATAGTCTGATCTACTACCATAAAGGAAGTGTGATCTACCTCGTGTGCTGAAATACATCTTTATCTACTTATCTATCTATATTTATCACCAGTCAGATGCCTCAACCTCGTAGGGGGTGGCCTTTGAACAAACTGCATCCATACAACAGACTTTACAACTAAAAATGTTTCATCCTTTGCTTCCGAATACGTTAGAGAAAATAACACTTTCTTTTCTCTCCTTTTTTTTTTTTTTTTTTTTTTTTTTTTTTCCCCCCCCCCCAGGTACTATAACTTGCAAGCCACTCCCAACACCTTGCAATCAGACAATACTTAACGCACTACAAACGGTACTTCACACTCACTACAGGTGCGTTCTCCCCAAAGACGCTTGACACTTCACTGCGTTTAAGTGAGAGGATTAAGTATTGTTGTTCACCACTTAGTAATATTCAGTGTGTGTGTGTGTGTGTGTGTGTGTGTGTGTGTGTGTGTGTGTGTGTGTGTGTGTGTGTGTGTGTGTGCAGACCCTCCTGTGGCCTCGCCCCGTCGCCCAGACACGCTAAACCCGCCACACGTCCAGGAAGCTCGGGGGTGGGGTGGGGGGGGAAATGGGGGATGGAAGGGCGTGGGGTAAGGGGGGGTATTCCTCTCTGTCTCCACCTATCCCTTCCAGGTTTCTCCTTCCTCCTCTCCACTTCACCCTCTCCCTTTCGTCTTATAGTCCATCCCTTCCTCCTGTCTAATCTCTCCTTCCTTCCGTCTTCTTCCATCACTTCCCCCTCATCTCTCCACTCATATCTTCTTTCCTCCTTCCCACTTCTCTCCTTTCTGGTCTTCATACTTTCCCTCCCTCCTCTCACAATCTCTCCCTCCCTTCCATTTCTCTCCATCCCTTCTTAATCTTCAACTTTAACTTAAAAAGAAGTATGTCTGTTGATATATGCTTTCCGTTGTTCTCTCCTCCCCATCCCGTTATCATTTACCTATTATCCCTTCTTCCCCTCCTCCTCTCTCCTCTCCAGTCATTCCTTCCTTCCTTTCTCCTCTCCACTCCTTCCTTCCTTTTTTTTGCTATTCTCTCCGCTCCTCCCTTCCATCCTCCCTCTCCCTCTCCTCCTTCCTCTGCCAATCCTTCACCTCCCGCCATTTCCTCCCAGTCAACACAACGCACCTCCCTTCTGCACCTTCATCATCATCCCAATACACTTTCCTTCATGCTCTCCTTCTCTCTCTCTCTTCCTCCCTTCCCTCCCTCTAAAATCTGCCTCCCTCCCCACCTTTATTTCCATCTCCTCCCGTCTCTCTACACCCCCCAGTCAATTCTGTACCTCTCCCTCACCCTGTTCCTTCGCTTCCTTCTTCCCTCTTTTTCCTTCCCTTTATGTCTACTTTTCTCCCTTCCACCCAAATGTTTCTCTCCCTTCTTCCCTCCCTGCCGTCTCCCTTTACCCCCATTACCCTGCTGTGGTTCCCTGTGTACCTTTTACTTTCTGTTTCTCTCCCTCCATATTCCTCCCCCCCCCCTCCCTCCATTTCCCTTCCACTATCTTCTTCCTATTCCCTCAACTACCTTTCCTCTTTCCTCTCTTCCCTTCATCCTGTTACATCCCCCTTCCTTCCCCTTTCTCCACCTCACTTCCCTCCTCCTCCCCCAATCCCCCTCACCTCCCTTCCCCTCATCTCCCTTTCTCAATCAATCATCCCTCCCTCCTTCCGTCCTCCCCCTTCCCCTCTCCCCCCCTCAGTAGCGGACATAACATAAAACATCTGTTCTCGCCGTTTGCCCTGTGATTCCAGTCTGTGTGCACCAAGCCAGACACATACGCACACGCATATTAACGCACACACACACATGGTTAGCATTCACATCACACATTACTAAGGATGCACACTTATAATGCAGTAATTACCAAGCGTTCACACAATACAAAATCATTATGCTTACAAACACACACACAAAAAAAAACACACACATACATTTAGACACACGTAGGTGCGCCCGTGCACATACACATACTCACGCGCCCTGTAGCTTTACCTCTCTCTCTCTCTCTCTCTCTCTCTCTCACACACACACACACACAAACACAATCATAACGCAATAGTACCACGCGCACTCAAGCTTTACTTTTCTCTCTCTCTCTCTCTCTTTCTCACACACACACACACACACACACACACACACACACACACACACACACACACACACACATGCATTATCCAACACGCACATCAGCAGAACAGTAGGCTATAGCACGCACCGCCATTACACGCAACGAAGCACACACATTCCCCCCCTCTCTCTCTGTCTCTCTCTCTCCCTCTCCCTCCCTCCCTCCCCCTCTCTCTCTCTCTCTCTCCTTGCATTATGGAAGCAAGTAATGAGCGGTATATTGACTTCAGATAGCACCCGGATACGCCCTTGTAACCTGAATCATCCCCCAGGAGAGAGAGAGAGAGAGAGAGAGAGAGAGAGAGTGTGTGTGTGTGTGTGTGTGTGTGTGTGTGTGTGTGTGTGTGTGTGTGTGTGTGTGTGTGTGTGTGTCGATTGAAGGAAAGTGATAGGTGGTAATGCCTGAGGGGGTGGGGTATTGTCTGTAACGAGAGAGAGAGAGAGAGAGAGAGAGTATACAGAAGAGCTGGTCATTAAATATCTGAAAGTAATTTAGTGCTCTCTCTCTCTCTCTCTGTCAGACGATTATAAATTTCCCTAATTACAAAAGCTAATTAATAAAGGGTGAGGAAAAGAGGACTGAAGAGGTGAAAATGACCAGTGAGAAGAGATCATAATTATTAAGGCTTATCAGATTATTTTTCCTTCGTATTTATATATTTACTTATCAACTTATCCATTTGTTTATTTCTGACAGGCCGATACGGATGGACAAAATTAACAAGTAACAATGCTTCTTTCAAAATCTTAAATTAATCTACTTGTTCAGGATTGTTATTACTATGCTTCATTTCTCCATATTCGACTCTCGAGGAGGCAAAACATGAAAGCAAAAGGAGGGAAGGAAATTAAGAAAAACAGAAGCTGGAGAGAAGAAAAGCAGAAAGAAGGGCGCATAAGATGAAGACAAAGAAGGGAGAGGAAGGACGAGAAAAGCGAAAAAAAAAAAATAGGTGACTGGAAGGCAAGAAAGAGGGAAGGGAGAGATGGAAGAGAAGGAGGTAGCTCTAAGAGAAGAGGAAATAGGAAGGGAGGGAGGTGTGTGAAGATGCAAGAGAAGAAGGATGAGAAAAGATGAAAAACAGAGGAGGTGACTGGAAGGCAAGAAAGTGGCAGGAGAGACATGGAAGAGAAGGAAGTAGCTAGCAGAAAAGGAAATAAGGAGGTGAGTGAGGATGCAAGAACAATGTATATGGCTCTCTGCTATCTTTTTTTTTCTTTTTTCTTTTATGAGGGACCAATCTTGCGGGCTACAAGCCTTTGGTTCCTTCTTCCTTTCATTAGAAAAAAGAAACTCCAATTTTCAAACACAAAACAGGAATAAAAACACAAAAAAGACAGCCTAGCATTGTGGAATATGGAGAGAGAGAGAGAGAGAGAGAGAGAGAGAGAGAGA
This sequence comes from Coenobita brevimanus, assembly GCF_032717465.1. Classification (NCBI taxonomy): domain Eukaryota; kingdom Metazoa; phylum Arthropoda; class Malacostraca; order Decapoda; family Coenobitidae; genus Coenobita; species Coenobita brevimanus. Next base: position 4,352,588 of record NC_137017.1, on the reverse strand, counting down.
GAGAGAGAGAGAGAGAGAGAGAGAGAGAGACGGTGGAGGAAAAACTAATAAGAACCATACCCAGTGAAAATGGTCCACACACTCATTCACTCAAGCCCCCGGAATCCTGACAGAATAAATCGCAGAAGATAATGTGTTAGGAAATCAAGCTGAGGATAATTTTACACTAATGGCACTGTCCTCAGGCACCCTCAGTTGTCAATACCTCTCTCTCTCTCTCTCTCTCTCTCCAGTACCGACCTGCACCACACCTCTGTCTACCTGTCTGCTTGCTTCTCTCTCTCTCTCTCTCTCTCTCTCTCTCTCTCTCACACACACACACACACACACCAGTACCGACCTACACCACACCTCTGTCTACCTGTCTTCTTGCCCCTCTCTCTCTCTCTAACCACCCCTTTTACTTAGCAGGTGATCCGTGCTGAGCAAGACAATAATTGGTATATGAATAAATCTTAGAGAAAGAGAGAGAGAGAGAGAGAGAGAGAGAGAGAGAGAGGATGGGGGGGGGTGCAGGCCAGCTGGGAGGGAGGGAGGGAATAGCACACGAACCGATGATGTCATGGTTTGGGAAGAGTGACGTCACCTCCGCAGGCGCGAGAGATGGGTGCTGGCGATGTACGATAACCACCCCCTCTACTTCCCAACACACACACACACACACACACACACACTCGTTCTCCCACGTGTTCTCCATCCCACACACACACACACACACACACACACACACGCAGTAATATCATAACTACACATATCCCTCCCTTCTTTCTCCCGCCAAAACCCAGCCCCAAACACCGACCATGTGAGATTTAGTCCCATCGAATCCAAACGTTAGCAGCTGTTTGAAGGGACGAAGGGAAGGCGTGACGAAGGGGTCTTGGTTCGATTCCCTTAACCACCCCAAACTCTTCCCCCTTAAATATAACTCTATATAAGTTAGATGAGATGGAAGTCCTTTTGTTAGATCCGCGAAATCCACCACGACAGGGACACGACGCTGCTCAGAGGGAGGAGGATGGGGGGGAGGGATGGGGTGATGGGGGGGTAGGGAGCAAGGAGGGGTGACAGAACTAGGCGCGGCCGACGCATGCGCACTGAAGGCAAGGACCAGGCAAAGGGGAGGGGAGGGAGGGATACGGGAGGAGTGGAGGGAAAGGGGGAGAGTAGGACTGGGAAGAGGGAGGGATAGTGTCAGGGAGGAGGGGAGGAAAAGGGGGAGAGTAGGACTTTGCGCGGCAGGGAGGGAGGGCTCGTGGCGGGTAGGAGGGAGAGAGGGGACGGATAGTGTGCGAGGGAGAGAGACGGGGAGTGAAGGGGAGGGAGGGAAAGTAGGATTGTGTTGGGAGGGGAGCAGGAAGACAGAGGCGAGGGGAAGGGAGAAAGACGAGGAAGGAGAGAGAGAGAGAGAGACGAGGCGTGCAAGAGTAGAACTGCCAGGAATGAACGAAAGGAAGGGGAAGGGGTTGATAACAGGAGAAGACAAGGATAAAGGAAGGGGGGAGGCAAGAGAGGGGAGGGGGGAGGCAAGAGAGGGGAGGGGGAGGCAAGAGAGGGGAGGGGGGAGGCAAGAGAGGGGAGGGGGAGGCAAGAGCTAGCAGCCAGACTCGTAAAGGAACCCCCTGACAGCAGCAACAATTCAGTAAAAAAAAATAAATAAATAAAATAAAAAATAAAAATGCAAATCTCCCCCCCCCCTCATGCGGCCACCATTACAAATAGGATCGTAGCGTCGTGGTCTTAGGAGGATCGTAATATATTCCATTTTCTTTTCTTTTTTCTTAGCATATTGTACTTATTCTTGCGGATTTAGGTGCCTCTGTAATGCCCCTTCCTTAATTAAACTGCATATTATAAAATTTTACTGTATGTCTGAGATACTTTTAAATATCGACACGGTTTGCATCATCATCATCATCATCATCATCATCATCATCATCATCGCAACCCTTACTCTTATATTTAAAGATGGGGTGAGGTAAGATCAAGACAGAACAAGATGTAAACAATAAGCAATATTTTCATCCTTTCCCTCACCTATGACAAAAGACGAATAAACGCAACAAAAATATACCAAAAGCAGAATTAAACCAGTAAAGGAATAATGTTCAGACAACCTGTTAAAACTCCGACGCAAGTCTTTTGTTTCTTGAAGTGGCAAGGCAAACTCACGTGACGACCAAGACAAAAGGAAGACAAAAACAAGACAAAGCAAGTACACTCACGCGATGACGAACAAGGCTTGATCTGGTCACATGTCACCTACTTGGGTCCATTTCTTTGTTTTGTTTGTTATTTGTTTGCTTGTTTCTTATAAATGTGATCAGAAGGGTTAATACACTTTGGGTCTCGCTGCTGCAGAATGAACGGGGTAATCGATATGAGAGAGAGAGAGAGAGAGAGAGACGGAAAAGAGAGGGGACTGCTGGACGAGGGGAGAGATAGAGAGTAGAGAGCACTGGTGAGAGGAGGACGCAGGGAAGGGAGAGGAGGGAAGAGGGAGAGAAGAGGCGAGGGAGAGAGCAAGCAGACAAGGCGAATGAAACAGGGAGTGAAGAAAGGGAAAAGGAAGAGAAAAGAGAAGAATAAGTAGAAAGACAAGAGGGAGAAGTGAGAAAGGGATGAAGAGAGCAAAGGAGTGTGAAAGACAGGTGGATGAAGAGAGCTTAAGAAGGAGGTAGATAGATGGATAGATATACACAGATAGATACAGATGGATGGATGAAAAGGTACGGAAAGAGAGAGAGAGAGAGAGAGAGAGAGAGAGAGTCAGGCAGCGCAACAGTCTGCTACTTCATCTCCCGACACACCCGTCAAAAGGGAGCTGGAAAGGGGTCACACACACACACACACACACACACACACACACACACACACACACACACACACACACACACACATTAATAACCTGACCATTATTTTTCATTATATACAAGGTGTCCCGCCATTATTATTATTATTATTATTAAATGTGGAAGTAACTGGAGGCTTAATTTTGAGTTTTAAAAATATCAAAATGGGTCCAGTTCTCAACCTTTCCGGAGCCACAATTACTGATAACCTTAGGGAATAATTAAGACGAATTATATGATTATCGATAACTTACTCCTTCACGAGAGAGAAATAAACACACGCTGATACACAATTTATTTTATCTATTTATCTATTACTCAAAATTATCCTCACAATCACCTCGCTTATCAAAATTCCCTCGGCTCACCTGTATATTCTACCACCTGAAGATTTTAATTAGGTTCTGAACACCTGATGATTTTTCCCAGGTTCTGAGAGACTTTTTCGAACTGGGGGCTGAGGGGAGGGTTCAGATTTTGCCTCTACCCACGCCTTCAGTAGGGGAGGATTTTAAAAAGATACATGGAATCGTAGGGAAGCAGCAGAAAAAAAAAAAGGAAAAGAAATGAAAGTAGAAAAATCTGGGTCTCAAGAGGTCAAAAGCCCAGTGACGTCATTTTCATTTGAGAGAGAGAGAGAGAGAGAGAGAGAGAGAGAGAGAGAGAGAGAGAGAGAGAGAGAGAGAGAGAGAGAGAGGGGACACGTGTGCACCCAGGCCAGACTTGAACAAATTTATGTGTTCAGTTAAATATAGGGCGGGGTCGGGCAAGCAGTGTGTGTGTGTGTGTGTGTGTGTGTGTATGTGTGTGATAGAGATAGATAGATAGATAGATAGAGTGAGAGAGAGAGAGAGAGAGAGAGAGAGAGTCACCACCATTACAAAGCAAGACGGTAAGAAAACTAATCATCATCATCATCATCGTCACAGTTAAACAACTCATTATCTTCATCTACACCTTCGCTATTACCACAATCGTTATCATCATATCACAACAACAACAATAAAAACAATAATAATAATAATAATAATAATAGGCTAATAATAATACAGCAAGTTTTCATTATTATTATTATTATTATTATTTAGTTTACCGCATTATCATAACACTACAATAATTACCACCTTTAAGCAACAGAACTAAGAAAAAAAGTCAAGAAAGGTGAGAAAAATGGGGAAACTGAGACAAATATGACACAAAAAAGACTGATAAAGGAAGGAGAAAGACGAATGGAGAGAAGTGTGGACCGACTGAGATGGACTGATTCAAGAAGAGGAAGAGGAGAAGGAGAAGGAGGAGGAGGAGGAGGAAAACAAAAGGTTGGAGGTAATTTAAGCCATCACTCATATACCAGCGTACACAAACACTTACACAGACAGATAGAAAGATTTAGACAGACAGAAAAAAACTAGACATAATCGCTAAGAGGACGAAAACCCACTTGTAATCTGAATAAAACCGTCTTGACTGTAACAATAACACTTTTAAGATTTCCTACCTTCCCCTAAAACTTGAAACGTATTTTTTCTCTCAATCTTGCTACCTCCAGACGATTTCCTTCATTTTAGGGGAGACTTTAAGAGATGCTGGGGTTAGATATGGCCTTTAATAACCTTTTAAATATTCACGATTTTTTCATTAATCGTCTCCAGTTGCAAATATTAAATAAAAAAGTCATTGGAGTGAATGATCATACCAACTTGAGCACCTCTTTCAAAATTAAGTTTCTGGAAGGAAGGATGGAAGGAAGAAGGAAAGAAAGAAGGAACGAATGAATGACGGAAAGGGAGGCAAGCAGCACATACCACCAAAGTTTAATTTTTGGAAGGAAGGAAGGAAAAAAGAAACAGGGAGGAGTGGAAGAGAGACGAAAAGGAGAGGAAAGGCAGGAGTGAAGGAAGAGATAACAGGAAGAAGGGAAGGAAGAAAGGAAAGGGAGGAATGGAAGAGGGAAGAAAAAGGGGCGAAAGGCAGGAGTGAGGGAAGAGATAAGAGTGTCATACTAGAACCCCACACAGGCACGTTCTACCCAGGTTCAGTTTCAGTAGCCAGCTAAAAACTTGACGCCTGTGACTCAGTGGAGGGTAAATGAACCTCGCTGTGGGGGTGACTCATAAGGGGAGGCGATGGGGAAGAGATGGGGAAGGAAGGGAAGGAGGAGTGAAAGAAGGGGAAGGAAGAGAAGAAGGATGAGTGAACGAAGGGGACGGATGTGAAAGAAGAGAACTGACGGAAAGAAGGATGAGTGAAGGATGGGGAAGGAAGGAAAGAAGGATGAGTAAAAGAAGGGGAAGGAGACAGGAAGGAGTGAGGGAAGGATAAATGTGAAATGAAGGAAGACAGGTAGGAGATGAAATGGAAGGATATGGAAATGACAGAAGAATGGGGAAGGCAGGAAATGTCTTTAGGAGAATGAAAGGATGTGGGGAAGATGGGCAGATTGGGGGATATGGAAGAATGGAAATGGGGAGGACACAGAACTGGGAAGGGGTGATGGCTAAAAAAATGATAAGATGAAGAATGAGCTAAGAAAAAAAAAAAAAAAAAAAAATGGAAAAGAAGAAACAAAGGCCTTCCAAATTTATAAAAACTTACGAGATGGAGTGCAATGAGAGAGAGAGAGAGAGAGAGAGAGAGAGAGAGAGAGAGAGAGAATCCAGACATGACGATACGTAAGATGCTAAAAATGGAAGGATATGACGAAATTATGAATACAATGGGGGTTTCAAAAATGGCTAGGGACGGGACGGGACGGGATGGGATGGAGAGGGGACAGATCTGATTTACATAGGGAGGACAGGCGGTGATGACTCATGGCTGGGGAGGTGATGAGGAGGAGTCAGGGAGATGAGTGAGACTCAAACGACGCCATTTTGGGGGATGGGGGGGCTTAGGTACACCCATTTTCCAGTTTTATTATAGTTGTACCTCTTTTTCACTCTCTATCTCGTTCTTACACCCATTTTCTACGCTTTTTTTTTTTTTCTTTAGTTATCCCTCTTCTTCACTCTCTACTTCGTCTCATACTCATTTCCTTTCTCTTGATCTCCGTATCGTGTGGGACAGGGATGGGATGGGAGAAAGGTGATAAGGAAAAGAGGGATGGGAAAGACATCACGCCAATTAAACTAGTTCTTATAACATCACCCATCTCTTCCACTCCACTTCATCCACGTACTCTCACATCCATCCTACCCCATTATCAGTGTCACCTAATGCTTTCCTGATCCTATTAACTGTCTATCAATTTATCTATCTAGTGTCTATATTAATTTTTCTCCCCCCTCCCCTTTTTCTCCCTTCTTGTAACCTTCCTTCCTTCCGTCCTCTCCCTCGTTCCCAATATTCTCCCTTTCTTCGTCTCATTGTCCTTCCTTCCCTATTTCCTCCCTCTTTTCTTTCTTTCCTTCCTTCCTTCCTCCTTTATTTCTTTACCTCCAACAGTGTCACCGTTCTTCCTTCAAAATTTCCTCCCTCTCACCGTCCTCCCTTCCTTCTTTCCTCTCTCCCTCCCTCCTTTCCTTCCTGGCTCTGTGTAGGTGTGTGTGTGGGAGGCAGGTCTGGCCAGGTATGGAGACATCAAAGGAAGTTAGAGGGAGGGAGGGAAGGAGGGAGAGAAGGAAGGAGGGACAAAAAAGGGAGGGAATGTGCGTGGAAGATGTGAAGGGGGGAGAGAGAGAGAGAGAGAGAGAGGATGAACTTGTGAGAAGATGGAGAGATACATGGAAGAGGAGAATGAGAAACGGAGGAAGGAAACAAGGGAACATGGAGAAACAGAGGAGGGAGAGAGGGAGGGAGGGAGACTGACCAGAGGAGAGATGGAGGAAAGATGGATCGGACAGGAGGAGGTGTGAGAGAGAGAGAGAGAGAGAGAGAGAGAGAGAGAAATTTGGAAGGTATAAGAGGCTGAGGAAGGAGGAAATATAGACCGAAGAGAAGGGAGGTAAAATAGGAGGAAGGGAGGGAGGAAGGAAGGTAAAATAAGGGGAAGGAGGGAGAGAGGGAGGGTGGAAAAGAGGTAAAATAAAGGGAGGCAGGAAGAGAGGTAAAATGGAAGGAGGGAAGGAGGAAGGGAGGTAAAACAGAGGGATGGAAGGAGAAAGGGAGGTAAAATGGAAGGGAGGGAAGGAGGAAGGGAGGTAAAACATAGAGAGTGAGTGAGGAAGGGATATAAAATTGATGGAGGGGAGGAGGAAGGGAGGTAAAACAGAGGAAGGGAGGGAGGAGGGGAGGTAATATAGAGGAAGGGATGGAGGATAGGAGGTAAAACAGAGGAAGGGAGGAAGGAGGGGAGGTAATATAGAGGAAGGGAGGGAGGGAGGGAGAAAAGACTAACCAATGAGGAAGATGAGAAAGATGGTACACAGGAGAACAGGAGGGAGGGGGGGAGGGGGAGCAAGATGAACCACAAAAAAGGAAAGATGGACTGATGGAAGGGAGATGGACCAGAGAAGAGGGAGGGAGGGAGGATGGTAGGATATTGGACGAGTAGGGGAGGGGGAGGGAGGGGAAGGAGGGGAGGGATGAGATGACCTTAGGAAGCTATCGTAACATCACCTACCAACCTGTCCCTTCAACCCCTCTCCCCCCTTTGCTAGGAGGGGGTAGGGGACAGGAGGGGGTTGGGGACAGGAGGGGGTAGGGTGGGTGTAGGGGAGAGGAGGGGTTAGGGTGGAGGTAGGGGAGAGGAGGGGTTAGAGTGGGGGTAGGGCACAGGGGGACTGAGGGTGGGGGGAGGGGACAGGAGGGGTTAGGGTGGGGGTAGGGGACGGGAGGGGTTAGTGTGGGGGTAGGGGGCAAGGGTGGGGGTAGGGGACAGGGGGATTGACGGTAGGGGTAGGGGGGTCCGTTGGTAGGCCTCCTCCTCTTAACCTCGTTTGTTACTGTTCCTGAGGTTGATGTTGAAGTGGATGGATGGATGGATGAGTGGATGGATGGAAGGAAGGAAGGAAGGAAGGAAGGGATGGATGGATGGATGGAAGAAAGGAAGGAAGGAAGGAAGGAAGGATGGATGGATGGATGGAAGGAAGGATGGATTGATGGATGGACGGAGAGCTAGTATACAGTAAGGGCGGAAACGTATGGAGGTCCATTTCTCGAGACCATCCATTACAGGAAACAGCCTCCGGAAACAGACAGATAGATATAGATAGATAGACAGACAGATAGATACACATAGATCAAGTGCGTGGAAGGACCAGAGTGAAGTGACTAACAGTGCGTAGGAGTTGGATGGTTGGAAGAAGACGGAGAAGTGAACCCAGAATGAACTAGTTATTCTGGCAGGTTGAGCCAAGTACCCTGGATGGTGGCAATGTTGGTAGGTTGACAGCAGGGTAGACAGAAGGGGGGAGAGAGAGAGAGAGAGAGAGATGCCCTGGGTGGTAGGAATGTTGGTAGGTTGAGAGCTAGGTAGATCGAAATGTAGGAAGTGGAGAGGGGGAGAGAGAGAGAGAGAGAGAGAGAGACGCTGGGTAGCAGGCAATGGAGGTTTGGTAGGTAGTAACGTTGGGAGGACACGAGTAGGAATGTTGGAAAGAGTAAAGCAGGTACTGACGGGAAGGATCTAGTAATGTTGGCAGACGGAGTAGTGTTGGTAGGATGGAAAGAAGGAGTAACAATGTTGGTAGGACGGATAGTAGCAGCAGTAATTGTGGTACAGGTAGTGGTAATAATGGCATGAAGGATACCAGTAATATTAATAGGTAGGGTAATGGTAGCAGTAATGTTGGTAGGTATGGGAATGTTGGTAGTAATGTTGGTAGGAAGGATATTGGTAGGAAGCCCCCCGTCCCCAGCACACCCCACCTTCCATCACGTTTAAACCTAACATTAACACGATCAATACCCCTGATAAGATCTAACTAGGCTGACAGAAGGGGGCGCGGGGGGTCAGGGGTCGAGAGAGAGAGAGAGAGAGAGAGAGAGAGAGAGAGAGAGAGAGAGAGAGAGAGAGAGAGAAGGCCTGTTAACACTCTCAGCTGAATAAAATCGATACGACGCGACTATGAGCGAGACAAACGAGGTAATCTTAGGTAAACAAGGTAAGCCACAGATAAAACCAACATGTGCGAGACAAAAATATATATATATACATCCCCCTCCTACCACTCTTATAGCCGACAGGGAAAAAAGATAAAAAGGAATAAGGTTTTTGACTGGTGAAACGAACATGGAAAAAAACTTACTCGAAAAGAAAGAAGAGGAATATTTTGGATCTTTCGTATCTGCAATCTATACGGCACCTTACACTGAAAAAAAAAATAAAATAAAATAAAAAATAAAAAATCCATCGACTGCACGGGTCAATAAGGCAGACAATTATTCCAGCCACAACCTTCCCCTTGAATACGATCCGCAATAGTCGATGTTTCCTCCAGGTTCCTAATTTTAGATGGGTGAACAGGGACAAGTGAAACCAACTGTGTCCACGAGTCTGACCGGTTTGTACAGGAGGTAAGTGAGGGAAAAAGGGGCAGAGAGCAGGGCAAGGGAGGGGGAGGAGAGCAGGGCAAGGGAGGGGGAGGAGAGCAGGGCAAGGGAGGGGGAGGAGAGCAGGGGAATGGTGAGGGAGGAGAGAAGGGGAATGGTGGGAGAGGAGGGAAGGGGAATGGTGGAGGAGGAGGGAAGGGGAAAGGAGGTGGAGGAGGGAAGGGGAAGGGAAGGGTATAGGAGGATAGGGGGGGGGGGATGGTGCCAAGGGGAAACTGAGATGGCAGAAAAATCGAGTTAGCAGGGATAGGAAAAAGATGACAGGGGGTGCTGGAGGGTGGCACACAGGTACAAGGTGTTAAGATGGCAGGGGAAGAGTGTGGAATGGTAGGGGGGGGGGTCTCGAGTGGTAGGGGGGGAACTGGAATGGCAGGGATGAATGTGAGGTGGCAGGGGAATAAGGGTCAAGATGGTGTGGGGAGTGTTTGGGTGGCAGGGAGGGGGGCAAGGAGGGCAGAGGTGAAGAAGAGGGGATAAGGTGGCAGGAGTAGAGGCGAAATGGCAGGGGATGGACTGTGTTCGATAACAGGGAACAGTTTGACGTAGCTGAGGAGGCAGGGGAATGGACAAGAACGAAAAAAATAAAATAAAATAAGAGGACAAAGAAGAAATGTACAAAAAAAATAGGAAACAGCAAAAACTCACAGTAGCATAAAATGAAAAAGAAAAGAATGGGTGTGAGGGAACGGGCTTAAATTTACAAGCAGGGAAAAAAAAAAAAACAGGAAAGAGAAAGGAAATAAAAGTGGAAGTAGAACAGAATGGAAATGGCGGGGAAAAAGGAATGAAAGGAGTGGGAATGTGAGTGAAAGAGGGAGGGGGGAGAGGAAATGGAAATGAAACTGAAAGTGGAATAAAAATGAACAGAACTGGGGAGGAAATGAAGATATAAAATGAGAGAGAGAGAGAGAGAGAGAGAGAGAGAGAGAGAGAGAGAGAGAGAGAGAGAGAGAGGTATGGATAATGGGCCATCGAAACTTTCCAGAGAATAGTGTCGACTGAGTGAGAAAGAACAAGTTTACGGTAGAAAGTGTACAACTGAGAGAGAGAGAGAGAGAGAGAGAGAGAGAGAGAGAGAATTACTCACATAAGAACATCTCGCACATACAGACAACGTTTGTGCACATGTACAGTACGTACTGTATGTATGTGCATACATGTGTACGTGTGAGAGCATGTGCGTATGATCGTGTGCGTGTATGTGTGTATGTGTCCGTGTGCGTGTGTAAGCGGGATCGAGTGTCGGTGAGGGAAGGGTTGACAGCGACGGAGATTAAGCCATACCAGTCTGCTCTACCAGGTCGGGTCGGGTCGGGTACTGGGAGGATATTTCGTCGGGTAGGATACTAAGAGGATACTTGGTCGAGTCGGGTACTGGGGAGATATTTGGTCGGGTCGGGTATTGGGGGGGGGGGGGAATTTGTCGGGTCGGGTATTGGGGGGATATTTGGTCGGGTCGGGTATTGGGGGGATATTTGGTCGGGTCGGGTATTGGGGGGATATTTGGTCGGGTATTGGGGTTCGGTACTAAGCTGATGAGTTTTAGATCAGGTACTGAACTGGATATTGGGTATGCATGGGTTGGGTATTCGGGTCCAAGGGAGGCGGGTATTGGAGAGGGACGAATACTGGGGTTTGGTATTAGTTCGGGTACTGGTCGGGAAGCTACTGGGGTTGGACGGGGTCGGGTACTGTGTCAGACTGAGGACTGGGGAAGACAAGTACTGTGTTGGGTACGGTACGGGGACATCACCATCACTCACTGTCCACACACACACACACACACACACACACAGCAGCCTACCCATGTTGTTTGAGGGCTGGCTGAATTCGGGTGGCGTGGTTCGGATAGTCTCTCTCTCAATACACAGGCAATTAGAGAGATACACTACTCACGTGTACTCTACACATAAATGGCGACTACAAACTGCAAAAGAGGGAGTACACCTTCTTTTCGTGCTGCCGTGGGGGGATGGTTTGGCGATTCCACTGCCTGACACTTGGGTTGCAAACAGTCTCGTACCTCCCATAATACAAAATAGGGGGAGGCTGTACCTTAGTTTCACTTTATTCTCTGATTCACGTCCCTAAACAGATCGAAATGAAACAAAATGATGTAACACGATGATTTTATTTAATGATAATAATAATACGAACAAAAATCATATTAATAAAAAAAAAATAATAATAATAATAAAAATAAAAGGTAATAGTGAATAATAAGGTTGAGGTCACTGTATCTGGTCATCCCCCTCACAGAAGCATTATTGTTGAGTTACTGTACATACCACCCATCACCCTCTCTTCTGCCTCTCTCTCTCTCTATTGATCAGGTGGGCCTATGTACCCTGGCGGCTCTTACCTTCCACTTTTATGGCCGCAGTAAAACGATCCTTCACGTGGCCATAAACCACCCCTTCCCTTCCCTTCCACTCCTTCCTCTTCCACATCCAGCCTCCCTTCCTCTTCCACCCCTCCCTTCCACTTCCCCTTTCAGATCAACCCTCCCTTTCTCTTCCACATTCGCCCCTCCCCTTCTCTTCCACAGTCCTCCTCCTTCCTCTTCCACATCCACTCCTCCCTTCCTCTTCCACATCCACCCCTCCCATCTCCTTCCCTTCACCATCCTCTTCACTCATCCCCCAAGCCATCCACCAATCTCTTTCTCTTCCTGATCCCTTTTCTCATCCCTTTCGCTTATTATATCCACCCTTCCCTTCCTGTTCACGTCAAGCTATTCCCCTTGATCTCCCTCTTTCTGATTCTCCCTTGCTCGAACTACTCATTACCCTCCCTTCGCCTCCTCTTCCTCTTTCATCTCAACCTCGCCCTTCACTTTCCCTCCCTTGCTTCCTTCGTGCTCTTCCACGTCGTTCCTTCCTTCCCCGTAACTTCTCTCTCCTTTCCATCCCCACCTTCTCATTTCCTTCTTCCTCATCCCTTCCATTCTTCTCCTTGCTTCTTCCTCTCTCTCTCATCCCTTCCTTTATTCCTCCACTTCAGTTCACCCTTCTACCCCTTCCTCTCCTATTTCTCCCATTCCACCTCCCCTCTCCCTTCCATCTCTCCATGTCACCCATCCCACTCCTCTCTCTCTCCCACTTCCCCTCTCCCTCCCACCCTTTCCCCTCCATCATTTCTCCCTCATCATCGCAATACAAAATCATACCAACATTTTATGGTTCCTCTCCACCCTGCATCCCCTCCCCCCTCACCTCCCTTTCATTTTGCTCACCCTCATCTCATCTATTCTCACCCCTTTTCGTTTCCTCCCACTACCTCTCGTTTCTCGTACCTTTAGCCTTCCTCCATCCATTCATCAATTCTCACCCTATTAACCTTTTCATCAATCTTCCATCCATCCTCATTCTCTTGCTTTTCGCTCCATCCATTCATTCAATTCTCATTCCATACCTCTTTTATCTGTCTTTCTTCCATTCCCTCATATCAACTCTCATCCCTCCTCTTCTTTTATTCATTCCCATTCCATTTCGTCCCATCCCTCGATTTATCAATTTTCACCCCATCATCTCTTTTTTTTTTTCAGTTTCCCATCCACTCCCTTCCCCTCTCCACTTCCCCTACACGTCCCCTCCCCCCTCCAGCCATCACAGCACCTCTATATCTCGTTCCCTCTACACATCCATTCTCACCCCTTCAACCCTTTCATCAGTCTCACTAAATCCCTTCTCTCTTCTCTCCCCAAAACACACACACACACACACACACACACAGTCCCCTATCCTATTAACCCCCACATTCTCCCCCTTTCACAAACTTCAATAAACTCTCTCACTCTCACTCACTGTTCCATTAGCTGCCTATCACCCGTTCGCTAACTTTCACCATCATTATCATCATCATCATCATCTTCCTATTCCCTTTCCCATCTCCTTCTCAGTACGCCACCACCCTTCACATTTCCACCTCACCCATCCCTAATACCTCACGACCCTTAATCCTCTCAAATCCCATCGCTATCTTCCATTACCACCGCCATTGTCAGCCTGTTCCATTCTCCCTCACACTCCGTTCCATCTGTTCCTCGTTTCTCCAGGTACACCATCTCCTTTCCTCTTTTCACTCCATCATCATCGTCGTCGTCATCATCATCATCAGCAACAGTATCTCATGCTATTCCTGTTACATCTAAGCATATTCCTGCCTCATCACTCCACCCTACCCCTGCTTATCGCCCCCTTTCTCTCAACCTCGGCATATCACCCCATCGCTATCATCCCTTATCACCATCGACCTAACCTGCCTCTCCACCCATACCAAACACATCATTCCACCCCTAAAACCCTCCTCTTTTTTTCCCTTATCCATTAACCCCGGACCCTGCACCCCATCCCACCTTTCATCAACTCCCATTCCCTACTCCCCCCCTCCCCTCTCTCTCTCTCTCCCCGTCTCGCCGTAGTGCCATTAAGGGTGATATTTGTAGGGGAAGCTCCGAAGGGCCATCCTCATACATACACACATAGTACAGTCCAGTCTATGGCTTTTACTCTCTCTCTCTCTTTCTCTCTCTCTATTTCCTACCCCTCCCCTCACCCCATCACACCTCGAGTTTAATCTACCTTCCCATCTCATCATCGTACCTGTCTACTGTTAACTCCCCTCTTCTCACTTCCCCCTCCTCATCACCCACTCCCCTTACATCATCTCCCCTCTCTTCCCCTCATATCGCCTCGCCTCCCCTCCCCTCACCCTCTCACCTCTTCTCATTCCTCTCACTTTACTTTTTCTTTATAACACCTTCGTCATTCTCTGCCTCACTTCCCTAAACGTATTTCCTTCCCTCCCTTCTCACTCATTTCCTCACTACTCTCTTCCTCATTCCTCTCTTCTCTCCCCTCTTTTTAAACTTCCTCACTACTACTCTCTCAGTTCACCCCTTTCACTACCCCACGCTTTATTTCCCCTCACTCTTTCACTAACCCTACCCTCACTCATTTCCCCTCGGCCGCGTCATGAGTGAAATCTGCAGCACTTGCCAGCGATATTAACAGACAGACGATAAAGATTTCAATGCCAGTTCATTTCAGTATTATTTCTCTTTACATGATTACGACCAGCGGGGATGGGGTGAGGGGAGGGGAGGAAGTGAGGGGAGAAGATGAAGTAAGGGGAAGAGAAGGGAGGGGAGAAGATGAAGTAAGGGGAAGAGACGGGAGGGATGGAAGTGGAGGGGAGAGGAGGGAAGGGTACAACATGAAGTGAAAGAAAGGGGAGGGAAGGAAGAGGAGGGGAGAGCAAGGGAAGGTGAAAGATGAAGTAATGGGAGAGAGGAGAGGGGAGGAAGTGCAGGGGAGAGGAAGGGGGAGTAGAAGATGACGTAAGGGGAAGAGAAGGGAGGGGAGGAACAAAAGAGGAAGGAAGGGGAGGTATGGAGATGGAGAGAAAATGAAACAGGGGTGAGTGAAAGATGAGGGGAAGGAAAGAGGAGAAAAAGACAAGAAAGGAGTTGAGAAGAGCAGAAGGGGTAGAAGGATAAGGAAAGGAAGAGGTGAAGGAAGAAGGATAGGAGAGAAAAAAGTAAAGGAAAACAGTAGGAGGGAAGGAAAAACAAAGAAGAGGAGGGAAGGAGAAGAAGACAAGGAGGAAACAAGTGAGGAGAGAGACGAGGGGTGAGGAAAAGGGGGAATGGGAGAAACGGGAAATTAGGCGAGGAGAGGGAAGGGAAAAAAATGAAAAAAGTGATAGAAGCAGGAGGGGTAAAATTGTGTGTGTGTGTGTGTGTGTGTGTGTGTGTGTGTGTGTGTGTGTGTGTGTGTGTGTGTGTGTGTGTGTGTGTGTGTGTGTGTGTGTGTGTGTGTGTGTGTGTGTGTGAAAGGGCTAAGGGGAGAAGAGAGAAACGAAAAAGAAAGGAAATTAAGGAAAAGACAAGCAGGAAGTAATAATGTTCAGAGGTAAATACAAAGGAAGAAAAGATCTGATAAATGAGAGAGAGAGAGAGAGAGAGAGAGAGAGAGAGAGAGAGAGGAGCAAATATTGAAGAAGGGAGGGAGACAAATATTGGGGAGAAAGAGAGGGAGAGAGAAATATCGGGGAGGGAGTGGCGGTGTGGCACGAGAGGGGAGAAGATGGAAGGATGAAGGAAGGAAGGAAAAGAGGGAGGGAAGGAATAATGAAAGGGAAGGGGAGGAAACATTGGTTTTGAAGTGAGGGGGAAGGGGATGGGAGGGAGGGAGAAGAGGAGGGAAGGAAGAATGGGATGGTACGTAACAGGGGAAGTGGAGAAGAGGCAGGGGAAGACAGGGGAAGAGGGGTGGGGGAGAAACAGGGAGGGGAGGGGAGGGGAGGGGAGGAACAGGGAGAGTGGAGGGGAAGGGAGAGGAAGGGCAGGTGGTCGTGAGGAAGCATAATCTAACCACAAGATGAGGGAGGGGAAGAGGATGGGGAGGGGGGAAGCAAAAGAGGGAGGAGGAAGAGGATGGGGAGGGGGGAAGCAAAAGAGGAGGGAGGAAGAGGACGGGGAATAGGGAAGAAAAGGAGGAGGGAAGAGTAAAAGGAGAGAAAGAGAAAAAGAGGAAAGATAATGTGATTCTGAGAAGAGAGGCAGGACTAAGAATTATAAAAAGGTTACAGAGAGAGAGAGAGAGAGAGGTAATAAGAGAGGAAGAAGGGACACTCCAGGGAATGGAGGAGGAGTAGGAGGAGGAGGAGGAGGAGGGGGAGAAGGAAGAGGGGGGAGGGGGAGGGGAAGGAAAGGTGGAAACGAAGGAGGGAGGAAACGACGTAAGCCTCCCAAGGGATGCTGTTACAGAGAGAGAGAGAGAGAGAGAGAACTTACTCCAACTTTCTCTCTAACGGGACGAGGGCCTACACCCCCCTTCTCTCTCTCTCTCTCTCTCTCCATCACGACACCGTAAAGAGAAGGGCAGACAGAGAGATAAATATCGATGGAGATAAATTAAGCAGAGCCAAGAAAGAAAAAAAAGTTAAAGAGAAGGGAGGAGGAAGAGAGGAGAGGAGAGGAGAACGGAGAGAAGAGCTGGCTGAAGATGAAGATAACAGATGAAAAGTGGGAGGCAAGAGGAGGTAACAAATGGCTGAGAGAGAGAGAGAGAGAGAGAGAGAGAGAGAGAGCAGTGTCAGGTAACAGGGCCTGACACTGTAGCCACTAGGACAGCTCTCTTAGGAACCTACCTGCCCTGCCCTGCCCTCCACCTGCCCTGCTCTTCCCTCCACCTGCCCTGCTCTTCTCTCCACTTGCCCTGTCCTTCCTTTTCTTTCCCTCCACCTGTCCTGCCCTTATCTCCATCTGCCTTGTTCTTCTCTCCACCTGCCCTGTCCTTCCCTTCCCTCCATCTGCTCTGTTCTTCACTCCACTTGTCCTTCTCTGCCCTGCTCTTCCTTGGCTTGCCCTCTCTTTCCACTGTTCTCTCCCTCCTTCCATCCTTCTTCCCTTGCGTCGTACATTTCCCCTCTTTACTTGTCTCTCTTTCGTTTCAGTGGCATGTCTAGCCACCCACTTCCTTGCCCTTCCCTGCCCTCCCATCCCCTTGTTTTGTCTTGCCCTTCCAACACCTTCCCTGCCCTTCCATCCTTTTCTCTGGGTATTCTTAATAAGGCGGGAAAATCTAGATGGGACAGTAAAATATGTGTGGTCTGTGTATCTGTGTAACTCCTCTACGCTAGCCTCTGTCGTGTTCTCCATCCTTTCCTATTATCGTCTACTTCTCTCTCTCTTTCTTCTTAATATCTCCCCTTCTCCCTTCCTCCTTATCAATACCACTATATTTCGCTTTTCCTCCCTTCTCCCCTTCTCTTCTTTCACTTCCTCTTCTCTTTTTCTTCGTCAGTTCCCTATCAATGGATTTGTTTTTCTTCTGATCACGTTCTCTCTCTCTCTCTCTCAGGCTCACAGATAACCCGTGATAAATCTGGAAATGAAAATAAGAGATAAGAGTAACGCAAAATTTTCCGATAAGAGCAACACCAGAGAGAGAGAGAGAGAGAGAGAGAGAGAGAGAGAGAGAGAGTGAGTGTGTGCGTTGCAAGCCTGAACCTGAACTAATTATATTTAAATTTATCTTCCTTTCCCGTTCGTCAATCTTATCTGTTGCACATCCTCTCTCTCCCTGCCTTATTCGTCCACACCGTCTCCATCCTGACGATTCTATTATACCCAACCCATAGGCTACACCTTTCCTTCTGGTTTCCTCTCTCTCTCTCTAACCTTTTGCTTCCACTTCTGCGACTTTGGTATTACTTATTCTATTATGACTGGATCACGCCTTTAAGTACATCACGGTCTGTGTGCTGTGTAACTCTCTACATCTCATCTATTATAGTTAACCCATTCAGGACGATGACGGTTCAATTTTACTTCACCCTTCCAACCTATCTATCTATCTATTGCCAGACGCCTTAATCCCCTAAGGGGTGGCCACAAACAAATCGCCTACATGTCGCCCTGTCCCCCATTTCACTGCCCTGCTCCCCGCTCACACACCCCGTCTCTCATATACCTCTACACTTCATCCCTCCTCTCATCCTTGGCCTCCCCCTCCACCTCACTCACATACACTCTCCTCGTCAGTCTCTCCATTCCAACCACCAGACGATTTTATTCATCCTAAGGCCTCTCGCTGTGAAGGGGTTAATCGGGGTCTTCCCTACACTGCAGAAAATCGCCTTGGGGAAGCAATAATGAAGCATCAATGACGTCACCGTTCCAAAATGGTTATTATTTTTTCAAAGCTGAACAGAGGAAGGAAAAAGATCAAACAAAAACGGGAGGGAAAACAAAATTAAAACAAAAAATACCTCGGACGCCTTTAGTAAGCTGTTTTCTGCTGCTATTATATCTCCTGTGTGGGTGAAGCGCAGTATTTCAAGTTCAATAAACACTAAAACACTAGTAATGAAAATATGTGTGTGTGTGTGTGTGCAGTGAGTGGGGTGCGGGGGAGGTGCGATGAACAGAAGACTGAGAGATACTGAACATTCCGGTATTAGATGAGCGAAGTGGAGAAAGCGAGGTGGAGATAGCAAGGAGTGACGCAAAAAGAGGGAACAGGATCTGGTAGCAAGAGGTGATGTAGGAGAAAGATGTGTAGAGAGATCAGTGAGGTTGGAGTGAGGCAGGGAGAGAAGGAAGATAGGTAGGAACAAAAGGGAATGATGTGGGGAGAGAAGGAAGACAAGTAGAAATAAAGGTGAGTGAGGTAGGGAGAGAAGACAGGTAGAAATAAAGGTGAGTGAGGTAGTCAGGTAACATGATACGATACGAAGGGGTAAGGTAGCAAGGAGAGG
Organism: Coenobita brevimanus; assembly: GCF_032717465.1. Taxonomy (NCBI): domain Eukaryota; kingdom Metazoa; phylum Arthropoda; class Malacostraca; order Decapoda; family Coenobitidae; genus Coenobita; species Coenobita brevimanus. The sequence continues at coordinate 4,333,980 of NC_137017.1, read as the reverse complement.
CACGAGTAGACAGTAAAGGTACGGTGGACAGAATGAGGTAGAGCGAGGTAACAAAGAAAGGAGGAAAGGTGAGAGATCTGGAACGAGGTATAGGAGAGGTGTAAGGAGGTGCTGGAAGCCTAATGAGGTCACGAGGGAGGTACCAAACTACCGGTGAGGTTTTTAAATGACGCACGGTACCTAATTAAGAGTCAGGAAGAGAGATTACTGGGGTACCTTGCGGTGATAAATGAGGTAACGGGAGTAGAGATGAGCTACTGAGGTTACGTTTGAGAGGTAAGATGAGGTACAAGAATGAGGTATGAGGGTTATGTAGGTGAGGTAGCGAGGTAGACGAGGTGGAATGATGAGCGTGGAGGTAGGAGGGATGAGTCACCCTTACCCTCCCCCTCTTCCTCTCCCTCTCTTCCCCCCACAGTTAACACGAGGCCAGTGGGTGACCCCCCTCCCCCGTCCACCTTCCCATTCCCTCCTCCTTCTCTCTCTCTTTCCTCTTCCTTCTCTTTCATTTCTCAACCAACTACCTTAACTTCTCTTTTCTCCATTCCCCCTCCCTCTCCCCTTCTTTTACTTACACTCCCCTTCCTTCCTTTCTCCCTTTCTTGTTCTCTACTCGCCTTCTTCTCTTCCTTCACTTCTCTCCTTCCCCCGTTATGTCTTACGGTAGGGGATTACTTATCCTTTCCCCTCCCCCATCCCTTCCCCCTACCAACCTCACCCTGCTCTTACCTCTATCCAATTAAAGTAACAGTACGTGGCATTACATACACCAAACGCAAACTGTCGGCAACATTAATCCTAAATATGGTGGTATTACACAATCCAGTGAAAAAATAGAAAATAATGTATACACCGGTACGAATATACAGAGATCCCTTTACGAACGCTCTTGCAAAAATTCCATATCTTGAGATTCTGTATTATGATGCTCTGACCAAAAAATCCATAAATTCAGATTTAGTATTACCCGAGATGTTCTTTATAAATTTCCAGGTATTTATATTTTGCTTCTCGGTATTATATTTTACAGGATGATATGCAGTAGAGAATCCGAAAATTTTTAGCCCATGTGGTATATTAATGCCACAATCGTTTAAAGTCCAAGGCCTATAATAATAATAATAATAATAATAATAATAATAATAATATCGTACAGACGGTCCTTCCACAACCCCATGAGGTTCAGTTCTTCTTCTTCTTTTTTTTTTTTACCTACCCTTGGACATCATTTACATTTCTCATTTTTCGTTATTTGCAAACCATTATTATTTATTTTGGGGAATAAGTCTGCAGTGATGGGAATACAACTAAATCTACCTCTCCCAATAAAGGTCTGGCCAAAGATAAATAAAACTGGCAAACGATAAAAAAATAAAAAGAGAGAAAAAAATACGTTCCATGAGAGGGAGTCAAAGGTTCGGTCAAAGGATATGGTAGATTCAGAATATATACTAGAGCAAGGAAAATAAGCAACCTCTCTCTCTATTAAAAAGAGAGAGAGAGAGAGAGAGAGAAATACCTCACATGAGCTACCGTGAATATAATGTGCCACGCTCTGCCTCCTTGTCACCTTCCCTGCCACCTCCCCTGCCAACCTTCCATCTTCTCTGCCACTCCTTGCACCCCCGTCAGCTCCCTTCCATCATCTCTCTCACTCCCTGCCATTTCCCTGCCACCCTACTACCATCTCCCTTGCTGTCCCACTGCCATCCTCTGCTCTGCCACATTTTATACTCCCACCATCATGCCAACCCCTGCCTTAATCACTGTACCCCTCTCACTTCTCTACCACCATACTGCCTTCCCCTACCATTCCTTACATCCCTGTCGCCCTGTCACTCCTTACACCCCTGCCATCTTTTGTCCCTGTCACTCTTTGTATCCTTGCCATCTCCCCTGCCGCCCCTTATACCCCTGTCACCCTGCCATCCCCTGCCGACGTGATCCTGGCAGTGTTCGTGACCAGGGGAGAGGCTGGTGGGATCAGTGTCTCCCCCTCCCCATCTCCCCTCCCCCTTCTCGGTCGCGGGGGGAGGGGAGGAAGGGGAGAAGAGAAAACGGAGAGAGAAGGACAGAGGTTTGGGGGGAGGGGGAATGGAGTGGATGGAGAAAAGGAGAAAGTGGGTGAGAAAGGAAATGGTTAGGAGGAAAGAAAGGGCGAGGGAAAGGCAGAAGGAAAAAGAGGAAGAGGACGGGAAAGGGCGGCCCAAGGGAAATGAGGAAAGATATACGGTGACATGACAAAAAAAAGGGGGAGAGGGAAAGAGGACAAAGGAGGAGAGGAAAAGGAAGGGATGGAGGAAGCGAAAAGAGAATTAGAATTTGAATGGGAAGGAGGAAAGCAAAGGGAAGGAACTAACAACCGAAGAGGGAAGGAAGAAAAAAGAGGGAGAGAAAGAAAAGGATATCGAGAATGGGAAACAGAGGCAGGGAGGATGGGAAATAAGGGGAAAAGGGAGGGAAGAAGGAAGGGGGAATAAACGGTAATGAACAGGGAGGAGATATGAGAGGGAGGGCGAGAAGGGAAGAGGAGGATAGGGAAGAGGGGAGAGAAAAGGAAAAGGGAGAAGGGCGGGAGGTAGGAAGAGGGCATATAATGGGTAGGGAGAGAGGGAGAATAAGGAGGGATGGGATTACATTAATAGCCTCACCTTGACTCAGCATCTCTCTCCCTTCCCTCACCTCACACACATCCCTCCCTTCCTCATGTCTTACTCTCCATCCCTCCCTCACACATCTGTCTCTCCCTCCTTCCTTCCCATATGTCTCTCCTCCATCTCTCACACTTCTTTCTTTCCCTAGTCCTGTTTTCTCTCTGAAGCATCTCTCTTCTTCCCTCTCTCTCACATTTTTCTTTCTCTTTCTCAGGTCAATAATCCCTCTATCTCTGCCTGTCTCCCTCTCCCTTTCCCCTTTTTATTTTCCCATCCCTCACTGTTTATCACCCTACTTCCCTCTCCTTTTCCCCCTCTTCTCTCTCTCTCTCTCTACCAACCCCCACCACTTCCACACTCGTCCTCGTGACAATTCCCTACCATTTCTCACCAACCCCCTACCTTCCCTTAAATTATCTCTTTGCCACTTTATTTTTTTTTTAATTGGGTGGTTAGTGGGAAGAGAAAAGGTTTGGTCGAGAAGACGTAACCAGACCCTCCCCCTTAACACCCCCCCTTTCCCCACTAGCCCTTCCCCTCCTCCCCTCTCATCCACCCATCCCTAGGCTACCTTGTCCCCTTCCACTATAACTCGCCCACCATCCCTCTACTCTCTTCCCTCCCTCCTTGTCCACCTGTCCCCCCTACTCACTACCCTCTCCATACCCATTAACCCCCCCCTCCCCTCACCTTGTCCACTTACTCATCTTTTGATTGCCCATCCACTCATCCACCGGACCCCCAAATTCGTCCCCTTGTCCACTAACATATCCCCTTCTCTTCCCGCGCCCTAACTCTGCCCACACATTCGTTCCCTGGCAGCCTTATCCCCTCTCTCACTATCCCTCCTTCCCCACTTTCCCCCATCCTCTCTCCATGTCCACTCATCCCCCCTCCCCTCACCTCACCCTGGCCACCAGTTCGTCCCCTCGCCCGCCCCCACACTGGCACCGTACCCTCCCGGAGATTAAGACCTACAAGTGCTGCCCCCTAACGCGATTTCACTAACTCCATCTCACAAGTCCGGCTTTGGGATCAACTCGTTTTCTCTTCGCCAACTCCCGTCTCAACAACTCGCCCCCATACCCCCCCCCCCATCCGTGCGCGAGTGCACGCACAAAAAATTTCTTGCAATTTCTCTAACTCGTGTATGTAGCGCCAACTGTGTGTGTGTGTGTGTGTGTGTGTGTGTGTGTGTGTGTGTGTGTGTGTGTGTGTAAAATATTATATAAACATATATACACAAATATATGTATCACTCGTTCCGTCCTTATTGCCATTTCCCTTCCAGTTCACAAAATCGTCTACTATTCTGCAACTCGTACCAATAACTCGCCTCTCTTCTCGCAATTCTCGAATTTCCGAAGTCCACGTTTTCACTGAAGTCCCCCTCCCCCCCTCGCTGCCGTTGTTATGGTATGACTCCCACCTACTCGTATTGCTATCGCTGGTAAAATTCTCAACAGCAACGAGCAGCCTATCATCTTCCACTTCAGTACCTCCAACTTTTTCCCTTTTCATCACCTGGAGATTCTTCATCACTGATCCTGCCATCATTTCCACACTGCCACCATTTCACACATCCCTGTCATCTCCTCTGCCAACACTCCTGACATCAGTTCCCATCAACTTGAATATCCTCTTTCTTGGACACAGATGGCGCATTCCAGCCAGTCCTGTGAGTTTCCATTCTCCCTTTGTCGCAACCATGACTCTCCCCATTCTGTAGTCACATTGCTCCCTGCCAACCAACCCCATCCACTGCCTTACTACCCCAATCCTTTGACTCAATTAACCTTCTTGGCACCACCGATCTGTTATTCATCTGCCCCTGCCGCCACAATCCCCTGCCCCTATCTGCCATAAACCCACCCCCTGCTGCCTACTCCTCCCTACCACCAACTGGCCATCCTCTGCTACCATCCCTCCTCCTCCTCTACCACAAACTTTACCCCCATGCCATCATCCTACCATCGCTGCCTTCTGCTACCTACCCTCCTCTGCTATTCCCCCCTCCCCCCGCGGTGGACCGGAAGGGTGGGGGGTGAATGGGTAGTTGGGTTGGGGTAAGGTGGGGGGGTAGACTGCAACGATACACCAACTCCCCGGGAACTACAGCCATTACTAAGTCAAACAAGTCTTGGAAGCGGTAAGTCCTCGCAAGTGTAGGAGGGGGAGGGGGGAGAAGGAGGAAAAAGTGGAGGAGGAAGGGAAGAGCGGAGGGATGTAACAAGCGGAAGAGAAGGGGAAGAAAAGAGGGACGTGGGAAGGAGGGCAGAAGTGTATGAGCAATTAGGGTGAAGCTGAGTTAGGGGAGGGAGGGATGAAAGTGAAGAATTGGAGGAAGGGATAGATGGAGAGAAGAAAGAAGGAATGGAGGGAAGTGAGACATAAGAGGGAGGAAGGGAGAGGAGGAGGAGGACTGAATTAAGGTGGAGGAAGGAAGGACATCTCGAAAATGAACGGATCTTGATTTTTGGCTTTCTTTCTAATGCACTGGAATGGATAGCTTTTTCAGGCTTTCCTCCTTTTGAGTCTTTTTGCATTATTTAAAAAAAAAAAAAGAAAAAAAAGGGAAAAGAGTGGAAGGACAGAAAATGGCAAAAACGGAGAAAATGGAAGCAAAAGGGGAAAGAGAACAGGGAAGTAGAGATGGAAGGAAAAGAATACAGATGAAGAAGGAAGGCGAGTGAGAAGAGGAAAATGGAGTTTCAAAAAAGTGATGGAAAGAACGCATACTCAGGCAGGCAGAACGGAAGGTGGGAGGAAGAGGAGGGAGAGAAAAGCTTAAGAAACTAAGAACGTGGGAGGCGGGAAGGGATGAAAGGGAAGGAAGTGCGAGAGAGAAAAAGTGGTGGAAGGAAGGGGGTCAAGGAAGGAATGAAGAGGCGAGAAAGAGATGCAGAAGAGGAAGGAAAGAAAAGACTAGCAACTGTGAACGAAGGAGCGAAAAGAAATGAAATCGAACGAGGTACCAGGGAGAGAGAGAGGTGAATGGAAGGAGGCCAAGGAAGGAATGAAGAAGGAAGAAAGAGAAGTGAAAGTGGGATGGAAGAAAAGCTTAAGAATTTGTAAACGAAGGAGGGGAGAAAAAAAAAAAAGGAAATGGAAAACGTAAGCAAAAAAGAAGGGGGCCATAGATATGAGGTTCCAGGAAGGAGAGAAAGAGGGAAGAAGTAAACAGGAGCCAAGGAGGTGAGAAGAGAAAGTGGAAGAGGAATAAGGTCAGGAGAAACACAAAGGAAAGAAGAAGGGAGGTGGCGAGAAAGGAGGGTAGGATGACAAGGAAGAAGAGAGAATGAAGGAAAAGACAAAGGGGAAGAGACACGAGGGTGAGAAGAGAGAAAGGGGTGTGAGAAGTGAAGGAAGAGGAGAGAAGGGAGGAACAGAAGAGAAGGGAGAAAAGACAGGAGACGGGAGGAGAGAGAATGGACGATGAACAGAAGGGAGAAGAGAAACAGGAAACAAGAGAAGAGGGAAAAAGAGGGAAAGAAGACAGACGGGAAAATACGAAGGGAACAGAAAGGAGGAAAATAATGTACAGAGAGGAGGAAAAAGAAACGATGGAGGAGGAAAACACATAACAAAAACAAAACTGACTTACGAGACATAAACTGAGGTTAAACGATGGTGATTACAAGCAGCAGGAAAATTAAATGTCAACAGTAAAAAGTAAATTGGAGGTGAAAGGTACAACAAGGAGAAGAGGAGCCGTAAGAGAGGCAACCACCGTGAATAAGAAAACAGCAGACGGTGATAAAGAAGAAGGGGAGTTAAGAGGAAAGAGGGTAGTATAAAGATGGAAGAAAAAGAGTACGGTGATAAAGAGGCAAGAGGAGGGTGAGGAAGATGGGGGAGAAGACGGGGGGCAGGGGAAGAAGAAGGGAGAAGGAGGAAGGAACATATAAAAATGATATGGAAGAAACAGACTATAGAACAGAAAAGGAGAAAGGGGAAGGAGACGGTAAAAGGGAGGACGAATGAGAAATAAAAAATGCAAGATGGAAGAAAGAAAGGATGGCGATAAAACGAGGAAAAAAAATTGTAGAAACAGCAGACGGAGATAAAGAAGTTGAAGGTGAGGAGGAAATACATACTAACAAGAAGGAAAAAGGAAGGAACACAAGGACGCATAAAACGCTGAAAAGTAGAGGAGAGAGAGAGAGAGAGAGAGAGAGAGAGAGAGAGAGAGAGAGAGAGAGAGTGCTTAGCAGTCGAATCCTGGTTTCTTGAATTAGAGCCAAAGGGTCGGGGTGTGGGAGTGGGTGTGGGTGGGAATGTGGGTGTGGGTGAAGGTAAGCCTGGTGGGGAGGGTGCAGGGTGGGTGTGGCTGTGGGTGGGGGGGGGGAAATTTGGTGGGGAAGGTGTAAAGGTGATAACTGTGCGTGTGGGTGTAAAGGGAAAGGTGTATAGGTGTGAAGGTGGGTGGATGTGCAGGTGATGTGGATGGATGCAGGTGATGTGGATGGTAAGAGAATGTGGGTGGAAAAGAGGGTGTAGCTATGGGTGATGTGGGTGGGTGGGGGGTGGAAATGGGTGTGGATGGGATGCTGGGGAAGTCAGGATGGTTAGAGAGAGAGACAGAGAGAGAGAGAGGTACTGAAGGGAAGAAAGGGACAGGAAGAGAGAAGGATGGAAAGGCCAGGTAGGAGGGGAAAAAGGTGGGGTTGGGAGGTAATTTAAGAGGGGAGTGAGAGGGGAATAGAAGGGGTATGGCGGAGGGGGGGAGGGAATGAGAGGGGGTAGGGGCGCGTGGGAGGGTATGGTGGGGGCGAAATAGTAGTATGGACGGGGAATGGGAAAGTATAGGAGGGTAATGGAGGGGATGCCAGGCGCGTGGGAAGGTATGGAAGTGGAATAGTATGGGAGGGGTAGGGAAGGTGAGGGATGAATGGGTGGGTATGGGAGGGGAAGGGGTATGTAGGGGTATGGGAGGGGGACGGGTAAGGTAGAGGTATGGGAGGGGTTTGGGTGCAGGACGCGTGGGTGGGTATGGGAGGGGGAGGGGGAAGGTAGGGGTATGGGAGGGGGCGAGGGCAGGGGCGCGTGGGAGGAATGACCCGCTCAGCTCAGACAGCAAAAACGCAAGACATTGTTGGCCTATACCCTCTCTTCCCACCTTCCTTCATTCCCTCATCTTCCTTCACTCTTCCTCCTCTCCTTCCTCTCTTCTCCCTCTACTTTTTTTTCCTCTTTTTTACCTCCTTCCCTCTCATTCATTCAGTCTTTTTCTTCCCTTCTTCCCTCACTTTCCTTCTACTCACTCTGACCTCCCTTTTAGTCTTTTTCATCTCCCCCTCTTTCCTTTCACGTGTGTGTGTGTGTGTGTGTGTGTGTGTGTGTGTGTGTGTGTGTGTGTGTGTGTGTGTGTGTGTGTGTGTGTGTGAAACCAATATAACAATTAAGGAGAGTAATGGCTGAATTATCTCTATACCTAACTATTAAGCCCTTCATTACAGTATTATCCACCAGTTCGAAAGATTGTCTGTGTATCAGCCTCTCTCTCTCTCTCTCTCTCTCTCTACCTTCCTACCTACCTTGCCCATTTCATTCTCTCTCCCCTTATCCCCTACCCTTACAAACTCCCAAGTCACTTCCCTCTCCCATCTCTCCCTAATATCTCTCTCTCTCTTACACACACACACACACACACACACACACAGCATCACCAAACATCCTAGCAGAACTGATAAGCACCTTAAGTCACCTTTTTATGCTCTTTGTCGTCCTTCCGTCTCTAACAAATCCTTCATGAGCATACCCATTCAGATATTCTTTCCCTCCCTCCCTCTCTCTCTCTCTTACGTAATCCTCATCTTGGTCACCCTCCTCCTCCTCCTCCTCCTGTTAGCTTTCACCTCTCCTCTTCCCCCTCCTCCTCCTCCTCCTCTCCTATCAGCTTTCTCCTCTTATCCTCCGTTTCAAATAACTCTCTCTCCTCATCAATCTATATATCTACCCCCTCCCCTTTTTATATCCTTCTTCCATAATCTCTTTCTCCTCTCCCACACCATCCCATCTCTATCAAGCTCCTTTCTCACAAAATTCCTTCCAATTTCTCTTTACACCACATCCCTTTCAAACATCTACAATATACACCAGGTAATTGAGTTCGATACCAACTATATATTACCTGTGGTATAGAATGATACTGTAATTAAGTCAAAAGTCGAAGTTCATGGATAAATTAGAGAATGGGAAGAAAGTGGAAAATTTAATCTTAATATTCAAAGCTCTCGAAGTCACTGGTGCGAACTGGATTACCGGGATGGTAGTGGGTGGAGGAGAGCCATTTTCTCTTTGCTCTCTTTCCCTCGTTTTTCCGTATTTTCTTTTTCTTCCTTCTAAACCCCATTCCTTTCATGCTCCATCCTCCCCAGAGTCCTTTAATTATTTCTCTCAACCACCCCTCCCTTCCATATCCCTAAATGTACACCACATAATTAAGTTCCACGTCAATTATAAAATTACTCGCATTACATATTAAGTCAAAGGATGAAGCTCAAAGGCAAATGACAGGATGAAAACACACACACACACACACACACACACACACACACACACACACACACACACACAAAGCTCGATCAGGAAGTTATTAGTGTTGTTTCAGCTGTAAATTAAATTGCCGGAGGGGTGTGGTGGGTAAGGGATAGCCATTCTCTTTGCCATCCTTTTCTCACAAGTAAAAATACACCTCTTTAATATTATCAGTTTACCCAGGCAGATAACCTCGTTCTAAGCCAATAGGCCTCCCGTTATCTGTATTAACCCCTAGATGTACTTTGTCTCCCTCTCCCACCTCCACTTCCTCAATCTTTTCCCTTATCTCCTCCTCCCCTCCCATTTCCCTCTCTCCACCTCCACCCTACCACTCCTTCCACCTCCACTTTGCCCGTACTTCGCCTCAACCCCTCCATCCTGCTCCTACTTCCATCCGTGTGTGACTCAATATAGGCTAATGATATGTTTTTTTTTTAAAGGCACTGAAACGGCAGATAGATTTAACACCTACGGGTAAATGCAAAGTGCTGAACATACGAAAAATAATAACATAAAAAAGTGGAAAGCGCATAATATGGGTACTGTGGATATCTTACTCGATAACATAAACCATATAAAAGACTTGGCAATGACATAACATAATATATATGATCTGAAACTGAGCTAACATTGCACAGAGGCTGAAAATAGGGTAAACAAAATAGAGGACGTTTACTGGATGCATGGACCGAACACTCGAATACAAACAAGAAATGCGGTATCATCCTTACCTTGCTCGATTCCCTAATACGCCCACGCTTGAGGTATTGTGTCTATTTCTAGTCACCATACAATGACATTTTATGAAGGTCGCGAGTACAGGGTGAGAAAATATCAAAACTGAGAAACAAACTACAGGTACGAGGAACACCTGAATTAAATCAAACCTAGACTACTGTACGAGTTGATCGAATGCAAGTAGCCTACACAAAACTGTCAAAGGATCTGGTAATATGGTAGCTTACATATATACTGCAATTCTCACAGGACATAGGTTGAATTATACAAAAGATACTGACTATGACATTTTTGGCAATGCCTCCAGTCATATGAGGCGAAACAAAAAGTATACACCATATTCAATTAAGATGTACACATATGTAAAAAAAAGTCTTGACAATGTGTGGTATTAATACTGGAAAGTCCTAGTCTCTCCCAATTCTACTCCATCCTCTCTCCTCCACTTCCACCCTAAACCTACCCTTCCATGTTAACTCCACTTTACTCCAGTCCTATAGTTCCTGAACCAACATCCACCTCCAATCTGCACCTGCATCCTACCTTCTCACCTCCTTCAATCCTACTCCCATTCCCTCCACCTTAGCCTCTCATCTGCTATCCCACTCCCATTCCCTCCATCTCACCTCCTCCTATCCTGCTCCCATTTCCTCCACCCTGTCAGCCCTCTGGTGCCCCCGCCGCGCCCCGTACACTCCATCATCATAATAAGACTAATTAACTACGCCAGCTGCCACGGTGACGTCACCTTGGAGGGAAGGGGGCAAAGAGGAGTTCGTGTCCCTCCCTCCCTCCTTCCTTCTCTAATTCCTTCTTTACTTCTTCTCTCTTTCAATCATATATCTCGATCTTTGCTTCACTCACTCCATTCTTTCCCCTGTTCCTTCCTCACACTTTATTCACTTTCTTTGCTTCACTCTTTTCTCCCTTCTCTCCCTCCATCCTTTTCTCTCACCCTCCCTCCACCCTGTCTTTCTCCGTTCCCCTCCATCCTTCCCTACCTCTATCACCTTTCAATCTGCCTATCCTTCCCATATTCCTTCCTTCCTCCTCTCCTCTCATTATACCTTCCTCCTTCTTTCGTCGCCCACTTCTCCAACTTCCTCTTCTCTCTCTTTATCCTACCTCCATATTATTCCAAATCCTTTTATCGTTCCGATAATCCTCCTCTCCTCTCCCTCTATCTTCTCCCTTCATCTTCCGCTCCTCACATCTTCATCTTCCCCTTCCTCTCCCTTTGTCTTCTTCTTCCTCCTCCTCCTACTCCTCTCTCAATCTGCCCTTCCTCTCTCCCTCGCTCTCCTCACCTTCTTTTATTAAACTCCTCCTGTTATCTTGTACTCCTGTCCCTCCCCTTGCCGCTTCTCAGACTTCCCTCTCTCTCTCTCTCTCTTCCCTTCATCTACCAGTACGGTACTCCATTCCTACCCCTCCTATCTAATCTCCTGCCTTCTGGCCATATTCTTTCTCCTTTCCACTCCTCTCTTAGTCCTATTTCCTCTCTTCTTTAAGCATGGGAGTATCTTGAGGAGGGGCCCTGTCCGTCTGTCCATCATTAACGTCTTTCGGATACGAGGTGCTTTACTCCCCTAGACTTTAGCACTATCAGATCCATGAAGCACTCTTTTCAAGCCCACAGAATTTAGCAAGTGTAGCGAAGCCATACTTTTGTACCTTGAAGTACTCCCAACACTCTAGCACTTTATGTTGCTTCTTGACCTTATCTCCATTCTCTTCAAAATGCTCTCTCTCTCTCTCTCTCTCTCTCTCTCTCTCTCTCTCTCTCATCAGTCATTTTTTGTAGCCCTCTCTCCTGTCAACTCCTCTTGGCACTTTTCACCGAAAAGAGGAATACAGATGAGAGAGAGAGATTGTGTGTGTGTGTGTGTGTGTGTGTGTGTGTGTTACCAATACTGCTGGAGGTACTGTGCAGGGGGGGGGGGATGAATAGCAGGATATGGGGATAAGGGAATGGAAAAAGCGTGTTTCTCTCTCTCTCTCTCTCTCTCTCATATCTCCACGTCAAGCCGGAAACAAGAGATAACCCACTAGCGTCATTTCAAAACCGCTCTCTTGATCCTCACCAACTCGCAGTGCTCTCTCTCTCTCTCTCTCTCTCACACACACAATCTGCAACTATAATCCCAACTCTCGCAATTTCTAACCATTTCTCCTTTTCCAATTCTCTCTCTCTCTCTCTCTCACGTATTAAACCCACCCAAGCCAGGAAAACCCGACAAGCCGATGGATCCCGGTACGATCAGTTCTCCCCATCAGAAAAAGAACGGCGAACGTGATTGGCTTAGGCGGGATGGTCGGCACAACTTTTCGGCCAATCAGATGACAGATTGGCGGGACGGAGGGCAGCGGGGGGTTGGCGGGCGTACGATGTTTTTTTTTTTCTTTTTTCTTTTTTTTTTGTTGGGTGGTTTTGGATTTTAGATGATGAAGAAGGGGCGAGGGAAGAAGGAGCGGCAATGGAGGCTGAAGAGCGATGGCTTTTCAAGACAAAGATGCCCAAACCGAGGTGTAGTTTTTGGATGAAGACCAAAGGGTGGTTTTGGGATCTTGAACATGAGGTGGACCAAGACCAAGGGGTGTTAAAGGACGTAGACGAAGTGGCAGACTGAGAAAGGGTGATTGTGAAGGCAGAATAGGTGTGCCAAGATAACATTTGCTTCCACACAGGAGTGAAGAGACTGTGGTTTGGACGAAGGAGAAAAGTCAGACCGAGAATAAAGTTGGAGCAGTACACGTATACTTCTTTTTGCAGCTGCGAGAAAACGTGGTAGTCCAAGAACGAGGAGGAATGTCACGGAATGGGAACAAGAGTGGGACAAGGAGGAATGACACGGGATGGAAATACGAGTGGAACGAGGAGGAATGGCACAGGATGGAAATACGAGTGGAACGAGGAGGAATGACACAGGATGGAAATAAGAGTGGGACGAGGAGGGAATGGCACGGGATTGAAAAAAGTGGGGATTTAAAAAAAAAAAAAAAAACGAACTGAGGACTCTGTATATGAGGGAGGAGGATGTGTCGGGGGATAGGGAGCTCGTTGCTGTATAGGGAAATAAATGCCTGGAGGAAAGAAAATGAATGGATATAAAAGTGTTGAGAAAAGGGGAAGGAAGGTAATGATGAGACGAAGGGAAACAAAGATGATGAAGACCTGAAGAGGGTGGAAGGGAGAAGGAAACTTGGATGAAAGGGAGGTAAAGCGTAGAAGGGAGGAGGATGTGAAGCAAAGAAGGGATGGTATGAAGGGAAACGAAGGAAAAAGAGGAAGAAAGGATATGGAAAGAGGCGAGGAAGGCAGGAGGGAGAAGGCAAAAGACAGGAGAGGAGGGAAGGTGAAGGAAAGAGATTGAAAGTGAGGACGGGGGAGAGACGGGAAAGGAAGGAGGGAGGAAGATAGTGAGGAGAGGAAGAGAAGACTGGGGGAAGAAAGGGAGGAAGAAGGGGAGGGGACATAAGGAAGGGAGGAGGAAATGAGAAGGCGAGATGAAAGTAGGTTGGCTGAGAGAGAGAGAGAGAGAGAGAGAGAATGGGATGACTGAGAGGAGGTGGCAGGGAGAGAGGCGAAAGGGGGCAGGGGAAGGGGGAAGGAGGAGGGGGGTCATACTTATGGTGATTACATAATTATACCGACTCGTAAATGACTTTCCCCAGTGCGATCGAGCTAATATATTACTGTTATCGGCTCTGGAGTGTAATCAGGTCTGCTCCCGGGTCATGTCACTCGCTCTTTACCGCTACTCACTTACTCGCGTCTTATCGGCCAGAGGAGAGGATTGGAATTCTACACTGATATTTCATTTTATTATTTTTATTATTATTGTTATTGTTATTATTATTATTATTATTATTATTTATTTATTTATTTATTTTTTATTTGGGGGTGTAGGACAATTCGGAGCTGCAATGGGTCAGTCTGGGGTTTGAAACGAAGTCGTGGAAGACCTTTAACTTTATGTCTTAACTGTGCTTCCATGTGTTTCTACTGATGATGTATTCACACACACACACACACACACACACACACACACACACACACACACACAAAACTACAACTATTTCACATTTATTACTCTTCCTAAAGACTCCCCATTCCTACTCGCACTTCGCCAGTATATGACAGAGTTAATTCTGACTACCAATTTGCCTCCCAAGTGGTCCAGTCCTGCAAAATGAACCGTTCGAGTAAGGTGGATGATTGATTGAGAGATGAAGAGAAAAGGAAATATGAGAATGGGTGGGGAATGATGAGAAGAGAGGAGAGAGGAGAGAAGACATGAGAAGAGAGAAGGGGAGAGGAGAGAAGACATGAGTAGAGAGGAGAAGGCGAGAGGAGAGGAGAGGAGGGGAGAGGAGAGGAGAGGAGAGGAGAGGAGAGGAAAGGAGAGGAGAGGAGGAAAGAGAGGAGAGGAGAGGAGAGGAATGGAGAGGAGAGGAGAGGAGGAAAGAGAAGAGAGGAGGAAGAGTGAAGACAAACAATGATGAAATGAGAGAAGTGAAGGGAAAGGAACTAGTGAGTGAGGGAGGACTGGAGGGGGCGGGGAGAGTGGACAGGTAGGTAGGTAGGCAGGGAGGAGGGAGACTGGTGGGAGGCGGGAGAACAATGAACAATACCTCCACTTTAGCTTTAACGAGAGAACACAGTGGCAGACACATCTAGTAATGGCTCATGAACATAACACCCAAGGGGGGGAGGGAGTTAAAGGGGGGCGTGGGTGAATTATGAGAATGAGGGGAATGGGAGGATAAGAAATAACACAGTAGGGGAAAGGGAAGGATGAATGGAAGAGGAATATATGTATAAATATGGGAACTGGATGAATAATGTAAAAACGAGGGGTACGGAAGAGGAAGAAATAAGACGGTATTGAGAGGGGAAGGAAAAGGAAAGAACAGGGGAGCAGAGGGAAATGTGTAAAACTGAAAGGAGTGGGTAAATAGTGTAAGAACGAGGGAAATGAAAGACGCAAAAGAAATGATGTATATAAGGGAGGAAAATATGATGAAAAATGGAAAAATATATATATACCGTAGGCAGAAACAAGGGAAATGCAACGAAAGACTAGGTAAAGCATTAAGGAACAGAGGACGGAAAATGAAAGAAATGGGAAACAGGGAAACACATAAATATAAAGGGAATGGTAGTAGATAAAAAAAGGTAAGGAAGAAAGGATAATGTGGGAGAAAAGGGAGCATAACACGAAGATAAAGGGTTCTAAGAGGGAAAGGAGGAAAATTTAAGAAAGTGAGAGGAAAAAGTGACGAAATGCACTGGATGAAGGGGGAAAATGTAAGAATGAGGGAAACAAAGGGACAAGAAATAATGGTGTGTGTGTGTGTGTGTGTGTGTGTGTGTGTGTGAGAGAGAGAGAGAAAGTGGGCGTAAGTATGGGCGTGGAAGTACAGGCTGATGGGGGCACACGCGGAGAGGTCGAGGCGCAAGTGGTTTTAAAGTGAAAATTGAAAATGCAACGTGGGAGTGACTTTTGGCGAAGGAATAGAGGCAGGAGGGGAGGACATGGGTGTGGGTAAGGGTGCAGGTGAAAGGAGTGTGGGCGTGGGTGAGGGTGCAAGTAGTGTGTGTGGGTGAGGGATATACTGTGATTGTGGGTGTGAGAGGGACAAGAAATGGTGTGGGTGTAAGGAGTGTGGATGTGGGTGAAGATGCAAATAGTCTGTGGGCGTGGGTGAATATAATGTGTGTGGGTATGAGAGGGACGAGAAATAGTGTGGGTGTGGATTGGTGGCTTGGGTGTGGGTAAGGGTGAAGGGAGTGTGGGGGCAAGATGTGGGTGTGAATGTGAGGAAGTGTGGGCGTAAAAAAAAAAAAAAAAAAGTAGTGAGGGTGAGGGTACAAGAAATGGATGTAGAATACGTATGTGTATGGAGTGTGGGTGTTTAAAATGGGTGAGGGTTATGGAGAAGGGAGTACGTGTACAAAAAAAAATAGGTGTAGGTGTGGATGAGGGTGCAGGAAACGGCTGTGTAGCAGGTACGTGTATGGTACGTGGGTGTTGAGTGTGGGAGTGGGACATGGTGAGGACAGAGATGGATGTGGGTGACAAAATGGCGGGTGAGGGTAAAGGATGCGTGTGTGGGTACAAGGTTGGTGAAAGGAGTGTGAATGTGGATGCGTGGGGAGTAGCTAGTGCTTGAAAATGAGTATGAAAATAGTTTTAGTTGTATGGTGAGAGAGGGTGTAGAAGGCATAACATGAAACTGGGTGTAGATGTGAGAACAGGTGTGGGAGTAAGTAGCTTTAGGAGTGGGTGTTGGAGTTTTAAGGTGAGAGTGGGTACAGGCGAGTGTGGGTGAAGGTACTGAGTTCAGTGTTGTACAAGCAGGAGTAATGAGGCAAGGGAGAGTGTGTAGGTGTAAGCAGTGCGTGTGGGTGTATATGGACCGTAGGTGAACGCCCACAAGAACAGACTGGAAGCAAATTTAGGTACGAATGAGCAGTAGGCTGTTGAGTGAGGCAGGCAAGGTGTACCCGTATGTAGCACAGTGTAAACAGAAGTGTAGCTAGTACGATATAAAGAGGAAGGTGTAGGTATAAGGGTATAAAAACTGGTGTAGACAGAAGGCAGTGGGGAATTCATTAACAAAATCGTTTAGAGGTGGGAAAAACAAACACATCATCGAAGTGAAGGGGTACGGTCGTGGGAGAAGGAAATGGTAGTGCAGATATCATAAGTGGTAAGATGTAAGTAGAATTAATAAGCACAACATCGTTACCCAGGAGACCAATGGATTAATAATGAACGATATTCAGGTCACTAAAGGATTATCTCGTAAACATAATATTTCTGAAGATATACTATGCTGGTACGATCAATATTGTATCCATTAATATTCCCATTTATATGCTGTATCAATAAGGACATCTAACGCATATACAGAAAACAGATTAAATGGAGTTTCTTCGTAGATATGCCATCCAGTACTTTAAAAAAAATCAATGGAAGAGACGAAACATTAACCTCTTCAATCCAAAGACGGATTTAAGATAAAATTCTTGGAACGATCAGACGATTTCATTCAACCCTGGAAATCGGTACCTTAAATACTAATTGAGGTTTAAGAAGACTGTGTAACTCCTTTATTTATTTATTTATTTATTCTTTATTTTTTTTACTAAATTCTCGTGGTAGCAATAATAGAATACGTCCCCGGAATGAAGCGGCGAATTTGCGGGGTCCATGTGTAGTGAGGATGGTTTATGTTAAGAGGTATTGGTAGATCATTGCCAGTAAAATCATGTTGTGTATGTAGGAGTAGGGCATAATAGGCAAGGTGTAAGTACAGGCGTAAGTACGAGGGTGTTGGTAGGAAGGCGTAAGTAGATACAAGGAAGGGGGTGTATGTAACAAGATGTGGGGAATGAATATTAAGAACAGGCAGTGAATAAGGCGTAGAAGGCAAGCTGTAGGTTGAAGGGCGTAGGTAGCACTGCGTAGGTATCAAAGTATAGCGTAGTGTAGCTCCGGGTGTAAGAAGTCAGGCAGCCAAATCTAGCCTACCCCATAATCACCTATCCTAACTTACCCTAATCGAACCTCATCCAGCCACACAGACCCTAATCTTAACCCAACCTAGCCTCACAACCACAGATGCTATCCAAACCCAACCTAACCCAACCTACTTAATCTAACCTAACCTAACCACACAACCCAATCCAAACTTGTCCAATCCAGTCCAATCTAATCTAACTTCACCCAACTCATTCAGGGTAACAGCAACCTAATCTAGTCCCAGCCAACCCTACAATGACAAGTCCTGAGGTTTCGTTACCGTACGTCAATGCCCGGCACAGGTCACATAAAAGCCGTGTTGGGAGGCGACGAAAGATATAATCAAAGTGGAGGGGGAGGATGGAGGAAGGTGAGGAGAGTATGGGGTAGGGATGGATAGGGGATGGAAGTGGGAGGGGGAGTAGAAAGGGAAGAGAGGAGGAAAGAAGGAGAGAGGGAGAGTTATGGAAGAGGAGGAAGAGGGAATGAGAGGGGAAGGAGGGAGGGAGACTAAGGAAAAGGGGGTAGGGAAGAGAGTGAGAGGAAGGGAGAAAAGAAAGGAGAGGGGAAAGCAAGGAGGAATGACGCAGAAGGAGGGACGAAGGGAAAGGAAGACTTAAGGAGGGAGTAGGGGAAGGGTAGGG
The DNA here is from genome assembly GCF_032717465.1 of Coenobita brevimanus. Classification (NCBI taxonomy): domain Eukaryota; kingdom Metazoa; phylum Arthropoda; class Malacostraca; order Decapoda; family Coenobitidae; genus Coenobita; species Coenobita brevimanus. The sequence continues at coordinate 4,315,869 of NC_137017.1, read as the reverse complement.
ATAAGAAAGGAGAGGGGAAGGGAAGAAGGAGGAGAGGGGGAAGAGAGAAGCGGAGGGTGAATTGAATATACTAGCGCCTGAGTTTGCACTGGCAAGCTTATTGGATTATTTAGGAAACTCTGCGCAACCTTCACCACAAAACAGTCTATCCACATATCTACCATTTATCTATCTATGTACCCACCTTATTATCTACCTAATGTATCTACCGGTGTGTACCCCACTTAGTTCCTTTGGGGTCACATACAGAAATAGACACATATACACGCATACGGTATCTATTATTTATCTATCCAGTTCTAGGTTTGTGTTCAGGCGCAGAAATACGAGACAGCGGTATCTTATTACATCTACTTACACTATCTATTTAGGCCAATTAGGTTTACTTGGCAAGGCGCTAATATGACACTGCACAGCGTTATCAATCTTATCTATCCATCTATCTTACTCTAGCTACCAAAGAGACAATTTTATTCAACTAAGACTTCCACCTCTTGAACCAGTATCCTCATATTTAAGACTTTCTCGATTAACCCCTTCACTACGGTACGAGATGTCAGCCTTCTAGACCTGAATAAACTCTTTGGTGAGGAAGTACATAAAAAAATTCGTCTTCGTAGTGAAGTTATAATCAGTTGAAACTTGACAGAATAAGTTATCAGTCTATCGATTTATCTACCTCGGTGCACGCCTCGTAACTTAACCTCTTCACAACGATGATATGCTTCTAATTATTATCTCCATACTCTTGGTCAACACCTTCACTACTGGAGATCTTTAAATTATCGACACCATCCCATTCGCAGCCTCCTTCTCACACTCAAATCAACTTCGCTCTCACATACTTACTTCCTTAACCCATCATTTACCTTTAACCTTCATGCTTTACATTTATTAATATCACCTCGCTCTCGGTCTCCTCCTCCTCTTACTCCCATCAACTTCAGTCACAGAGGCTCCTGTTAACCTTACATTTACTATACCTTTTGGCCTCCACGTATTCGAGCTATAACTTACGCCTCGATCTCCCTCTCCCCTCCACATATATCATTTCACCTCGTCCTTGATCTTCCTCTCTTTTCTATGCATATCATTACCCCTCGTCCTACCTCTCCTCACACCAACAAAATCAACCTTCCCTCAAACATTAAAGCACGTATTCCTAATGTTGACGCTGATGTTGATTAGGCACGAGATCGAGTCCCGGGTGCAAAGAAGAATTCAGCCTGTCTATTTGCACGATGGTGTGTGTGTGTGTGTGTGTGTGTGTGTGTGTGTGAGAAACCTGGCCAAGCTCTCTGCCTGCTGGTCCTGCTTCTGGTGTGCGATAAATAATGGTGATTAAGGGGAAACATGCTTCATTATGTTCACAAAGCACGCTATTATCTCTCTCTCTCTCTCTCTCTCTCTGCTCAAGGGGGAGTTCACAGCCCCCCCCCGTCTCAAAAAAAAAAAAAAAAAAAAAAAAAAAAACCGGTGGCTACTCCCTCCTTCCCCCCCCCCCCCGAGATGAGATTTAACACATCCTCAAAATGTTCTCATATTAATTTTTTTTTTCCTTCCTCCACATCCCTTAAAAATTATCAATATATATTTTGAGGGGCAGGAAGAAAAGCGGGGAATCGAGTTATGATAATTTTTTTTTTTTTAGGGGTCAGGAGGACGAGTTCTTGGATTTTCCTGAAACGTGTTTATTTATCAAGCGAGAAACGAGTTAACAAGGTCTTCCCAGTGTGTGTGTGTGTGTGTGTGTGTGTTAACAAGGTCTTCCCAGTGTGTGTGTGTGTGTGTGTGTGTGTGTGTGTGTGTGTGTGTGTGTGTGTGTGTGTGTGTGTGTGTGTGTGTCCGATAATCAAATTCACCAAAAATAATCAACATACAGTAAAAAAAAAAAAATCCTCATTTCACGTCGCAAAATAAATCCTACTGACCTACTTATTTAGCCATTATTATCTTCATTTATTTACTTTGAAGGATAAGGAAGTAAACTGTACCGTATCACAATGGATTTCACAGAAGCAAGATTTTCTTTCTTTCTTTCTTTTTTATGTTTATGTTGCTTAAGGCCTAATACCGAGCCTTCATTTATTTTTTTTATTTTTCTTTGTATTTATTTAGGTTAAGGATCAAGGTTATTTTTTTCACCTGAGGCATGATAAAGATGTACATATTTACAGGTACGGGTATATTATTATTATTATTATTATTATTGTTGTTGTTATTGTTATTACTATCTTAAAACATGTGGCTATAATTATTTTTTCTATCCATGTTGTTAGGGAGACGTCGAGTTACTGCATCGGTAAAGTGTATGGATTTTTTTTTCTATCAGCACGAAAAACATCTCAAATTACCAATATTACCCTAAAAACACGTAGGTAGGCTTTGTAGTATCGATTTACTTTCTCAAGGAACTAGACGCTATTTTTCACTTATATTTTTTAAGGGCTAGTTTACTGAAATAATGACGTTCTTTTCTAACGGGGAAAATGTTAACTTTTTTTTTTTTTTCCATTAAAGCATTTACACATTTTAAGCGAAGAGTCAAAAGTGCAAGTGTGTGTGTGTGTGTGTGTGTGTGTGTGTGTGTGTGTGTGTGTTTTATTTACTGGCACTGTGGTAGTTCGATCGGTAGTTCACGCTTTGCGATGTATGCCTTATACTTAGGGTACGAACATAACCCGTGGGATCATTTAAAGTGAGTAGTGGTAGTATGTCCCTTCATATGCTTGCTTATCTACACAACTTCTTAGACATACACACAGCTTACATTTCGAATTTTACATCCACCAATCTCTCTACATACATCCCCTCCCATTCGTGCTTCGCCAACTTGGGGACTGATAAATTCTAGCTATTACTCTCCCACCAACGACAAGGCCCGATCCTACAGTGGACCTTAAAGATGTAACTATTTAGAGTAGGTACATATTAACTTACCGGTACCATACACATTATTATTATTATTATTATTATTTACAATACCGATAATTCATTTAAGCGGTAACGTATGCGAGCTTCGTTTCTTTTCTTTTTTCTTTTCCTCCAATTTACTTTCAGCCGGTTTGGGATACGCGTTACCGTACTCACACCTGTAGCTCTATAATTTTTTCAACTACAAGGAATAACTTTTCTATTTCTACACTTCTCTGTTCGTATTTCTATATCTTTCCTGCTCAAGTAACGGTGAAAATATGATGGTGGTGGTGGTGATGGTGGTGTTAATGATGGCGATGATGACGCTTATAACGGGAACGGGATGGAGATGATGCTGATGTTGATGATGATGACGAAGATGTAGCGTGGTAATTTAGTTCTTATAAGCTGGTAGTAGGGTCGAGTTGCCCGTAATAGGCTTTGGCATTATCTTTCCCTCCCACACCCGTTCCTACCTCGCTCGCTTCTTATAACTCCACCAGCCCCAACCAGTCAGATCTCATCCCTCTCCTCCATTTGCTCTTCACCTCCTCTGTTTGTCCCATCGCTCGCTTCTTATAACTCCAACAGCCCCAACCAGTCAGATCTCATCCCTCTCCTCCATTTGCTCTTCACCTCCTCTGTTTGTCCCATCCACTTACTTCTCCTCTTCTCCCTTCTCCTCCTCGATACTCTTCTCCTTCTCTACTTGCCATTCCTCCTGCTGCATTTGCTCCTCACCTCCTCTGTATGCTCCATCCACTTAATTCTTCTCTTCTCCCTTCTCCTCCTCTACTTGCTATTCCTCCTTCTCCATCCAATTATTTCTCCTCTTCTTTAATTCTTCTCCTTTTTTACTTCTTTCTCCCTATCCACATCGTTCTCCTCTTCCACTACTCTTTCCACACCCTCCTCGTAACTCCATTACCCACAACCACACATCATCATCCTCCGCCTTGCTCCCTCCACTTCCTCCTCTTATTCCTTCTCTTCCACTTGCTCCATCCCTAGTTCGCTCGCCCCTCATACTTCCACCAGTCATAAAAATATCATATTCCCTCCTCCTCCTACATCCACACCTCCCCCTCCACTAGATCCGCCCTGAGTGTCCTCCTCTTCCATCTATTCCCTCCACATTCTTATCTATTCCTACACCACTTGCGTCTAACATTCTTCCTTTACACTTTCCACTCACATCATTCTCCATTTTTTTTCTTTAATTTCCAAACCCACCTCCTCTAAGACCTTCCTAGTCTCCTTTTCTTATCCTCCTCCAAATTCTCCCATTCCACATTTCCATTTTTTCTCAGTCTCCCCTTCCACAGCCTCTTCCTATTGATACATTCTCAAATCTCCAATGTCCACCCTCTCCTCCTTCCCTCTCCCTTTCCTCTCTTCTCCCTCCCTCTTTCTCTCCATTACATATTTCCTTCCTCCTTTCCATTCCCTCAACTATCTCCTTCTCTTCCCTTCCATTTTGTTTCAAGTAATTCCTTGCCACGGCCTCCTCTTCGCCCTCCCGTTACTCTCCACAAATTCCTTCTCTCGCTCCTCCCAAACGCTTCACTTCCTCCTCCTCCTCTTTCTTCACCCTTCACCACCACCTTCTTCTACTCCTCCGCCTTACCTTTCTTCTCTGCCTCCCCCTCTCCTCCTCCCATTTTTGTTCACCCTCCACCACCACATTCTTCTCCTCCTACTCCTCCACCTCACCTGTCTTCTCTACCTCCACATCCTTCTCTTGCACCTTCCAAAGCCTCTCTCTCCTGCCTTCTTATCCATCATCCACCTTCACATCCCTCTCCACCTCCTCTACCTTAGTCCTCCTTCACTTCCATCTTCTCATTCTTCTCCCCCCCACCACCTCCACCTCCATAAATACTCCACTTCTTTTACTTCACATCTTTCTCCAGTTCCTCCCCTTCTTAACTTTATCTTTTCCACCTCTACCTCCTCCTCCACCTCCAAGAACTATTCCACTTCTTCGTCTAACTTCACAACCTCCGTTTTACCTCCTCCAGCACTCCTCTACCTCAACAACTACTCCACTTCCTTCTCTGACTTCACCTCCTCTGTTACATCTTCCACCTCTACCTCACTTACTCCTCGAACTTACCTCCTCTTCTCTACCTCCACAACTACTCCACTTCCACCTCTTACTCCATCTCCTTCGCCTCTTCTCTACCTTCAAAACTACTTCACTTCTACCTCTCACTTCACCATCTCTTTCCCCTCTTCTCTGCCTCCACAACCACCAGTACTCCTCTCCTCCTCTCACGTCACTTCCTTCTCCTCTCCGCCTCTAACTTCACCACCTCCTCTCCGCCTCTAACTTCACCACCTCCTCTCATCCTCTAAGTTCACCTCTTCCTCTCCACCTCCACTCCCAAGACAACACGTACTTGCCTCGAGAATAATGGCCTCCTAAAAGAGCAACAAATTTTCTCAAGTGTTAAGTGGGGGTGTCGGATGGCTGTGTCGAGGTGTGTCATAATAGGGTGTGGAGGAGGGGAGGTGTCACGGTGTGGTGGTACAGAGTGTGGCAGGAGTAGTGAGGTATGTGTTATGATGCTGCTGCTGGTGTGTAACTGTGTGGTGGTTGTGGTGCAGAGTGTGGCAGGAACAGTGAGGGAGTGTGTTATGGCGATGATGGAGGTGTATAATTGCGTGCTGGTTGTGTAGTGTGGTAGTGTGTGGTGGTGGAAGTATGCTATGTGGTGGGTGTGGTATGGATTGTGGTGCTAATGTACCTTAGTGGTGATGCTAAATGTGTAGACTATCGTTGTGGGGTGGTAATATGGTGGTGTGTGGTGTGTGTGGTGGCAGTGTGTAATGGACTGTATAGGGAGTTAGGATGAGATATGTAATGGTGATGATGGTGGTATATAATAGTGTGGTGTGGTGTGGCAGGGTGTGATGCTGGTGGCGGCAGTGTTATGAGCAGCAGGAGTGAGATGCGTAATAGTGATGTCAAGGATGAATCATGGTGTGGTGGTAGTGTGGTGGGGTAGTGAGGGTAGTGTGGTGTGGTATGGTAGTGAGGGTAGTGTGATGTGGTATGGTTGTGAGGGTAGTGTGGTGTGGTATGGTAGTGAGGGTAGTGTGGTATGGTATGGTAGTGACTGTGGTGGGTAGAGTTTTCTGATGATGTGTTGGAGAGACGATGCTGGGGTGGAGTGTGGTAGTAGTGATGTTAGGGACAGAAAGTAACGAACAGTACAGTAGGTGTGGTGAGACATGTAATGGTGCGGTGTCATTGTGGTGATACTTTAGTGATGTTATGAGCATTACAACAGGTGAGGAAAGGTGTATTATGGCGTAGTTTAAATTGGCGTGGCAGTGTGGTGGTACCGGTAATGGTAGTGGTGGTTGTGGTGGTGACAGAGTGATAATGAGGTATGCAATAAAGAGGCGGAAGTGCGGTACCGGGTATGATGTGGTGGTGGTGGTGGTGGTGGAATGTCCCAGTGTGGTAGAGGGGTGGAGTGACATTTCATTACATATTGATGTGGACACGTCTATGTATTGGCATGGACGAGTTTATGGTGTGACAGTATGACGCCTGACAATATGATGTTGGGGTGTGTGATAGATGAGAGAGAGAGAGAGAGAGAGAGAGAGAGAGGTGAATTTTAGTGGTTTACTCATGAAGGATACGGTAGAGAGACTGGACGACGATAAAGAACATAAAAAGATGATTTAAGGTGCTCGTCAGTTCTGCTAGGATGTTTCATGGTGTTATTTGCGTGAGAGAGAGAGAGAGAGAGAGAGAGAGAGAGAGAGAGAGAGAGAGAGAGAGAGAGAGAGAGAGAGAGAATCCTGTACTGCATTATCGTATCAAAAACTTAAATTGGCAGGAAAAACAACACATGGAAAGATTCTTCCCTCCCGTCACTACTGTATGATTAATTTTTGCGGGGACGAGGGAAAAGGAAAAATTTTAAACTTTCCTTTCTCTGTTCCTTTAAAAAAAAAAACTTACGAGGAAAAGTACCTTAGGTACATTAATTTATCCATTTCTGCTTCCGCCAATCCGTGTCAACACATCACAGCCACTCTTACTAGACAATTATTATTATTATTCCTGTTACTGTTATTATTATTATTATTATTACCTGCATCTCAGCCCGTTCTACCTGCCAATACTTACGAGAAAAACTTATCTTACGTTATGTGTCCGTCGCAACCCCCCCTCCTGGCCTCTCACGCTCCGGCCAGCCACCCACTCAAGCAAAACCAGTAACGTTATTTCGCAATTAGAGGGCTGGCCAGCGGGGTTGCCACTTGTGCGCATTTAGATCTTTTATAATTCAACATCTGCCTATCAAGAATTCAACAGCTGCATTTTAAACGTCATGGCAGACTTCAGCAAACCATCTTTTTCTTAACAATTTATTATTAGTACAGTACACATTTTTTGTTTCCCTAGTACCGACATACCCTGGTAGTTTGTTTCAGTAAAGTACGTGTAAATAAAAAGATGTAATAAGCAAAATAAATCGCTGATGAGAAGACGTTGCGAAATCTCCAAAGCGACTAGAAATACAATATTTTCATGGCCAGGTGTGCGAAAGTTATCAGATTTCTTCACCACTTAGCCTACATCTATTTGGGATTTTCATTTATCTATTTATTTATTTATTTATTTTTTGATCGAATTTCCTTCCATGTATATATTCTGACATCTGTGTATTTCTTGCGATGCTATATACCTTTTTTCCAACAAATTTTTTAGTACCAGGTAATCTGTCATTTTATAAACATTACCGTACTGCGATATTTGCCACCAGATACTTATCATTAGAGACGGGTAACATAAAAGCACCGTTTTGTAAAGATTACTGTTAATTTTTGCCAGATTCTCCCCGTGTGTGTGTGTGTGTGTGTGTGTGTGTGTGTGTGTGTGTGTGTGTGTGTGTGTTTTGACCTCATGACACTACCGCATTCTCAGACGCGGAGATTTGAAAGATTTAGCGAATACACTAAAGGTCTAATCAATACTTTCGCGATATTGATTGCAACCCTAGATCTGGGGTATTTCTTCTTGGCCCGATCTTATGTTTTTACACAAGCAATATTCAGGTTGCTTTTTGCTACATCAAGCGACATTCTAGCGCCTACCGGGGACAGGCTCAGGGGTGACACTGCTCGAGAGAGAGAGAGAGAGAGAGAGAGAGAGAGAGAGAGAGAGAGAGAGAGAGAGAGAGAGAGAGAGAGAGAGAGCGCATTAAAAATCGATCAATATCTAGGTCTACCTGGAAATGCGATAACCTAGATCAGAATTTTACCTGTATCAAGCAAAATTTCGTGACATTGTATGAGCAAATTTCGTGAGGCGTACCGGTATGGCATTTTCTTTAAGTGAGCGAGTGATACGTGAAACTGTCTTAGGAGAGCGACACTTACATATGTGACTGTTTTAGTGAGTGAGTAAAAGCGATACACTTGCACGTATGAAACTAAGGGACTGAAACATATGAAACTATTTTTAATAAGTGAGCAATATATGTGAAGCTGTCTGAGTGAGTGAGATACTGTCCTGGCATGCGAGTACAGCCAAGCCACGATGACGTAACCCTTGAGTAATCCACTGCCTTACGAAAATTAGTGTGAGTGAGTGGGTGACTGAGTGAGTAAATAAGTACTAGTAAGCGAGCGACATATGTGAAACTGCCTTAGAAAGCCAGTGGGCAATGTAGGCTATGTGAAACGTTGAGTGAATGTGTGCGATACAGCCTACGTGAAACTGTCTTAATGAGTGAGGTACGATACGTGAAACTAACTTATTGAGAGGAGGCAATATATGTGAAATTGTCTTGGTGAATGAGTGAGTGTGTGAGCTAACTGCATAACCGTCTTAGTGAGAAAGTCAGATCTATGAAACTGTCTTCGGGAGTGAGTACAACGGAGCCACAATGACGCAACCCCCCACCGCCGTCCACCGTCTGACATTTCCCTCCTCCACACAGGCCAAAACAGGTGCGTGCGGCTGCATCTGTGTCGAGGGTGGCACTAAAAAAAGATTCCGGGGCCTCGTGTTTATCATGGAGCTGAACCGTTTTGCAAGGGTGGAATGGAAATGTCTCCGTAACAGTTCACCAAGACGAAAAGAAATGTCGCGTTGTATTTTGCATTTTTCCACTCTAATATCCAGTCTCTTTGGGTTGTGAGGAGTATGACGACAAATATATGTCTACTTAGTTTATTTCTGAAGTGTATGGTATCCGTTTAAGTGAAGACAGAAACAAGAGTGAACACAAATACTGGTACTACTCATGGTTATTAAGTGCATGGCAGCTGTGTGCGTGAAGACAAGACTATACACAATCAATCTTATACACAACTCTGGCTCAAGAAAGTTTATAGATACGGCGCCGTGTCCCCCGTGCTCGTCTAAAGGCCATGCTATGTTTGGGTTTGGCGGCGCTGGGTTCAACGTGCCTACAGAAATATAACACAAAAATGACAAAAATATATTCTGTATACACCGCTATTTTATTTCTCGGTTCGAAGTGCCTTAAAAAAATAAATATAAAGAAACTATTTATTGGCATTTAGGTGCTTATTTCTTAGGGTAAAAAAGTAAATACAAAAGAGATTATGTACTTACCGCTCTCTACCCATCCATCAACGAGCCTGGTTTACCTAAATAATACGGTAAATAAAGAATATACATGCTGTACCGTAGAGCTATCACCATTTACCGACTGTCAATCAACGTCCCAATCCTAGAATCCATCCGAGGTGGAGCCAAAATAATAAAATATACATAAATAAAAGTTGCAAAAAATGAATAATATCTTCCACGGCCTATCAGGAATAAATAAAGAGTACAAACATTAAGAGTAAATAGAACGTCTCTCACAATCCATAATCTTCTTCCATCCAATCACAAGCCAATAAAAAAATAGTTACTCAAATAAATTATCGACCACTCAAAATGCAATACCACTCCTTCCAGTTAAACCATGATGGCCCCAGAAAAAAAAAAAATCCAAAAGCCTCTACCTGTCACAACTTACTGACACTCCCACCCGCTTCCAAAAAAAAAAAATAAATAAATAATGGCCAACTGTCATGTTATATATAAAGAAATACAGATGAGTACGGGACTGTCACCCACGATTATAAATAGTACAGCGACACACACACACACACACACACACACACACACACACACACACACACACACACACACACACACTGAATTATTCCATGCATTTTTCTTGCCATCATGACTGGAAACGTCTGAACGGGGACAACTATTTCATAACGTGTATCTAAAAGTCAAAGCAACGTAGAGGCTGGGTCGTGTACGCTGAATATTTGATCCAGGAGGAGGAGGAGGAGGAGGAGGAGGAGGAAATAAAAAAAATAATGACAAGAAGAAATCCAGACATGGCCAAGAGAGAGAGAGAAAGAAAGGGATTGAGGCAGAATATAAAAGCAAGCAACGGAAGAGGAGCAAGAGACGGAATATGATACAGAAAGAACCAGCAAGACAGAATCACGGAAAGGGGAAGAATCAACGCGTAGATGTAAGCAAGATAGAGTGCGAGTGAAGGGGAGAAGAGGGGGAGGGGGGCAGAATACGGGAGACACGAGACTGGGAAACGAAAGGTGATGGTGTCATGACTGGGGGAGGGGGGTCAGGGGGAGCGGGAGGTTCTGGATGAGGGGTGAGGGAGGGGATGAGGGAGAGATGCTGAGTGGTAGGCGAAGAAGGGCTGGGTGAGGGGTGAGGGAGAAGTGGGCTGGGGAGGGAAGAGGAGGTGGTGGAGAGTGGGAAGGACTAAGAGCTGAGGACAGAAGAGAATAGGCTAGGTCATAAAAGGTTGGGGAAGGGCGGGGAAGGGGTAAAGTATTTGAAACGTGACGACCCTGAAGGGAGGGGGGTACAAGTGGGTAGGGAGGGGACAAATGGGTAGGGAAGGATACATGGAGGGAGGGGGGAGGTTGAAAGGACGGTGTGAGCTGTGAGGGAAGGATGGATGGATGAGTGGATGGACAGTGGAGAAGGGTGTGAGATGGGAGATAAGTAGGCAGGGAAGTGGGAAGGTTGATCGTAGCCAGAATATGGTGGCAGAAGAAATGAAGTACATGAGCCTAAACAGGAGAGGAGGGGGGTATAGGAGGTAGGTTCCGGCAGGTGTGGTTGATTTGAGAGCAGGAAGGAAGGATGGCAGGTACCCTTGGCAGGAGAGGATGAAGGTTGGAGGCTGGGGTGGAGATGGAGAGGTATGCAGGTAGGTCGATAGGTTGGGGTGGAGGACAGGTAGGTAGGTAGGTTGGCTGGTTGGGTGGTACAGAGGAAGGTACAAAGGAAGGCAGGGAATGACAACGATGGTGTTGATAGGCAGAAAGATAAAGGGCCAGGAATGGGTATGTATGTACATATGTTTGTAAACTAGGTGGGCAGACAGACAGGTACCGGTATGTATCGGGAGGTGTGAGAAAGTAAAAATGAGAAGGGGGGGACTGGGAATGAGGAGTCAAAGTGGAGTAAGAGAGGGAAAAAATGTGGAGGAAGAGATGGGGGGGTGGGAGGAGAAATGGGGATAGGGAGCAGCGCGCAATGACACCCGGTGACAGTGATGCATGAGTGCTGTGGAAGGCCACTACCCAAAACAGACATAGGCTAGTTACCAAAAATACCTCCTTATCTTACCACCAGAAATACTACCAAGAAATTCTACGTACCCTCTCTATCATCACTATTACACAAGAGACGCCCCCCCAAAAAAAAATCCATGACCATTTTAAAACGACTAGTTCCAAAATTTAGGTACCGCTACAAGTCAGCCTAGTCTTTTTCACTAATTTCCACGCCCTCCTGCCAGTCCAAACCGTCATCCATCATATACCTTTCCACTCACCCCTAAAAAAAAAAAAAAATGATAAACACACTTCCCAGCCTCTTTTCACCACTTCACCAAACATGCCCATTCGCCAATCAAAGCCACTCCTACCTCATGTCCCTCTCGACTTTTCAAAAACACGAACGGAAGCTGTTTCAAACCTCTCCTTCCACCACTTTTTTTTTTTTTTTCCCACCGAAGTCCTCCTGCCACGCCAAGCCATCCTCCTCTATATACAGGTAATCTACTCCTCTTTCTCCTTCCACAAATTCCACCTCCCATTACGGTACTAATTTCTTCACTTGTGCCAATGGAAGTCTCACTCCTACATCTAAATCTCCATTCTAGTCTTTCACCTTGTTCTCGACCTTTTCATTTTTTCATCTCGTTCTCGACTCAATCTCTTCCTCTTTCCACCTCATCCTCCACTCAATCTCTTCCTCTTTCCACCTCATCCTCCACTCATTCTCTTCCTCTTTCCACCTCATCCTCCACTCAATCTCTTCCTCTTTCCACCTCATCCTCCACTCATTCTCTCCCTCTTTCCACCTCATCCTCCACTCATTCTCTCCCTCTTTCCACCTCATCCTCCACTCATTCTCTCCCTCTTTCCACCTCATCCTCCACTCATTCTCTCCCTCTTTCCACCTCATCCTCCACTCATTCTCTCCCTCTTTCCACCTCATCCTCCACTCATTCTCTCCCTCTTTCCACCTCATCCTCCACTCATTCTCTCCCTCTTTCCACCTCATCCTCCACTCATTCTCTCCCTCTTTCCACCTCATCCTCCACTCATTCTCTCCCGCTTTCCACCTCATCCTCCAGTCATTCTCTACATCTTTCGACTCCGTTCTCGACTCAATCTCTTCACCCTCGTCCTCAAACTTTTCACTTCATCTTTCTACCTCGTTCTCGACTCATTCATCTCCGCACCTCGTCCTCGATCTCCTCCTCTTCCTTCAGGCCCCACAAACGGCCGGGTTGGTTTTTCCCGGCCACAGAGGAATAAAAACGGGGAGAAGGCTGACACTGGGTTTATTGATGGGGAGCACGTGTAGGGATGAGTAATGTGGGGTTATGTTGGGGTGGGGGAGAGGAGGGGTAGGACGGTGGGAAGGGGAGGGAGAGGGGAAAGGAGGGAGCACGCAAGGGAGAGGAGGCAGATGAGGGAGAAAGGCAAGGAGGGAGGCAGGATGGTAGGAAAGTAGGAAAAGGAGAGAGGGAGCAGGGGAAGGGAGGGGTATGGGAAGGTGGGAAGGAGAGGGAGTGGGGAAAGGAAAGGACTTGCCAAGAAGGGGAGGAGGACGCAGAAGAGGAGGAAAGGCAAGGAAGGAGGTAGGATGGTAGGAAAAGGAGGGAGGGGTATGGGAAGGGCAAGCAGAGACGCAGGTAGGAGAGGAAGAAGGAAAAGCAGTGAGGTAGGGAGGCGGGAGGAGAGAAGGTAGGAGACATGGAGGGGAGAGGGGCAGGAAAATAGGCGTAAAGTTAAAAGGAAGGGTGGGAGGGTGAAGGGCAGGGTGAAAGAAAGACAGGCTGCCAAAAATAATATGAATGATGGACCTCCCTACCAAGAAATATTATGGTGACGATAATTAACGCCTTCATTTCGTCGACGTTACTGTTTTAGCATCGTCAGTGTTCTTGATGCCTCCAGATGATTTTACTCAGCTTAGGAACAGTATCTCGCAGTGTAAGGGATAATTAAAGAAAAATCTAATCCCTCCAGTCTGGAAAGTCACCCCAACAGAATTAAATCGTACTTTACCATAATCAGGTACAGTAACCCTTTCAGAACGATACTATATTCTTACCACAAACAGATTAATTTATTAAGTTAAAGGGTGATTTCTAGTAATGATGAGGTTTAAAAAATAAATTCAATGACCTATTCTGTAAGATGGTGTGTTTCTTGATTAAATTTTGCCATTTTCAGCTGGTTAACTTATGAAAGGCCTCTCAAATGGGTCAACCATCTCTCTCTCTCTCTCTCTCTCTCTCTCTCTCTCTCTCTCTCTCACACACACACACACACACAATTTCGACGACAGAAACGAAAAAACGACACAACAAAGACCAAAAAATTCTGCTATCCACTGAGGCACGAAACTCTTGCATTAAGAAACGGCAACAGGCGAATAATTGGAAACGAAACATGGAATTGGGAGAGGATGGCGAGAAAATGGGACTGGAGAAAAATGGGGCTGAGAGAGAGAGAGAGAGAGAGAGATGTTGGGGGGATCAGTAGAAGCGAGGGAAACAGGAAGAGTATGAACGCAATAAGATAGGCAAGCGAAGGAATCGGTAGGAAACAAAGGTGTACCGTAGGTCTAGACAGAGATCAATGAGAAGATAGGCGAAGAGGACAAAGACAGAACAAAAAGGCTATGGTTTTTAACTGAAGAGGGACAAAATGGAACAGAACGAGGGACAACGGAACAGGCCAAAAGATCGAAACAGGGAAAGGAACTGAACGTGACGGGAAAATGATACGGAACCCGCTACAATAGGAGACGGACAAGGACAAACAGGAGAAAGTACTGAAGAGACAAAGAAAACAGGGAATACCGGCACAAGGAAGGAAAATGGAAGGGAAAAACAGAGAACACACAAAACAGAGAAAACCAACAAAGTAATAAAATGAATAACAGCAATATAAAGGGAAACAGGGCAAAGAAGAGCACAAAGTGAGGGGAAACACATGGAAGAGAGCACGACAAACAGAACGATAACATGACCATTAAACAGGGCAGGAAAAAAGAGAGGGGAAAAGAGGAGGGAAATGGGACAAGTAACGAAATAAGGTCAAACGAAAAAGGGAGGGAAATTCAGAGTACAGGAGGGATCGGCAAGCAAATAATGAAAAATACGAGTAAAAAAGGAAAAAAAAAATACGGTTTGGAGGTGAAGTAGAGATCAAAGCAGGTATAACACAGACCAGGCAAGAAAAAGTACACAAAAGCCTGAAGATCACCATAAAAAATAAAAGGTACTGCTATAATATTCCCGCCATGATGCAGTAAAGGAGGGGGAGAAGGAGAGGGCGGGGGAGGGGAGGATAGGGGTTCTACAGGGGTGGAGGAGTGGGGAAAGATCCAGTATCTGAGCGGTAGGGGGAAAGGTACAGTAGCAAGATGGAAGAGGAAGGGGTGGGTGGGGAGAGGGAGAGGAAAGGAAAAGGTGTGGAGTGGGGGGCAGAGGGAGGGAGGAATCACAGAGCAGGTGAGAGAGGAGTGAGGGAAGAAGACACAGCAAGCTGGGGGAGGGGAAAGAGCTACAGTGGGTGGGTGAGGGGAAGGGAAAGACACATTGGATAGGGGAGTGGTAAGGGACGGAGGGGAAAGAAAAGGGGAGAAGGAAGATACAATAAGAGGGGAGTGGAAAGGTACAAGTAGATGAGAGTGAGAGGGTAGAAAGGGTAAAGGAGAGGGGCAGGGGAAGGAAGATGCAGTTGGTAAGGGTGGGGGGGTAGGAGATAAGCGGTGACGGGTGGGGGGATGGATGAAGGAATGAGTGAAGGGTGAGAAAAGGAGGGGAAGAATGAGGGGGAAGAGTAGTGGTGTTGGGAGCGAGGAGGTAGGAATAGGAGGTATGAGGCAGTGTGTGTGTGTGTGTGTGTGTGTGTGTGTGTGTGTGTGTGTGTGTGTGTGTGTGTGTGTGTGTGTGTGATGTACCGGTACAGTATAAGGTAGAAATAAGGTTGTTCAATATATATGCACGAGAGAGAGAGAGAGAGAGAGAGAGAGAGAGAGAGAGAGAGAGAGAGAGAGAGAGAGAGAGCGATACGATGGAGCTACATTATGCATCAGCCATGGGGGGTGCACCAGACATAAACCCGTGAGGCAGATAGGAGACAGGGTGTGGGGGGGGAGAGATACTGTTGGGAGGGTGGGGGAAAGATAGTGTGCAGGGAGAGAGAGATAATGTGAGGGGAGAGGGAGAGATAGTGTGTGGGGACTGTGAAAGAGTGGGGAGAGAGAAAGGGGAAGGAGGGAGAAAGTGAAAGGAAAAGGAGAGATACTGTAGATAGGGTGGAGAGAAAGAAGATGGAAAGAGCGAGTGGGGAGAAAGAGAAGGGATAGTGTGAGGGGAGAGGGAGAGAGATAGAGTGAGGGGAGAAAAGGGGGAAGGAGAAATAATGTGAGGGGAAAGGGAGAGATAGGCTAATGTTGGGAGTGAGAGGGAAGGAAGACGGAAAGACATGGCGTGAGCTGAAAGAGGGAAAGATGGTGTGAAGCGAGAGGGAGAGACAAGAGTGAGGGGAGGAAGGGGAGGGAGAGATAATGTTAGAGGCAAGGGAGAAAGATAGTGCTGGAAGGGAGGGTGGGGGGAAAGAGGATGGAAAAAGACAGGATGAGGAAAAAGAAAGAGGGAAAAAATATAGAGGAGAGAGAGAGAGAGAGAGAGAGAGAGAGAGAGGGAGTCAAGGGGTAGCCACAGGAGGAAGGATACCCGTACACAATAAGGGGAAGGTGAGAGGGGGAGGATGGCAGATACAATGAGAAGGAAGGAGGGAGGCAGGTGGAGGGGAGGAGGGAAAACAATACATTGGGGGTAGAGACACACTGATGCGAAGAAATTAATGAGATAATAAGGAAGAGGAGGAGGAGGAGGAGAATATTGTGTGGAGATAAGGAAACCCAAGAGGAAAACAAAGAGAAAGGAGGACGTGAATCGAAATGGGAAAAGAGAAAGGAGGAAGTGAGACGAAAGAGATGACTGAGATGAAAGGATGAGGGAAGGGGAAGATGAGGAAATACAATTAGGAAAAAGGGGTCGAGATATGGGCGTAAGGATGAAGATACGTGTCCATATGGTAAGGGACAAGGGTAAATCTGTTTACTTATAAGAGGAAGGCAGAGAAGGAAGATAGGATGGGATTTGCATAGTCACGAGGTGGCTTTGATGCCTCCATATACTTAACGTGGAGAGCGGCATCTGTTTACACATAACGAGATATTTGCTGTTTACACTATATATAAGGTTTTTCTCAGCTTAAGTGGCCCGTCAGCAGAGTGGTGTTTGTAAATACCCGTTACCGGTATTCAAATATCCCGGTACAGCAGGTAAGATATATTTACACACTTTTAAGAAGAAAGACGCTCCATGTTTAGTCACAGATGCGACATTTACATATAGCTAGGCTCAAGACGGGTATCCGATGCTTACAAAAAACAAAGACCTTCTGAGGTGTACATAATAAGAAAGGAGAATATGCTAGTGAGGGGAGACGAAATGGGAGGTAGATAACAAGGAGAGGGTGATGTGATGCTTACATATGGAGAGGGTGAAGATTGTATGTAGGGAAGGGAGACGGAATGAGAGGAAGATTATACATCAAAGAGAGGGAGATGTGATGCTAAGTTATATGCCGGCAGTGAGAGGAATGGGGGAATACAGTAAAATATTTATTATTTACTAAAGGGGAAAGGGAGATAGGAACATTACATACAGCAGCGAGGAGATATGTTGCTTACATTATACAGCGCGGGTGATGGAGGAAGATAGGCTTAAGGTTACATGTAGCAGAAGGCAGGATATTGTAGCTACTAAGAAGGAAGAAGGGAAGGAAACAGGAAGAGGTCTGAAAATATACACCACAAGAAGATATAATCTTTATGTACCGGTATAACGAAATGGAATGATTTTTTTTTTCGGCTGCGTACAAAAAAAAAAAAAAAATTACTCAGTTTTGGAGATAATTTTCGAACTGGGGTGGTTACATAAAACTTCCATTAACCCTTTCCATGCGAGGACTCTCAAGCGGAGAAGACCAGTTAACTAAAATAAAATGAAAAACGTCACCGGAAAGAGGTACGGTAAAATAAATATAGCAGAGCAGAAGTTTGCATTTACTGAGGGATACCGAGGATGACTACATACAGTATAATGGAAAATACGGGTTTAAGAGTACTGGCATATTTCATGTTACGTAGCTACCGTATATAACTAAAATCAGCTACCTGATGTTTACCGTATTTACCGGTGTGTATGTAGATGCAGGTGTAGGAAAATATGTATGTGTATGTATGTATAGTTAGAGGGAGATCGAGAGAGATAAGGCACATTGAAGTTTAAAGTGAGGAGGATTTGATGTTTACAAGGTGGAAAAAAAAAAAAAAAACGAATATTTTTTTTTTAAGTGGGAGGCAAAAGTTTACCTACACGTACATTGAAAGACTGAGCAAGAGGTGGAAATATACTTAAAGCGAGATGGAGTGGATGTTGACATGGAGCGAAGGGCGAGAAAAAAGAAAGAAAGAAAAAAAAAACGCGGAACTAGATTTTTTTCTTGCAACGTGAGAGGGAAGGAGTGAAAGGAATAAGTTTACATATAACCAAGAACTATTTCTGATAGCTAACGAGAGATATATTTTGCTTACATATCACGAAGTGGGAGATTTGAAAGTTTACATTTGAAAGTTTACCCTGGGTGAGTGGGTGAGGAAAGAGACCACGAGAGAGATAAGGCTGGGGGTTACGTGGTAGCGTTGGTGGAGGAAGAGATAAGGTAAGGTGGAGGGAAAGATAAGGGGAGAGAGAGAGAGAGGGGGGGGGGATCCAGATGGTCGAGAAACAAACAGGGCGTTGTTCACGTTGGGAGAAAGTACTGTAGATAAGATAAAAATTTAGTCTGTAAATTAAAAAGGGAGACACATACACCGAGAAAGGATATACTGCACTTGAGTTTAGCCTATGCAGAGAAGGTGAAGAGGCGATAATGAGAAATAGGAGACATACTGAAGATACCATGGCTATAGCAGGAAGGACGAGAGCCTATAATAATTAAGAATACCGGAAGAATACTACTATAATTTTGAGAAACGGAAGAAAAGTTGGCGCAGGTTATAGAAAAAAAAATATACATAAAGATCAGAATTACAGAGAAATGAGGTACGGTATGTAATGAGAGAGAGAGAGAGAGAGAGAGAGAGAGAGACGGTACCGGTATTGGGAAAATGAAGCCACAACCAATTTCACGTACCGTACTGAGAAAGGAAGACGTGATCAATTCAATGCGCCGTACTTGGAAAAGGGAATCCCGGTACGAACACTTACGGCACGTACCGGTGGTGAAAAGGAAGACTGATTAATTTTTGCCTAAGCATCGTACGAACCAAAATGAGACACTTGAGATGCGATAATCTTACGTAAAGTATCGGGAAGTAGATACCGTACGATAAATCTTATGTTCAGTGTCAGGAAAATGAGAATACGATTAACTTCACGTCTTTTTAATAATGGAAAATAGGACCAAATTTGTACACACCTTACCGGTAATGGGAGATACGGTCAATTTTACGTACGGCTCCGGACAGAAATTCGCGGTCCGGAGCTGTACCTGTAGCGGACTAAAAAATAAATAAATAATAAAAACAAATACCATAAAGAGAAAAGAAAAATAGGAACAACTTTCACCGGCACGTATCGACCTGTAAAAAGTTACGATCCAATTTACGTACCTGGACCGATCTACCTTATGAAAACAGATAATAAACTTTCCGTGTAGTACTGAGAAAAAAAACTATGAATTTACGTGCCATACTGAGAAAAGATACGACTAGCTTTCGGCACGGTACCGTTCTGTGAAAAGCAAGACATAATCAAGAAAGTACGCGAATTTACAGTGTGAAAGAAAATATACGGTTTATCCACAGTGGTGATAGATACCAATATGAGAGAGAGAGAGAGAGAGAGAGAGAGAGAGAAACGGCAAGTACGACGCTGCAGTAGGGGTACATGAACTTCTAGAATAGTGGGCAGGGTTATTATAGAAAAGAAATTATGTGGCTTGCGAATTCAGAAATGGAGAAAAAATACTGTACAATAAAACCGAGAAAATACAAAATTTACGAAAAAGCAAATACTGTGGATAGGCGATACCATGAACTATACTGTATGTACAAATATCATGTAATGTAAGGCTACTGATACGATAAAGATTACATGCTATTGCGAAAGCGGAGAAACTAACGAACGAAAGCGCGATACATTACATTTTCGAGGAGAAATGTGAGATTAAATAAAGCTTGTGTGTGTGTGTGTGTGTGTGTGTGTGTGTGTGTGTGTGTGTGTGTGTGTGTGTGTGTGTGTGTGTGTGTGAGAGAGAGAGAGAGAGAGAGAGAGAGAGAGACGTAGGATACCGGTACTAAAATTTGTGTGAGGTACTGGCAGCGGGAGCATGGATACGATGGTATTTCCTGAGTATAAAGATGAAGTTAATTATAATTAGCAATAAATTCTAACTCATTCAGCACGAGGACGCAATTTGTATGCTATTTTTACTGTTACCTAATAATTTTATTCGGCTTGGAGACGTTTGGAAATGAAAGGGTTAGATATAGCCTTTATTAATGCCCTTCAATACGAAATGTAAGTTAAAAAAAAAAAAAAAATCCTGAAAGCGGCACGAATATGTCACCCGATTCAAGAGGTTAAGGGTGATTTACGGGGCGCGTAAAGTCGTATCAAGAGACCTGTCACTCTCTCTGTCAAGAAAATCAGTTTCTTGAATCCACAGCAACCGACACTGATCTGTAACCAAATAAAGCCATTAGTGTGTGCTGTTGCGATTTTACCACACTGATAATAGTCAAAGTCCAGAGAGAGACGGGGGGGGGGGGGGGACTTTCGCCGCCGACTACATAGCCTAGCCGGGTCCAGAGTATGCAACACCAATAAAATATTTAGTTACGTGCAAAACATATATACGATGGATATAAAACACAGAGACGGAGATAGCCTATATGGGAGTGTCTGCATACACGAAAAATTGATATATTTACTGTATACCCTTACGACAGATTAAGACATTACGTTAAAAGACTGCATGATGAATTAGGAACACCTGGTGAAGGGAAAAATAGAAGGCTGAGTATACATTCTGGGTTTACACAAAGGGAATGGTGAAAAAAGTAACGGCAGAGTAGCTACATAATGTGAAAGGGGTTACATGACAAGAGGTAGTAACTGATAACACAAGAAAACAAGGAAATGGGAGATTACGATGAAGAAAAAAACAGTACAGCTAAGATTAAAGTTTAAAAAAGTACACAGCTACGATGAAATGGGTACCGCTGTATTATGGGAGGTGTACATTCAGACAGAGGTAGCACAAGATCACACGGTAAAACAACACGAATAAAGGTAGTACAAGATAACACGCTAGATCAACATGAATAAAAAAGTACCGGTAAAGGCAAACTATAAGGAACTGTAGAACTGAAACAAGAGAAATGGCCACTGTGAGACTGGCTGACATAGCTTCACTCTGAAAAAGCCTGATAACAGAGCAGAACACGTAATATTACGAATGGGGGATGAAAAGGGAGTTAAAAAAATAAAAAGTACAAGTGTTTAGCAGTAGCTGATGAAAAAAAAAGTACTGAAAAAAAGTGTACATTTCAAGAGGGGATGAAAATGTCAGGGATTACATGACTTGCTATTCAGTACCGTGAAGGTAAAGGGATAATAATGAAAAGCAGAATTAACGGTATAGTAGGAAAGATAAGAGTGAAGAGGAAAATTATGTGACGTACGAGACACGATGGAATATAACGGATGATACAGGAAAAGGGAAAAAGACAAGTTCAATACAGTTTACAGTAGGAAAGATAAGTACATCGAGAGAGAAACGGGTACTCTAACAGGCGTACATTCAGAAATGGGGTTGGTAATGTAACAAATCACAATATTATACACGGTAGGGGAAAAGGCAAGTTAAATCGGCTTCGCATATGGTACAGATTGATACATGAACTGTGGTATAAAATAGTAAAAGGGGTACTGAACCATAGGAAGGGTACACTCAACTACAGAGGAATACTAAAAATGGGAGTGTACATATAGACGGGAAGGGGGGAGAGTGATAACTGTAGCATATATATATATATAATGGTGAAATGGGGAGGGAAACATTGAGCTAGAGGTAATGAACACAAACTAGAGGAAATGGGTACCAGAAAATGGTGTGTACATAAAGTGGGTGGGGGGAAAAGGGGGGTGAAGGATATACTGGATTCACATTAGCACATCGACACAGCGAGAGTACACATTCAACATCAGACACATAATTGAAAAAGTTCCCAGCCAGACAAATAATAAAAAAAAAGGTACATTAAAATATATCATGCAGTACACTAATAAGCCTTCTAGCAGAGTGCAATGCCTAGCCGAATAAACGGTTAAAAATTCGAATATATACTGTGGGAAGAAATTTTTTTAAAAGTACATGTTTTTTGAGGGGGGTGGGCGGAAACAAGACTAATACATTAACGGTATATATAGTAAAAAAAAACTATAGATAGGACACACAAATAGCACTCAGCTGTAAGCAAAAATGTATGTGGTTAGGGGGGCATGAGGGGAGCAAATCCTCTCTCTTTTTAATATTTTATCGTGTCTAAAAAGCCGAAAGGTATACGACTGCGCCACCATTTAAAAAAGCATATATTTACTTGGTGTCGCATCTTGAGTTAACAATTCAGGCACCATTCATCGTAAAACCACGTCTCTTATTGTGTGGGTCTCTCTAGCTATCCTTGTCACACTCTCAGGCCTCGTGGAACCGCCGTTTTGTTACATGGAAAGCTGCAAATGGAGGATTATTCAACATACATATACATATTTATTTTTTTTTTTGGCATATAGGATCGTTCACTAATATTTCTGACACACATTTAATTGGGAGGGAGTCCTTAGCGTTGAGCACTAACACTTTTGATAATTTTTTTCTTTGTTGAATTCTCCATTTTGTCACGACACACAAGTTGCATCCAAATTAAACAAAACCAAAATTGGGCTTGACAAAACACGGAACTGATATTTTTTACCATTATTTTTTAAAACAATCGTCCCATTTGAAAACAATTTATCGTCCCATTCTTTTTTTTTGAATAAGTCCCATTTTTAAAAAACATTTTATCGTCTCATCTGAACTCTAGAAAAGGATGGGTGACTATCCATGCGGTGGTGGAGGGAGGCAAGAGAGTCGGCCTGTCTACCTCTCTCTCCTCTCCTCTCACCACGACGCTCACTCACACTCGGCACCACCTTCCACACAGCCTCCTCGCCCATTAGCTACAACTTTACGGGACCCACGCTATAACGAAACTAAAAGGAAAAAAAAAAAACGCATTACAAACTGAAACGGCTCGAAGATTCTAGGTCTGTTTTGGCCATTTAAAATATTTTCTTTTGAACTCAAAATCTAATATAAAACGATAACGTTCCACATTGATGGAGTCACTATATATTTCGTTTCGTAGCGTCCACGTTACGTACGTTTTAAAATAATACCAACCATGGAATATGCTCTTGTGAACAGGATTGCATTTTCACTGTATATATATATGAATTTTGACTTTAACAAATGCTCTTAATAAACATCCTTGACAAGCGAAGTTATAGTCCCGTAAAGTTGGCAATGCCGGGCGACTGGCGGGCCGGGCTGTGGTGGTGGTGGTGGTTGGTGGCGACTCCGGTGGTGGTAGTGGTGGTTGGTGGTGGTGGTGGCTGTGGTGGTGGTGGATCTGGAGGTGCAAGACCCCCACCACCTGGTCTTCCAACGGGGGAATCTTTTGTGTATTAATAAAAAACTAGACACTACAACGCTTCAGCCCCGCTATTATCAGAGAGGGGGCGACACATGGCACTTCTTTAAACAGGACACGCTTCCTTCATTTGGGGGGTTTGGTTAAGGGAGGGAGGCTCAAAAATGCGCGTCCATGTACACACCTCTTATTTTTTTTTAGAGCAAGGCAATCGCGGAGAGAAGCGCCAGCGAGGTGTTGCTTGCCGAGCGTCCCAGCGCAGACTGAGGCGAGGGCCACTTGGCGACTCCCCGCTGCCGCCGCCATGTGTGCAGTTGCCGGCGCTCGCGATCCCCAACAACCCCACCCACAGTTTGAAATTACTCGCTTATACCTACCCGTTTCTCTAATAAACTTCTCCTGCTGCCTCTCCGGTACCGGTAAATAGCGGGGAATATCATGACATGCCTGTGAGACTGGACAAATGCGGGGAGGGGTGCCATGCTAGTGCCAAAGGTGCCATATGCAAAAATCCCTCCGTAAGATATCGTCGTCGTCCTCCCCCCTCCTCTCTCCCTTCCCTTTCCTCCTCCACCCCCTGTTACCTCATGGCGCTGTTCTTGGCTGTTCTTTATTTTAGCGACCACTGCTTTCAAGGTGACTCATAGGACAGAATAGTGCGCGTGCAAGCAAGATTGATTTCCCTTCGTCACTTTCGGACACCTAAAAATACAAGCGGCCAAAACCTTCAAACCGCGAAGAGGAAGGGAGCGTGGAACAATGTCGACGTGGGGTTGGGTTTGATATGTATTTTTCTTGCTAATGGGGAGTCCATATACCGCTTATCAAGGCAGACTCGAGAAAGCTCCACACAGACACACTCACTCACAAAGCTCTCCTTATCAGTAGTGATTGTGGCGGTGGAGGCTAACTTTGATATCCCCTACGCTATCAACCTTTCCTTCCATCCTTCCTCCCTCCCTCTCCCTCCTCTCTCTCTCTCTCTGCAACCCGGCCACTCCCCACGCTACAACGTCGCAAAGAGCCGTAATCCCAGAAGCAACATTGCAAACTTCATCTCCTCTACAAAATTAAGGAAGAGGATGTTGGAAGCCGAAGCCGTGGACACGAACGAGTTGACAGCGTGTTGCCCTCCAAAAAACGAACGAGAGAGAGAGAGAGAGAGTTCCTATCGGTCTTGTCCTTCCTTCATATCCGGGTCGAATTACAATTTTGTATTAATATAGTTTTGATTAATTTCTTTACTTGGTTAGAAATATATGTCCAGTTAGACGTATGTTCTGGGAGAGAGAGAGAGAGCAAGTCCCTCTTACTCTTGCTCGCCTCTCCTCCTCCTCTTCCTCTCGCAGTTACTCATCCCCCCTCCCATCTTTCCTTTCTCCTCCAATATCTCCTCATAAATCCCTCCTCTCTTTCCCTCCCTCCCTCCCTTATCTCCTCTTCTTCCCTTCCTCTCTTTTTCTCTCATATCTCTTCATGCTTCTCTCCTTTCTCTTCCTTATTTCCTCCTCCCCCTTTTCTCTTTCCTTCCCCTCCATACATCCTTAAGTTCCTCTCTCCCTCCCTTTTTCCCTCCCCTTCCATACCTCCTTGTCCCTCCCTCCCTTCCTTCGTCCATTCCTCCCCTACATGCAGTTCTCCCTCCCTCCCTACGTCCTTCCTTCCTTCCTTCCCTCCCCCCCTCCCCCTCCCCACACAACCTTACACATGGCCCATCACCCGCTGACCTGCCCCTTCCCCTCCCCCCCTCCCCACTTCCCTTTCATCCCTCCTCCTCCCCTCCCCATCTCCCTACCCTTCCCTACTACACCACCATCCCTGTTTACCTCCTTCCCTTCCTCTACCTTTCCTCTTCCCTCCAGTCTATGCATATCTTCCCTCTCCCCCTCCCCCTTCCCCTTCCCCTCCCCTCGCTCCTGTAAGTATAGGCAAAGTAGACGAAACAAAAAATAGCTGAAGTAGATGAAACAAGACAGCTGAAGTAGACATCGGTATGCCTCCCTTCCTCTTCCCCTTGCCTTACCCTTCCTTCCCCCTCTTCCTCCCTCCCTCTTCCCCTTCCCTTCCTTCCCTCTCCTACTTAGTTCCCCTTCCCTCCACTCCATGTACCTCTTTCCCCTGCCCTTACCCTCCCTCACCTCTCCACGTGTTCTGTCTCCCTTCCCTCCCTCTGCCCTCTTTATATCCCCTCCCCCACCCCCCTCCTTTCCCTTCCCTTACCCTCTCTCTCCCCTCCAATACCTTCCCTCTACCTCTCCTCTTCCCTCCAATCTATGCATCCCTCCTCCTTCCCCCTCCCCTTCCATTTTCCTTACCACACCCACCTCGCAACTGTAAGAACCTGAGAGTCATTTTCGTGCCGGTCAGAGTGTTCGCCTCAGTCTGTTTTCCCCCCTGCCCCTCTTCACCCAGCGGTAGAATCCGGGACTACGGCGGCTCGTTTTCTAGGGGAAGATTGTGACTTAGAATTAAATGTCTGTTAAATAGGCCTCGTTTAGCCGATACGCATTTATCTAAGCATTTTCCCTTCTTTGCTTTATGTACAGAAGTAGAAATATTACTACACTGGTAGATAGATAAAAAAATAGATGGATTATTTTACCTATAGTCCTATTACCCTAACTTGGTCCAGAGTTGCGTCCTGCGGCTTATCTCACTAGCGCCGGTGAAAGACAATGCTTCGGCTCTTCATCCTTTCCACAGCACTTCTTCCTGACTAGCATTATAGTTTACTGCTAAATTATCACACCTCTGCCTTCACGAGAGAGAGAGAGAGAGAGAGAGAGAGAGAGCAATTTTAGGCCAAGTTAGAGGTAGCCTAGTATATTTAGATGACCCTTAACGAAGCTAGTAGTCAGATGGTAATGAACTATTAGTATGAACACGTAATTAGTATGAACACAGGTAAATTAATGTATGGCAAGCCTATTGGAAAAGAAGCAAAAAAAAAAAAATAGGTAATATAGATTTACCCACTGGAGACGGATTTTTTTTTTTACAGTTTTTCCTTGGTCTCCCCTCG
This sequence comes from Coenobita brevimanus, assembly GCF_032717465.1. Lineage (NCBI taxonomy): Eukaryota > Metazoa > Arthropoda > Malacostraca > Decapoda > Coenobitidae > Coenobita > Coenobita brevimanus. The sequence continues at coordinate 4,289,524 of NC_137017.1, read as the reverse complement.
ACTTAATTCAGCCTTAGTTTCTTTTTCCGGACTGGGTTTATTAGTAAAGTATTCCTTAACACGAGAGGCCCTTTTTCAAAATCTAAACAAAATCGTCTGAAGGCTGCACAAATAAAAAAAAAAAAAATCCACCCAAAACCAGAATTTAAATACAAGAAAATAAGACAAGGATACAAGACTTACAGTAAAAAAAAAAAAAATTAAAAAAACTAATGTAAATAAGTGTGTAAAAAAAACAAAGCATCTTAGGGGGTTTATATTTACGCTCTCAGGCTTCCATACTCCCTCTGGGCTGGATAAAATCGTCTGGCGGACCTATACAGAGTTATGCCGACGATGAGAGGGGTGGGGTTGAGAAATGCGGGAAACAGGACATCATAAGAAAAGTGAAGATGTCTTGCTTTGAGTCCCGTATAAATGAGTGGATAAAATACAGAATAAAGAATGAAAGAAAGAAAGAGAATGATAGACGATGACAAGTATTACAGGCATCACCTGAGAAAGACAGCTACGTAGACAGATTGATAGGTAGATAGACAGGACAGAAATAGACAGACATGACATTACAAGCATCACCTATGACAGAGAGAGAGAGAGAGAGAGAGAGAGAGAGAGAGAGAGAGAGAGAAAATTACAACTAAAACTGCACTTCTTAAAAATATGGAAAATCAAAGGCTTTTTTTTTTTTTTTTTTTTTTTGTCCGACTCTTGACATAGGCTCGGTAGTTCTTTCCCTGTAGCCCATTAGTTCTCCTACGTGCCACACACCGTCAAATGTCACCCCCTCAGCGCTAATACCCACCGTCCATACTCAATATATGTTAGGGCTGGCTCATTCAGGACTGTGATGGCATTATTATAATTATTATTTTTTTCTATGACGTCGAGGGGCCTTGTGGACTATAAGTATAATTTTCCACGAACTTTAATTCTAAATAATAATAATAATAGTGATAAAATAATAATAATAATAATAATAATAATGATGATGATGATAAGAGTATATTCATCATCATCATCATCAGACTTCACTGCCCCAGTCTGAGACCGAACTCGCATCCTTCCCGACAGCTGGAAAATTATGGCTTGTATTCTCGCCGGCTGAGGAAGCTCCCTAACACCTTTTCCTAAGCAATTTATTTTGTTTACTATACCTTACTCGATGTATTGCTGCTCTCGGGTGTCTGCCCTTTCCTCTCTTCCATCCTTCTTTCCTTCCATCCTCTTCTGTCTTTCTATCCTTCATTCTTTCATTGTCCTTCTGCCTACGGGTGGCTTTACACTCCCTCTTCTGTCTTTCCTTCATTCTTTTCTTTTCCTTCTGTCTGTGGGTGACTCTACACTGAGTGACAGGCCAAATGGTTTCCTGTACACCAGGAAACCATTTACTACGCTGGGTAGTAACCATACTGTATAACCAAATTTTGGCACCTGGTGGTTTAGTGGGTAATTATTGCGCTCCAGTCGGACTGAGCTGGTGAAGGTTTATATCCAAGGAGTGGGTGGGGTTAATTGCTCATGTAATGCCACTCAGGGATGAGTGAGGCTGGTCACTCTCATCATAAATGTCGAGACCAACTGCCTAGCCCCGGGCTCCTACGCTCCTCTTGTGGCAATGTAGGATTGGATGATGGATGGATGGATGGATACTATACCTTGCTATCCTATTCTTTTACGTAAATCATTCTATTATCACCATACTCTTCAAAAAAATAGACAAAATAACGGGCCCTCTCCAAAAATAAATCGCTGAGGAAGAGGTGTTACGGAACCTCTTTAAACGAAGGGAATGAAGACCTCTCTCAATTTCCTTTATTTATCCCCACCACTCCTATTTATTTTACCTTCCCTTCCTTAACGTCTTCCTCCCTCCCTCCTTCCCTCCACGCCTCTTCCCTCCCTCCTTCCCTCCACGCCTCTTCCCTCCGTCCCTCCCTCCCTTGCCCAACCTTGCATCGCCTTTCCATGAGCCCTCCTTCCCTCTCCTTTCCTCCCCTACTGTACCTCCCTCCGTCCCTCCTTCCCTCCCCTACTGTATCTCCCTCCCTCCCTCCCTTAACCTTGCTTCATCCAGTCATGAGCCCACCCTCTCTGCCTTCCTTCCCCCTACCCTCTTCCCCCTCCCATAACTCTCTCTCTCTCTCTCTCTCTCTCTCTCGCAACCCTCCATGAATCCCCCCTCCCTCTCCCTCCCCTTCCCCGCGAGTACCTGCTTGCCATATGGTAGGACAAACGCCTTTCACTGGGGGGCACCACGTCTCCAATCACACACGCATTCCTCTCCCCCTCCCCCCTCCCCAACCCTGCATGCACCCCAAGCACCCTCACCCTCCTACACCTCCACGCATCCCCTCACTCCTCTTCCCCCCCCACCCTCCTCGTCCTCTCCCCCTCCTCTTTCCCCCCACCCTCCTCTCTCCTTCTCTCTTCCACTATTTGTCACACCTCTCACACTCCACCCATTCCCACCTCTCTCTCTCTCTCTCTCTCTCTCTCTCTCTCTCTCTCTCATTTTCCTCTTCGCCACCCCTCTGCATACCCTTTCTCTCCCCTCCACCACTACCTTCTCCACCCGTCTCCCTCTCTACCCTCCCCTCACCTTCCTTCCCCTCCCCCTTTTCACCCCCACCCCCTCCACCCTCATCGCTCCTCACCCCACTATCCTCTGGGTGCTGTTGTCTGTTGTGGTGAATGTGGTAGGTTGTGATGTGGTTGTTGTGTGGTGTGGTGGTTGGTGGTGTGGTGGAGGTGGTATGGTGGACGGTAGTGTGGTGGTGATGTAGTGGTGGTGGGGCGAGAGACCAGTGTGGTGAAAGACAGTGTGGTGAAAAATGTGGTGAAATGAATTGAGGTGGCGAATGTTTGATGAAAAATGACGTTGCAGAAATGATGCAGTGAAGTGGTGAATGTGGTGATGGTGGTGGTGACGGCAGTGTGGTGATGTGGTAATGTGTCTGGTGTGGTAGTAGGTGTGGTGAAGTGTGGTAGTGAGTGAATGTGGTGAAAGTCAATAGGGCAAATATGATTTAAGAAGAGATAATGAGGTAGTTAGTGCAGTATAATAACTACAGTAAGGTGATGATGATGATGATGATGATAGTCGGGTGGTGTAAGTAGTGGTGATAATGATGAACATGGAGAGAAAAATAGTTATGGTGGTAATGATAATGGTGATAATGATGGTAGGGTGGTGAAAACGGTGGTGATAATGATGAACACAGATAGTTATGGTGGTAATGATGATAGTGATGGTGATGGTAGGGGTGGTGATGGTGGTGATAATGATGAACACAGATAGTTATGGTGGTAATGATGATGGTGATAGTGTTTGTAGGGGTGGTGGATATGGTGGTGATAATGAACATGAGGGAGAGATGGGTATGGTGGTAATGATGATGGTGATGATGACTGTGATGGCTGGGTGGTGAAAATAGTGGTGGTAATGATGAACATGGAGGGAGAGATAGTTATGGTGGTAGTGGTTGGGAGGGATTGGTAGGAATGGTTTGGTATGGTGTGTGTGAGGATGAAGGATGATGGTGGCTATGGTAGGATGATGGTGGCAGGAAGATGGCGGTGTTAATGGTGGTAATGGTAGGGGATGGTGGTGGTGGTGATTAAGATCGTGGTTGGAATGGTAGTATTTGTGGTAGTGGTAGTAGTCGATGGGTGCTATAAACAATGAAAATGGCGATAGTGATAGAAACCGAGATGATGATGATGATGATGATGGTGTCAGGAATCGGTAAGTGGTGACAGAGGTGTAAATGGTGGTAGCGGTAGCAAATGTGGTAATATCATGGTGACTGTGGTAGGAACAATGCCAACTGTGGTAGACGCAGTGGTGGTGGCGGTGGCAGAGAGGCGGGTGGAATTAAGGACACGAAGACTGAGAATTGTGGTATTATCTATCTATTGCCAGACGCCTTAATCCCTTATACGGGGTGGCCACAAACAAATCGCCTCCACGTCACCCTGTCCCCCGCCATTTACTATTATCCATCTCATAAATACCTCAATTATTTACCAACCACAGTATTTACCTTTGCAAGAAAATAAAGACGAGAAATAAAAAGGAAAGACAAATTAACAGCAAAAAAGGTAAATATAACTTAAAAATAAATAAAACCATGACAAAGGAACGAATGACGTCACCTCTTTACTTAAATATACTGATACTAGTAATAACAGATGCGCCTTGACAAAATCTATACTCCTTTCATCTTAACTTGGCCCAGATTTTCGTCCTTTTGCAGGTGAGTGGCAGGAAAGACAACACTACGGCTCCACATCCCTTCCACAGCACTTTTTCGTGACTAGCATCATCACCATCTTGTGCTAATCCACTGTCACAACTTAGCATTCAAGCTGGAGAGAGGTCAAGATGGAGAGAGGTCAAGATGGAGAGAAGTCAAGATGGAGAGAGGTCAAGATGAAGACATATCAAGATGGAGAGATATCATGATGGAGAGAGGTCATGATGGAGAAAGGTCAAGATGGAGAGAGGTCAAGATGGAGAGAGGTCAAGATGAAGACATATCAAGATGGAGAGATATCATGATGGAGAGAGGTCATGATGGAGAAAGGTCATGATGGAGAAAGGTCAAGATGGAGAGAGGTCAAGATGGAGAGAGGTCAAGATGGAGAGAGGTCAAGATGAAGACATATCAAGATGGAGAGATATCATGATGGAGAGAGGTCATGATGGAGAAAGGTCAAGATGGAGAGAGGTCAAGATGGAGAGAGGTCAAGATGGAGAGAGGTCAAGATGAAGACATATCAAGATGGAGAGATATCATGATGGAGAGAGGTCATGATGGAGAAAGGTCAAGATGGAGAGAGGTCAATTTTAAGCCAAGTTAGAGTGAACAGGACATAACTTTTCTTACCTTCTTGCCTCCCTCATGAGTGTCGTTAAACAATCTGAAAAACAAAAATAAAAAACACATTACAAACACCCTCTATAGAAAAAAAAAAAAAAACAAGAGATTATGTATATTAAGAAATCTAAAAAGCAAATAGGGGAATACTTACCAAACGGAGAATAATAAGAGCAGGAATAATTAAAGCTGTGATGGAGAAAGTGGAAGGGAAAAAAACTAAGTGGTGTTAAGAGGTACCCAAGTGGTGTTAAGTGGTGTTATCAATGTTCGCTGGAAATAAAAACCACGGAGGACCTGTTCTATTATCTCTCTCTCCCTCTCTCTCTCTCTCTCTCTCTCTCTCTCCTCTTGTCTACGAGCCACAAGTCAAGCTTTATAAGTCCAGAGCGACTAAACGTAATGTGAGGGGGAAATAATTCTACGGAGTTCAAGTGCCAATTTTCACCGTCATTTAATATATGAGAGAGAGAGAGAGAGAGACAGAGATGCAACCCCATTTAATCTTGAACACTCAGAACACACTAGCAAAATTAACCTAGCCTCTCATTACCCCCCAAAAAATATATGTATATACAGGCAAAAAAAATTGTTCAGACTTCGAAACAAGAAAAAAAGATGAAAAATGAAAAAAAAAAGGTGATACATAAAAAAAAAAAAAACTGATCCTTCCTAAATCTTGGAGAGAAAAATAAAATCATGGAAAGTGAATATAGATGGACACACACACACACACACACACACACACACACACACACACACACAAAAGTGAAAAAATCCGGTCTCAGTTTCAGCATCCAAGTCCTGGTAACACTGACAGGCTACTATGACACTAGACTTGTCCCAACCATGAGTGGGTTAGGAGCATCCACCTGCCACAAAAAAAAATTAACAGTAAAAGCAATAAATACGTAAAGATAAATAAATAAAAACAATACACATAAAATAACACCAAGGAATAGCGAAAAATTGTAACCAAAAAAAAAATATATATATGGAAATTAAATCTGTCCTATTTCATCAGGGGAAAAATTGAGGCAGGAGACAATTTACATAAACATCAAAAAAGAAAAAGGAAAACAAGAAAAACAATACCTGAGGAGAGAGAACCAGGTACACTTCTGCAAATGGCAAAGGCTCATGGAAAAAAATATTAACCTTTCCTATATATTGGGGAAAAAATCGTGGAAATTATGAATGTTTTTCCCCCAGGTGAATAATAATAATAATAATAATACCTACAGTAATAATAATACAGGTAATAATAATAAAGATGATGATGATGATGATGATGATGATGATGATAATAATAATGATGATAATAATAATAATAATAAATAATAGTAATAATAACAATAAGCAGAATATGAAGGAGAAAAAGAAAATGATGATTAATGAAAGAAAATAAAGAAAAGCTCATTGTTAAGAAAAATCCTGCTTCTCTGGAACAGGAAAGGAAAGTGAAAAAATGCAACCTTTCCTACTACCTCAAAAAAAAAAAAAAAAAAAAAAAAAGGGGGGGGAAAGTGTGAATATTTCTTGACCCCAAAATTAAAAAAAAAAAAAAAAAAAAAAAATCGCTTCTCTCCCTCAGCAGGCGAAGTGTAAGTCGTGGAAGGGGAGGGGGAGGGGGAGGGAGAAGGGGAGGGGGAGGGGGAGGGAGTGGGTGGGGGAGGGGGAGGGAGTGGGTGGGGGAGGGGGAGGACTTTTAGCTTATGGGGGTTCCTCCTGCGTGGCGCCTGGATGCTGCAGTTTGGGCCCCCCCACCTCCTCCCCCCCCACTCTCTGTCCCCTCCCCCCCCTCTCTATCACTCCCCTTCTCTCTCTCTCTCTCTCTGCTTACACCTCTCATTTCCTTCTCTCTTCATCGTTTCCCTTCCCTCTCTCCTCCCCTCGCCTCCACTCCCCCTTCCTCTCCTCCCACTTTCCAGTCCCTTCTCTATTTTTACCTCCCCTTCGTCGTCCTCCTCCTCCTAATCTTCCTCCTCCCTTCCTTCTTTTCTCTCTCCGTCCCTCCTCCTCCTCTCTTCACTTCTCTCCCCTCTCTACTTTCTCATTTTCCTCCCTCCCTCCTTCTGCTATCACTTTCCAGCTCCTCCTCCTCCTCTTTTCCTTCCTTCTTACCTTCCTCTTCTTTCTCCCCTCCTTCGTTCCCCTCTCCCCTACCGCACTCTTCTCCTTTCTCCCCTCCTTCTCTTTTCCTACATCCACCTCTTTTTTTCTTCCCCCTCTCTCCTCTCTTCTTCCCCCTCTCTCCTCTCTTCTTCCCCTCATCCTCCCTCACTCTCTCTGCTTTCACCGCCTGTTTTCCTCTCTCTCTCTCTCTCTCTCTCTCTCTCTCTCTCTCAACCACCCTATTTCTCTCCTTCCTCCCCCCCTCCCCCCCTCCTTGGCCAGGTTATCGCGATTTGCAGCGAGTCTTGGAGTGGTCCGGCGCCAGCGATACGACCCCTGACCCCTACGACCCCCCGCACGACCTCTAACTTTCCCCCTTCGCACCCACATACGACCCCAGCACGACCTCTGAGTCTCCTTTCATCCTATCACCCACATACGACTCCCACGACCCCCGCCCCCCACGACACCCCGTGCGACCTCTAACTTCCCCCTTTCGCACCCACATACGACCCTAGCACGACCTCTAAGTCTCCTTTCTTCCTTTCACCCACATACGACTCCCACGACCCCCACGACCTCTAAATTTCCCTTCCCTCTCCTTCACCCACGTACGACCCACTAACCTTTTCCCTCCTCATGTAACCCCGACACGACCCCTCCCCACCAACAAAACCGATACGACCCCCCCTTACAAGAATTCAAACCACCCCAAACGACCTCAAATTCCTTCGATTCGCATGTGACCCACTCCAAGTACGACCTCTCCCCCTCTTTTCCATCCACATACGACCTTCCCAAGTACGACCTCTCCTCCTCCTTTTCGATCCACACACGACACTCCCTCCCACGTACGACCTCTCCTCCCCTTTTCGACCCACGCACGACCCTCCCAAGTACGACCTCTCCTTTTCGATCCACACACGACCATCCCAGGTACCTCTCCTCCTTTTCGACCCACGTACGATCCTCCCAAGTACGACCTCTCCTCCCCTCTCCTTTTGATCCATCCAAGATATTATTTCCCCGTAAAGTCCCAGAACGACCTCCCAACATGACCAAGATACGACCCCCCCTCCGAAAGACCAAAATACAACTCCTTGTAAGACCAATATACGACCCCCATTATGACCAGTACGACCCCCCTACCTCAGTCACATACATATGGCCCTCTTCTCCCCTTCCCCTCCGACCTCCCCCCCCAGTAGGACCATGATACGACTCCCTCACACACATCACAAACAAATCCCCTTTCCCCAACTCCGCTACGACTAAAATGACGACCCCTGCACAAGTACGTTATAACCCAACTAGTACGACCCATCCTTCACGATACGATCCTCCAAGTCCGACCACCACCTCTGATAACGACCTTGATAAGACCCCCTCACAAGACCACCATATATGACTTTTTCGGTACGACCCCCTCAGTACAATTATTACTTTATTAGGACAATTGTACGACCTTTTACACGACCCAATTCTACGATCAACAGCACATACGACCCCTTTCCCAAACGACCCTCACGGTACAAGCATTATCCTTCACCACGACTTACATGACAGTTCGCACGACTCACCTATATCACCCACCCGCCAGTACATACGACCCCATCCCCTAACACTGCCCATACGACCTTCTCAGTACGCCCATTACCCTTCTGACGACACTGGTACGACCCTTTATACGACCCACTTCTACCTGCACCAATACATACGACCCCACCCCCATACCACCCTTTCAGTACAACCATCACCCATTAATACGACACTGATACGACCCTTCAGACGACCTATTTCTACTCCACCGGTAATTACGACTCCTTCCCCATACGACCCCTCCCCCCGATAGCACGACTCTATATTACAACTGTCACGACCCCTCACACGACCCACTTCCTCCACCTATACGACCTCCACAAATGACCCTTCACGTACACCCATTACCCTTCATCACGACACTGGTACGACCCCCTACCATCCACACACGACCCTTCCGCACAAAAATTCAATAAGGACGGTGGGTATTGATGCCGAAGTGGTGACAGGACGACAGCCGGACCTCAGGGATCGGACTGTCAAGTTTATGTCGAGTCGAAAAAGAAAAAAAAAAATCGCGCTCCAAAAATACGATATATCAAAAAAATACGATAAAAATTTTCTATCACGAGGTTAATTTTACTGAGAGAGAGAGAGAGAGAGAGAGAGAGAGAGAGAGAGAACACCTTTAGTAGACAGAGGAGAAGGACAGACAGACAGACAGATAGATAGACAGATAGATAAAAAGATACCCAGGCAGATACCGGAAGTAGGCAGGTAAGAGCATCAAGGACACTTACATATAAACAGGTAAGTGAAGGGCGGAGGTAGGTAAGTACGTAGGAAGACGAAGGATTAGTACAGTTAGTAGGCAGGAAGGTTGGTAGGATCATAAATAGATGAGTAGGTACGCAAGTGGGAGTGTAAGTGGGTAGGTAAGTAGGTAGGTAGGTAAGTAAACAGGCAGGTACAGTAGGTGTGTTTGGGTAGGTAGGTAAGTATCCGGTGAGGCGGGAAGTCATGATGGGAACAAGGTAGGCAGGTAGGTAGGTAAGTAGGTAGGAAGTCTGGTAGGTAGGAACCTAGGCAGATAGGAAAGCATGCAGGCAGGAAGATGAGCAGTCGTGGTAGGTAGGTAGGTAGGAAGGTAAGTAGGTAGACAGATGTAGATAGACATACGGATAGATAGATATACAGACAGGCAGGTAGGTAGGTGGGTAGGTAGGTAGTTACAGGTAGGCAGGTTGGTAGTTTGGCAGGCAGGTATGAAGGTGGGAGGTTGGGTGCGATGGTAGGTGGGAAGGTAGCAGTTCTAGGTAAGCAGGTAGTTAAGTAGGTAGGTAGGCAGGTAGGTGAGAATGTAAAGAGGTGGGTACTGGCGGGGGGTAGGGGGAGGGATGAAGAATGGGGGAAGGGGAGGGGGAGGAGGAGGGGGATGGGGAGGGGGAGGGGGAGGGGGATGCAAGGGTACACTGGTGGTTAAATCATAGTCTTCTTTTATTTTAGTAGACATACGTGGTGTTCAGTGAGTGGTGGGGAGGGGGAAGGGAAGGGGGAAGAGGGAGGAGGGGGAGGGGGAAGGGGGAAGAGGGGGAGGGGGAAGGGAAGGGGAATAGAGCAGGCGGGAGTAGGGGAAGGGCAGGGGATGGGAGATACGGTGAATGTGAGGAGGAAGAAGGGGTAAGGCGAGATGGAAGGAGAAAGGGAAGGCAAAAAAGAATAAAGGAAGAGAGAGAGAGAGAGAGAGAGAGAATCCACAACCATCCCCTACACCAACGCATCACTAGCCAGAAAAAACAAAGCAACAAATAATGCAGCGCTGTGAAGGTCGAAGGAAGAAGGAAAAGGTAGGGGAGGAGGGGAGCGACGGCTGGGGAGGGGAGAGTGGGGGAGGAAATGTGGAGTGCTGTGAAGGAAGTGGTGGAGTAAGGGAAGGGAAGGAAACTGGGGAGTGGGAAGGAATGATGGCGAAACAGGCAGGGGAGAAAGAGTGAAGGATGGAAAGGGGGAAAGAGGTTGGGGAGAGAAAAGGGGAGGGAAGATAGAACAGGGGGTGAGGGGAAGGAGTGAGAGAGGGGGAAGAGGAGGAGGGGTTGAGGAGAAGCAGGTGCGAAGGAGCAGCAGAGGAGAACTAGCCAGAAAGGAGGATGGGGGAATAGGCAAAGAAAGAAAAATGGTGGAGAGAGTAGGGGAAGAAAGATGAGGGCAGAGTGTGGGGGAGAGGAGATGGGGAGGGACTGGAGAAAGAGAATGGGGAGGAGGAGAGGGAAAAAAAAAAGCACATATTGTTTCAACTGAGACCGTTTGTTATGAATATCACTGTGGTATCTATTTTATGAGAGTAAGATAAGGATACTAAGGGTAGGGGAGGAAGGGTTGGGGAAAATGGGTGGGGAAGGAGGAAGGGTTGGGCGGAGATGTGGGGAGGAGTAGGTGGGAAAGAAGGGTGGAGAGGTGGGAAAAGTTGAGGAGGAGGCGTGGGGAGGAGTGGTTGGGGAGGATGTTTGGAGGAGGAGGAATTGGAAAGGATGTGTGGAGAGTGGAGAGATTAAAAAGATTGAGTGGGGAGAAAAAGTAGGGAGAAAGGGTGTAAGATGGAGAGGTTGGGGAGGAAAAAAGGAAAAGAGGGGTTGGGGAGGAGGGATGGGGACTACGACTACGATTACTACTACTACTACCATGACTACAACTACTACTACTACATCGCCCTACCCTAATCCTACGCCCTACTTAGGCTCCTATGACCCACCCTCAGCTGAATAAAACCGTCTAGCCCAACCGGAATAAGAGAAAAAGAAGAAACTAAGACAAGAGGGTTTACAGTGGCGGTACTAACACTCCTAGGCTGTGGAAGGAGTTTATACACACACACACACACACATACACACACACACACACACACACACACACACACACACACACAAAGAAACAAAGGCAAAAGAGGGGAAGGGGTAGTGATGTTAACAAGGGGAGGTGGGGGGTAGAAGGGGAGGGGAGACGAGGGGAGGGAAGAAGGAAGAAGAGGCTGAGGGAGGGAAGGGGGAAGGAGGGAGAAACTGGGGGGAGGGGAGAGGAGGGGGTAAGGAAGAAGAAACTGGGGGACGGGAGGGGGAAGGAGGAAGGGGAGGAGGGGAGGAAGAAGAAGCTGGAGGAGGGGAGGGGGAAAAAGAAGGGGAAGGGGAGAGAGAGGGAGAGAGGGTCGTGCTCCTGCTAAGGTCGAACTTGAGGGGATTCTCCTTGTATCCTACAGTGGTGTGAGGGGGAGGGGAGGGGAGGGGGAGGGGATTTGAGGAAGGAGAGGGGAGGGGGAGGGGATCTGAGGAAGGAAAGGGGAGGGAGAGGGGACCTGAGGAAGGAAAGGGGAGGGAGAGGGGGAGGAGATTTGAGGAAGGAGAGGGGAGGGGGAGAGGGAGGGGAATATAAAAGAAAAAAGAGAAGAGGGAGAGAGAAAGGAAAAGAGAGGAGAGGAAGGAGGAAGCTGGGGAAATGCACAGAAAAGGGGATTTGAGGAAGGACAGAAGAAAGAAGAGAGGAGAAGAGAAGAGAGAAGCGGAGAGAGAGAGAGAGAGAGAGAGAGAGAGAGAGAGAGAGAGAGAGAGAGAGAGAGAGAGAGAGTGGGAAGGAAAGGACTGAAAGGATTTTGTGAGGTAAAAATATCAGAAGAGGGAAGGAGAAGAAAGGGATCTGGAGGAGGAGGAGGAGGAGGAGGAAGGAAAAGAGGAAGGAAGGAATACAGATGAAAGAGGGAATAGGGGAGGGGGGGATGAAGTAGGAAGCAGGGAGGTAGGATTTTGAGAAAGGGAGGGGAGGGGAGGGGAGGGAAAGGCGAGAATAAGAGGAAGGAGAGGTGAAGAAAGGGGAGAGGATGGGAAGAAAGGGGAGGGGAGGGGAAGAAACGGTAGGGGAGGGGAAGAAAGGGGCGGGGAGGAGATGAGAGAGGAAGGGAAGAATCTGGAAAATAAAGTTATAGGTAAACTGAAGATGGGAAATAGGGAAGGGAGTGGAGGGTTGAGGGGAAGGGGGTAGCTGGGGAGGAAGGGGAGGGATTGGGGAAGAAAGGGGAGTTGGGAGAAGAAGAGATGGTTGGGTGGGGGATTGTGGGAGGGGAAGATGCAAGTTGGGAAGGGGGGGAGGGGGAATTTGAGGAAGAAAAACTTGGTGAGGTAGAGGCGGGGAAGAGGAGGAAGGGGGAGAGGGAGGATGATGGAAGAGACAAGGGGAAGGGAAATGGGAAGAACAGGAGAGGGAGAAGAAGGGGGAAGGAGAGGAAAGGGGAGAAGGGGGAAGGGGAAAGGAGGAAGGAGGGGAAAAGAATGGAGTACAGAGAAGAGGCAGGGGAGGGGGGAGGGGAAGAGAGGAGAAGAGAAGGGAGGTGGGGAGGGGAGGGGAGGGGAGGGGGACTTGAAGGGGGGGGATGGGATAAGTGGAGGTTCACACTCTATGGCTTCCCCACCTTAGTCCGACCCCCTCCCCCCTCACCCACACACACGCTGGCATGCGCAAAAACACGCACACAGACATACCCGTCACATACATAAAAGGACAAAACACACACACACACACACACACGCTGGGATGCACAAAATCCCGCATACACATGTACACGTCACACTCACATAAAAGGACAACTCATACGTGCTTCCACACACACACACACACACACACACACACACACACACACACACACACACACACACACACACACACACGTCAAAATATAAAAAAGCACTTCCGCAAAACGTTCCCATCAAGGCACGCTTCCCAATTAAAGAGAGAGAGAGAGAGAGAGAGAGAGAGACTTTACCGTATAAATTATAACCCCTTCAGTACGAGTCTCAAGATGAATGTATTCGTCATCGATGTGAAGGGGTACAGGGGCATAATATTCAGCTGGTGTACTATATTAATCTCTCTCTCTCTCTCTCTCTCTCTCTCTCTCTCTCTCGTCTGTCTTCTTTCTTCCTTCTCCTCATCATTATTTTTCGTCATCGTCACCAATCTGTCTGCCATCCTGCATCTCTCTCTCTCTCTCTCTCTCTCTCTCTCTCTCTCTCTCTCTCGTGCAGGAACACACACACACACACACACACACACACAAGCACACAGGTAAGTACACACACACACACAGCTAAACCACCTTTAAATACACATAATATTGATACTATACATGCAAGGACATAAAACTCTCTCTCTCTCTCTCACTCTCTCTCCCTCAATGACCCTCCCTGGACGCCCATCCGTCTTGCCTTTCTCCCTTTTGTCTCCCCATCATTTTTTTCTCTCTCTCTCTCGCCTTCCCGTTCCCTCCCCTCCTCCTTCCCTCTCCCTTCACTTCCCTTTCCCTCCCTCTCCCCTCCCCTCTCTCTCTCGCCAATGCCCTCCCTCTTTTCCCTCCCCTACCCTCCTCCTCCCCCAGCATTTCATCAACCTTGCCCTCTCCCTCCTTCAATCACCCCCCCATTCCCTCCCCCTGCCTCCCTCCAATTTTTTCCCCCACCCTCCCTTACCCCTCTCTCCCTTTCCTCCGTTCTGACCCCTTAGTCTACCCCTCTTCTTTCCTCCCTTTCCCCCCTACGCTCCTCCCCATACACCCCACTCTCTATAGTCCTTCTCCCAAACCCATCTCTTCCTTCCCTCCCCCTTTATCTCCCCCGTCCCTCCTTCCTCTTTTCTCACCTCTCTCTCTCGATTCTCCTCCTCCTCCTCTTCCTCACCTCCTCCTCCTCCACCTTTATCTTCTTATGCTTCTACGTTTCCCATTGCTTCTGGCCTTCCAATCTTCCCCCTCCCTTTCCCTCCCACCTACCATTCCCCCTCTTTCTCCCCTCCCTCCCCTTCCTCTCACCTCCCCAACTCTCCCCCTCTTCCCAGTGTTCATCCCGTTTCCCTAATATCATCTCTCCTTACTCCCCAAACCCCCCGTCTCTCCCCTTTCCCTTACCTCCCCATCTCTCCTCTCTCCCCTTTCCCTTACCTTCCCATCTCTCCTCTCTCCCCTCTCCCTTATCTCCCCATCTCTCCACTCTCTCCATCTCCCCTTCCTTTTGCCCCTACATTTCCATCTCTCCCCATCCCCTTCCCCATCCTCATTCCTTCTTCCCCCAATAACTCTAGCTTTTCCTATTCTCCCCTCCCCATCCCTCCTCCCTTTCCTTCTAATTTCCCATTCCGTCTCCCCACTTCCTTTACTTCTATCTTCTCCCATTCTCTTCGCCCCCCATCTCCCTCTCCTCTCCTCTTCCCTCCCCTCCCCATCCCTCCTCCCCTTCCCACTAATTCCCCATCCGGCCTTCCCTTTTCCCGTACCTCCATCTTTATCATTTCTCCCCTCCCCTCTCCCTTCCCCAACTCCCCCTCCCCCCTCTCCTCCCCACCCCTCAAGCGGGGAAACCAATTACTGAAATACCAGGAAATTACTGACCCACGCAGATGCTAGTCGGCTGGGCACACACACACACACACACACACACACACACACACACACACACACACACACACACACACACACACACACACACAAGCACAATCGCCCCAATATTTACAGACGCTGAAGTACACGCACACATACCAGGATGTACACACAAACACACATGTACGCATATACGAACACATCCTCATACACACATACATACGTGTACATATTATACCTCCAGGCACACGAACTCATACATACATACATACACATGCATACATACACACATACATACATACATAACCACAGTAGTACACATGGGACCGTTTACGTATGTACGGATCCTATAGTACACATGGCCAAAATTACATGTACAGTTGCGGCAAAAAGTTCACGTCCACATCTCGCTAAATTATCCAGTAATAATAAGTTGGAAGGATTTATATTTCGCGCCACAGATCCCCAGCACCAGGTGTGTAAAGGGATTATTGAGCGTAACTGAGAGAGAGAGAGAGAGAGAGAGAGAGAGAGAGAGAGAGAGAGAGGACGCACCCACTCCCTCACGCAATAAACACATAAAACAGAAAAACAGGAGAAAACACAACGGGTACAGACACACACACAGGGGTACAAAAAGAATACAAACACATAAAACATAGAACCACAAACACACATACATACAGTCCACACATACACACACACACACACACACACTACATACGCCCACACAAATACACATACACCCCCCTCACACACCTACCCACACGGCACCCAACTCTCCAGCCTCCCACCTAGACACGGGCGACTGAGGACTAGTGACGTGAGAAGTGCCAGGGACATGCCACACATTTGGCAGGGTGTAATCCCCTTGTCATCTCTTTAACTTATGATCACTGGACCTTTAAATACACATCTCCTCACAGTACTTAGGTGAATCTTGCTTCTGTTTTTATTCTCCATGCCATATAAATCTATCTTTAAAATTCTTATATACTTTTTTTCCACTCTTGCTCTGGAACATATATATTAACAGTATCACGACTTCATTATTAAAAAGCAAAACAAAAACAGAAAAACATAGACAAACACAACCCCTTACCAATATAAACAGCTTCACCAGTACACACATGACATCAAACACACAAACAAACAAACAAAATCCTACCAACAATAAAGTGTTAGGTCAAGCAGAGCACAAACACATTTAGCCCTTCAGTACGAGGGCCTGTTATTAAGTTGCACAAAAAATAAGTAAATAAAAAAAATAAAGTCACGTATGGACAGAAACAATAAAACAGGGGAGGGAGAGAGAGAGAGAGAGAGAGAGAGAGAGAGAGAGAGAGAGAGAGAGAGAGAGAGAGAGATTGTGTATTCTTATTAATTTGTCAGCTCAATTAATTGCACATAGAGAGACGTTTACTGAACGGGTCCAATTATTTTGCCCGTCTCTCTCTCTCTCTCTCTCTCTCTCTCTCTCTCTCTCTCTCTCTCTCTCTCTCTCTCTCTCTCTCTCTCTCTCTCGCAGGCACAGATTTGACCCCATGACTCAGCAAACAGGTGGGACACGTGGCAAGGTGGAGGGTGGAGAGTACTGGTGGAGAGGGTGGAGAGGTACTGGTGGAGGGGAGGGTGGAGAGGTACTGGTGGAGAGATGCCGGTGGATAGGGTGGAGAGGTACTGGTGGAGAGGGTGAAGGCATTGGTGGAGAAGGTGGAGAGGTACTGGAGGAAAGGGTGAAGGCATTGGTGGAGAGGGTGGAGGTACTGGAGGAGAGGGTGAAGTCATTGGCGGAGGAGAGGGTGATGGTATGGGTGGAGAGGGTGGAGGTACTGATGGAGAAGAGGATGGAGAGGTACTGGTGGATGAGGCTGGAGGCATATTTGAGGAGCTGAGGTATCACAAACAGACTAAGCTTCACAGTGTTTATAAATATGTAAAAATGTGTTTATAAATATGGTACAAATGAGTTTCTAAATATGTAATAATGTGGAGTCGATTATCAGGTGAAACACGATACCCAGCGAAAAGACGAACAAACGAACGGACGAACCACGGCCACGAACGTACGGACCAACAAAGGCTAGGAGAACTTTTTATCTACACCGGAAACCAGCTTTAACGGCAAGCCCTGGCTATCGTCACCACTCAACCCACGCTAACAAATCACTCACAGTTGATGGTAAATGTATGTCGCTTTCTATCTATCAATCCATCGCTTGGAGTGGCCCTGTCCGTCACTCACTCCCTAATGTTTTTCGGACGCGGGGTACTTCACTCCCGTAGCCTTTAGGGACGCGCTACACTCGTATTATGATCCCTATGGTTCCCCTTCTACCTAGTACATCAGTTCAATTTTTTTCCCTAATTTTCTATCTATTTCTTCTTTCTATCTATTGAGCTTTCACCTCTATCAATCGCTTATATTTAGGTTCTTTATATCTCTTCTTATTTTTTTATCTCAGTTTTATCTTTCAATTGCTTACTTTTTCTATCTGTCTATTTCTTTTTGTAAGTCTGTCACAGTAGTTAGTGTGTACTCTTCTAACTTTCTATCTATGTATTATAAGAGGAGAGTACAATGTATTTCCCAAATTATCTTTCAATTATTTCTAAGTGTGTCACAGGGAGTATGTATTCTAACTATTTATCATCATCATCATCATCATCATAATTACTAACATCTATTTATCATCATCATTATTACCATCATCATCATCAGTACCATCACCATTATTACCATCACCACCATCATCATCATCAATTCCTCCACAAATTTATGGTGCGACCTCCAATTTCTGGCAACTAATAAATTCTACATTATTGTTGTTGCTTTTGTCGTTGTGGCCCTAGGTTCAACTACAAAGTGAACCCGGTGGACTGCTGGCTTAACGATGCCCCTCTTCTGCAGTCCATCCCTCTCCTTTCGGCATTTACCACAGTGTTTACAAGTCTCAGCATCTCTTTCTAAATCTTGTTATAAATATCGCCTGCCAACATCCCATCTGAATAATACTACCAAATTTTTGTCGTTTGGAAAAAAATTATATATAAAGTTAATCCTATATAACTGTTACTTAAAATATAAAGAAAGGTGGAGCCAGATCTTATCCCTGTGGCACTCCCCTTCCTACGACGAACTAAGGACATGAGTCACTATTTAATGTTTCCTGTTACGTGACCAGCCATGTAACATTTTAGAGAGAGAGAGAGAGAGAGAGAGAGAGAGAGAGAGAGACATCGTATATCCACGGCATTTCAACTCGCTTAACCATTATAAACAAATAGTAAATTAATTGACTACACATGTACGGTACCAAGTCTACCTGTGTCGTAATTAAAAAAAACTCATTTATTAATAGTATGAAAGCATTAATATGTGGAATTTGTGACTGAGGAATTAAAACTGAATACCAAAAACAAGGGATTAAAACAACTAGACAAACACACACCATATCGATAAACAAACAGGAAAAGAATGACAAAGAAGTGATATGCCTCAGTATTTGTTTTCCTGTTTTTTATTCTTCATTATTATTATTATTATTATTATTATTATCTTCGTGATCTCTCTTGGAATAATCAAATAATTATCCTTTTAACTCAGCTCTTCAGACTTTCAGTGGGAAAAACGCAATCCATAATTCTCTCTCTCTTACAATACCCAGCAGCGTCTTTAGGGACAAGGATATAACATTGTCCGTTGTGGGTTCTATTCTAAGGGGAGCCTGTGACTTAAAACTATGTACCTTAACAACCCACGTGTACATAGGTTTTATTTCCATGTCTAATATTTTTCTGCTTATTAATGAGGCAGTCAGGATACACACACACACACACACACACACACACACACACACACACACACACACACACACACACACACAGAATAAATTACCATCCGAATATGCACCGAGCCACATCTTCATCAACTCATCAATCCAGCTCTGGGAATCCACAGGTGGTCATAGTACTGAGGTGGTAATTCCAGATGACGCAAAGTCGAATCCCAATGTAAAAAAGATTGAGTTATAAGTGGCACTGAATTTATTGCTCTCAGTTATGCTATCAGTCTCCATACTCTTCTCTACGCACAAGTGAATTAAATAAAGTGGACAAACTGCATCCTACCTAGTCAATTTTTTTTTTTAATCATGGTTCTTGCTGGAAAAGGAAGAAATTACAGATGGAAGGACACGCAGGTGAAAGGGAAGAGTGGTAAGGCATACGTGCAGGGTGTATGTAGTGTGGCAGGAGGGATACAAGCTGACAGGATGGTGGTGCGTTGTAGCTCCAGGTGTTGTGGGTTCATGTAAAAAGGACGTCAGGAAGCGGATGACTTGTTTTGTATGTTTCAGAGTAGGACACACACACACACACACACACACACACACACACACACACTCAGAACCCCATATGCTTTTTACAATCTAACACCAAGCAAAACATATAGAAACTGTCCCGTAAATCCACAGAACCTGAAAATATTGCGGATTTAAGTTGTCAGCACTATTAAGACGAGTTTCATGCGCTAGTGGTGATTAATTCTGGGACAATCCACGCAGGCAAATCTCACATGTAAACCTAGATGATATAAGCCACGGTGGATCGTTCAGAATTTCATCCCATCCACCTGTTTGGGTACTTATTTTATTCAGTGTGCTTGGCCTGCTTAAGTCGCTCTCTCAACACTAACGAGGTAGAGTCATTTTGTTACCTAGAATATGGAAAAATGTGTGATACCCTTGTCGTGTGTATTATATATAGTTCATTCATCTGTTTCTATCACATTCGCTTATCTGTTCCTCTTTCATCATTATCATCATTACCATCATCGGTCTTCTTCTTCGTATTCATCATCATCATCACCAACAGCTTTTTCTTCTTCATCATCATCATGTATTTATTTATTTATTTATTTATTTATTATTTATTTGTTCTCCACGTCGCCTCCTACTTGCAAACTCATTCACAATAAGCATACTGTATTTTTTTTTTATTCAAATTAAGGAGAGAGAGAGAGAGAGAGAGAGAGAGAGAGAGAGAGAGAGAGATTGGAATGTATGGGAAGTGCGAGGTATGGCAAAGATACGGGGAGGAGGAAGAGCAAGGTATGAGGGGGGACGAAAAAGGTGAGGGAGGGAGAGGCGGAGGGGAAGGGGACAGAAAGCCAAAAGACTGGAAGAGGGAGAGAAAGGAGGAAAACAACCAAAGGGTGGAAAGTGGGAGGAAAAAACAGGGAAAGAGAAGGGAAAAAAGAATGAAAATGGAGGTGAGAGAGAGAGAACAGGAGAGGAAGGGGGAGGGAAGGGGGAGAGAAAAGAGGGAAGGGAAGAGAAGGGGAAAGATGGAAGCAGAACAGACTAAGGGAACAGGGAAGGGGTGGGGGAAAGTAAGAGAAAGAGAAACAGTATGAAGGTAAACGGAAGAGAGACGGAAAAATTGACGAGATGATGAACGGGGAGGAAAGAGAAAGAAGGAAGAACAGGACAGGAGGGAAAGGGACCGGAGAGAAGCGAGGGAAAGAAGAAATAAGAAAGGAAGGAAAAGAGATGTGAAGGGGAAGAGAAAGCGACAGATGGGGAAGAAAAATAAAATAAAAAAAACAAAAGAAGCAGAAAATGATTTTGGGGAATAAAACTGGGCATAAAAGCAAGAAGAAAGGGAGGGAGGGAGAAGAGAAAGGCAGGGACGTGGAGAGAGGAATGGAGGGAAAGGATAGGAGGAAGGTAGGGGAGGAGGAGAGAATGGAGGGGGAAAAGGGGGATCTGGGGAAAAGGGAGGGGGGGAGGAAGAGGAGAGATGGGAAAAGGGAAAGGAGGAGGAGAAAAAGAGAGATAAGAAGAGAAAAGGGATGAAGGAAGGATGGAGAAGAGAAGGGTAGGATTGGGAGAGAGTAGTGAGAAGCTTAAATGGAGAGAGTAGGCAGAGAGAGAGAGAAGAGAGAGAAGAATAAGAGAGAGAAAGAAGAACTGGAGAGAGTACAGAGAGAGAAGAGGGCAGGCAGAGAGAGGGATAAGAAGAGTAGAGAGAGACAGAGAGAGAGAAGAATAGGGGAGTTGTGAGAAGAATAAGAGGAAAGAGTAGAAACAGAGAAGAGCAGGAACTGAGAGAGAGAGAGAGAGAGAGAGAGAGAAGGAAAGGGAAGGGAGGGACATACCACACCACAGTAAGGTCACTCAGATAACCTTTGCCTCCATCCCTCCTCCCTCCCCGCCTTCCCTCCTGCCACCTTCGCCCCAACCGGCACCTCACAGTACCACACTTACAACCAGACGAAGCACATCATTAACAACCTCAAGCACTCATCTGCCTGTGGACCAGACAACATAAGCAACATTCACCTTAAACACCTAGGACCACAAGGCATACAAGCACTCACCAACATATCAAACTACAGCTACTCACACAACATAATACCCAACATCTGGAAGCATGGCAATATCATCACTATCCCTAAACCCAACAAAGACCCCACGTTACCCTCCTCACATCGCCCCATCACACTCCTCTGCACCCCCTCTAAAGTCACTGAACGACTGGTACTACAACTAGTCACACCTCACATTCCCCTAGCCCAGTCACAACATGGCTTTAGGCCACTACACTCCACAAACACCCTTCTTACAGACCTTACACAGAGAGTTTTCGATGGCATAAATTCAGCTAGGCCACCACACAGAACACTCCTAATCACACTAGACATTAGCAAAGCTTTTGATGCCATCCCCCGCCACAACCTCACAAACAAAATACCCGGATCCGCCCCCAAATTTAATCAGTTATTTCTTGGTCCATGGCCCACCCTTCCACCAAATTTCACTGAGATTCAATGAGAACTTTTGGAGATATCGTGTGGACAAAACACACAAACAAAAAGACATACGTGAATACATAACCTCCTCCAACGAAGCAAAGGTCATTTTAGTAATGGGGGTACCTGCAGTGTATATAACAGTTTTATTACTCTCTCTCTCTCTCTCTCCAGACGATTTTGAAGGGATTAATGATTGCTCTGTTTAACCCTTCTCCCCTTCAGTTCGAAATCACTCCAAAGCTGAATAAAATCGTCAGCAGACAGTAAAAATAAAACAAAATAAGTCACCGCAGCGAGGATTTTGAATTATACAGGATAAGTAAAAAAATATAATAAAGACCATACGTAAAATATATAAAAATGATTGTCTGACGGATGGAAAAAAGAAGAGGCTGATAAATGGATCTAGTATGATAAACAGAGGGAGAGAGTTTGATGAATAGATGGCTAGCAAGATGGCTGGATAAGCTGACGGTGAGGGATGGATGGATTTATAGTCAGACAGATACATGGGGACAGAATATGATGGATGGATGGATGGATGGATGGATGGATGGATGGATGAATGGATGGAGGATGGATGGATGGACAGATGATGAATGAATGGATGGATGGATGGATGGATGGACTGACTGACTGACTGACTGACTGACTGACTGACTGATGGATGGACTGACTGACTGACTGACTGATGGATGGATGGATGGATGGACTGACTGATTGATGGATGGATGGATTGAAGGAGGGATGAAAAAAGACACTGAATAGACTGATGCATCATTAACCACAGACAATGCTAACGAAGATATATAAAGACGTCCAGAGAGACAAAAGGAATTATCACACACACACACACACACACACACACACACACACACACACACACACACACACACACACAGACTTAAAACAGCCATAACAACAAATTCTGGCTCCTCTAAAGTGGCAATGGTTTCTCTCTCTCTCTTTCTCTCTCGAAATTAAGGTTTCTCCGTAACTAAATAAAAAAACTGGATTGTAAAGGGATTAAATAAGCTTCACATTCACCTCCCTCACTTTGCCTTTTCCCCATTTCCCCTCCCTCCATCTCTCCTCTTCCCTCCCTTCCCCCTATTCCCTCTATCTCTCTCTCCTCTTCCCTCCCTCCCTCCATCTCCCTCCATCACACAAACTCGCACAAAAAAACGGAGAAAATTTGCATACGCCTTCCGAGCGAGATATGGGAGGCGGGATAAGCGGGGCCGCCTATCTTCATGTACCGGTATCACGGGCGTAGGGGGTGATGATGATGATGATGATGATGATGATGACGATGATGATGATGATGAGGGTGGTGGTGGTGATGATGATAACGGTGGTGGTGGTGATGAAGGTGGTGGTAGTAGTGGTGGTGATGATGATAACGGTGGTGGTGGTGATGAAGGTGGTGGTAGTGGTGGTGGTGGTGGTGGTAGGTGTGGTGACGATGATGATAATGGTGTGGTGATTGATGATGATGATGAAGTTACAATTTCCACTAAAAAGGAAAAAAAGTGTAGAATAAGAGAGTACGTACGAAGAAAAGGAGTGAGAGAGGGAAAGAGACTGGCAGAGAACAGGACGTAGTTGATATTATGTATGCAAATCTAGAGAGAGAGAGAGAGAGAGAGAGAGAGAGAGAGAGAGAGAGAGAGAGAGAGACTGGTCAAAATAATAACAGTAAAGGATGGAAAAAAAGATAAAGAGGAAATACAGTAAAGAAATAAAGAAAAAGAAAGATAGTAAGGGCGGTTAATTTGTCAAAGGGAGAGAAGGGCGGGTGGAGGGAGATGGAGAGATTGAGGGAGGAGAGGGAGAGACAATAAAGGCAAGTGGAGGAGGAGGAGGGAGGAAGAGGAGGAAAGGTCAAATGTCAAACGTGTGGAGAGAGAGAGAGAGAGAGAGAGAGAGAGAGAGAGAGAGAGAGAGAGAAACAATGACAGACGTGACGACAAATAACAAACGAGAGAGAGAGAGAGAGAGAGAGAGAGAGTCTTAATAACGTTGAGTGAGTGAGCGCTTGAACTCTGGGCTAAATATAGAAGACAGATTAAAGATAGAGGCGTATTTAAAGTATGACTGTTTGACTGGAATATGACTGCTTTCCTCTCTCTCTCTCTTTACCGACCTGTCTCTCATTTTCGCTCTCTCATACCTTCTAACCTCTTCCTCTTATCCCTCCCCCTCCTCTCTCTCTCTCTCTCTCTCTCTCTCTCTCTCTCTCTCTCTCTCAGAATGCCACTGTGCCATTTACTGTATCATCATCATCATCATCCCAATCACCACCATCACCATCATCATCATCATCATCACCATCATTATTATTATTATTATTATTATTATTATGATGATGATGATGATGCCTTAACCCCTTCCCCACGATGATGTAACTTCTATATTACTCCTGCTCCAACTACATTATTTTATTTTGACATACAGACCTCACAAAAATTATATGTTAATCAAGGATATGCCTAGACAAAAAATAAATAAATAAATAAATAATTGAAAATGGCATGGATGAACTATTGGAGAGAGAGAGAGAGAGAGAGAGAGAGAGAGAGAGAGAGAGGGAGGTTAGAGCATAGAGGTAGGATTAGGGTAGAGTCGGCGTGAGAAGGCTCCGGTGAAGCCAGAGAACTGTCAAACGGCCATATTGGTCAAGTCAAGAGGTCACGGCAACACCTACTTGACGAAGAAGATTGCTGTGCACTCGTACCTCTATGGCTGTGCCCATAGAGGTAACAGTCCTAATCCTACCTCCGTGGGTGTGGCCATGAGATTATTAAGCCTTTAATACCTCCAGCTGTGTGTCCACCTGGTATTCTTCAGGGAGAATGCCAGAAACAAAGTAGACTTCATTCTACCTCTGGTTTTAGTTGTAGTTCAGCTGTGGGTGTGAGACGTTCTGTCCTAAGTTGTAACTCACCATCAAATAACCTAAGACTCCAAAAATGCCCACCACCTGTGTCGCATTTGGGTGTAAAGAAAGAGGAGATAAGAAATCTGACCCATCCATTACATTTCACCGGTGAGTATCTTTAGAGTGAATTATAATTTGTAAGTGTACATTATGTATATGACTGGAGTTAGTAAAGTCAAGCTGAATATTATATAGAATAATAGATATAAACTTTTTTCATAATGTGCTGATGTATATTATTTTAAATCATCTATCTGTCTTCCATCCTTCATTTTACCATATGTTCTTAAATGCTTCCTTTTTTTTCATTCATTAACTACTTTCTTTTCTCCTTCCATTCATAACCTACTTTCTTCCTCATTTTTTCTGTTTGCAACTAAGAAAACACTCGCGCCTGGTCAGCGGAACCAAGTCAGACAGCTGTCAAAGGGGTCGCCGCCATGTTGGTCGAGTCAGGTCTGTCGGCCTCACTCTGACCTACCCGTGGTTAATCCCTTATGCCGCCTCTACCTACTCCTACCTCTATGGGTTAGAGGGTATGAGTGGTCGCAAAAGGAGCGAGAAATTGAGTGACACACACACACACACACACACACACACACACACATTCTCTTCCCCTCTTTCATATCCTGTTTCTCTCTCTCTCAAGCACATTCCTCCACCTTTTATCACATTCTCTCTCTCTCTCTCTCTCTCAATTTCTGACTCCTTTTAGGCTCTCTCATCCCCGCTAACTCCTTCCTCTTATCCAGACTCTCTCTCTCTCTCTCTCTTTCTGTCTCCATATCATAATCACTATTCATTATATTCGGCCTTATTATGCACAAGATACGGTTACTAGTCTCTCTCTCTCTCTCTCCTCCTCCTCCTCTTCATCCTTTCCTTCCCCTTTCCTTTTCTTTTCTTCTCCTCCTCCTCCACTGTCTTCCTTTCCCCTCTACTATCTTCTTCTCGCTTCTTTCTCTTGATTCTCTTAGTCTCTTCTTCCCTTACCTCTTTTTTTCATTCACAATTCTCCATCTTTCTCTTCCTGTTGGTCTTCCAGCCACTGCCTCTCTCCATCCTTTCCTTCCTCCCTCTCTCTCTCTCTCTCTCTTTCCCTCTTCCCGCCCTCCCCTCCACTTTTCTTCCTCCTCTTCCTTGTCAATCCCTCCCCACCACCTCTCTGCTTCCTCCTCCTCCTCCTTTTCCTTCATCTTCTTCTCCTACTCCTCTTCCTCTTTCTTCTCCCCTTCATCTCCTCCTCCTCCTCCCTCTCCTCCTTTTTCTCCTCTCCTTGTTTTTCCTCCTCCTCCTCCTCCTTCCTGCCTCTCTCTGGCTCACCTTTCACCACTTATTTTCCCTTCAGTATTTTTTCCTCTTTCCTTGTTATCCTCAATTTACCTCTCCTCTCTCTCTCTCTCTCTCTCTCTCTCTCTCTCTGCATTCCTTTTTCTCGTGTCTTCAACTCCTTCCCTCTCCTTCACCTATGTCATCTTCTTTCAAAAACCAAAGACAACAACAACAAAAGCAACAACAACTACAATAATAATAATAATAATAATAATAATAATAATAATAATCCATCCATCCATCATCCAATCCTACATTACCCCATGAGGAGCGTAGGAGCCCGGGGCTATGCACTTGGTCCCGACATTTAAGATGAAAGTGACCAGCCTCACTCATCCCTGAGTGGCATTACATGAGCAATCAACCCCAACCATCCCTTGGATATAAACCTTCACCGGCTCAATCCGATTGGAGTGCAATAATTACCCACTAAACCACCAGGTGCCAAAATTTGGTTATATGGTTACCACCCAGCGTAGTAAATGGTTACCTGGTGTTCAGCTAACCATTTGGCTTGTCACTCTGTGTAGAGTCACCCACAGGCAGAAGGAAGAGGAAAGAATGATGGAAAGAAAGACAGAAGAGGGAGTGTAAAGTCACCCAATAATAATAATTGTAATAATAATAATAATAATAATAATAATAAAACCCTTATCAGGAACTCTCCAAAGCCCTCTCTCTCCTTATATATACTCTCCACTCTCTCTCTCCTGATAACCGTGGACGCCATATTATTAGTAAATCTCCAGCCAATCAACTTTATTGGTGAAGTTTGGGAGGGAATGGAAAGTTGGACATTTAAATCCACCCTGTCACTGATACCCCTCCCTTCCACCCCTGCCACGCCCCCTCTCCCTCTCCCTGCCATACCATTCCCAGACACACCCTGCCAACACACACCCTGTCACATCCATTCCCACACAACCTATCACGCCCACACACACCCTACCACACCCACACCCTGCCACACCCACACACCCTGCCACAGGAATACCCTTTAATATTCAACAACATACAACTCAATCCTGCATTATCTTTGAAAATAGTTGGGGTTTCATTATCATATTACCTCACTTGCAACATCTGCTTCCATGAGATTAGGTGTGCTAAACCGACTCCGTGCCTTCTTTACCCCTGAACAATTTTCTGTTTTTTACACGGGTTTTATTCGCCTCTGTGTCGGGTGTAACTCCCAGGTGTGAGGAGGCTACCTACATACAGCTCTTCTCAACAAGGTTAATCAAAGGCTTTTCGTCTCATCAGCGCACCTTCTCTTATTGGCTCCCTTTAGTCTGTGTCTTCTCCGCACTGTTGCATCTTTATCTCTTCCTCTAACGCTACTTCAATGGTCACTGCTCTTGTGCACTCTCTGCTTACATCCCCCTCCATTACGGCAGGCGCGTGGCACCCGTCTGGCGGCAAACTCTCACCCTTTTTCTGCTCAACTCCCAAATGCAAGTGTTAATCGATACTCCCAGCCCTTCATATAAGCAACATATCATCTCTGAAACTACTTCTCTTTGTATTTCCCTCTGCCTACGATCTCCAGTCTTTTAAACCAATGTGCCCACGCATCTCGAAATAATGAATCTGGAGTGTGGGTCTCTGGCACTTTATTGTATTTATTTATTTATTGATGACAAAAAAATGCAGACTTCTAGCCTGTGAATCCTTCCTTGCATAAAAGAAAAGCACACTGCCACACCCACCCACCCATTCCTTACACACACACACACACACACACACACACACCCTGCCAAACCAACCAACTCCCACACAATTTGTCACACTCACGCCATCCCTGACACACACCTTCTACCATATCCACACCCTCTGCCACACCCCCACACTCCTAGCCACACCCACACCCACCTAGCCACACATACACAAACCTTACCACACACACACACACACACACACAATCATCCACGTCAACGCACCCTGTCACACCCACACACACAGCCACGCCCACCTTCCAGAAGTCATATTCTTCACAAAACTTGTCTCTCTCTTTTCTCTTCCCTCATCCTTTCTCCCTTCCTTCTTCCTTCCTCACTCCATTAATCTCTCCCTCCCTCCCTCCCTCCATTCTCTCCTCCTTCCTCCCTCCATTCTTCCCCCTTCCTCCCACCCCTCTATCCTTTCAAGTTTCCTCCTTCCCTCCACTCCTACCACTTTTCTCTTTCCTTCCTCCATTAATTCTTCCTTCCTACTTCCCCCTCTTTTTTTCCTCCCTCTACACTATAGTATACCGTCTCCGTTCCCCCCCCCCCACCTCTCTCTCTGTCTTTCACCTTCATTTCTATTTCTCTCGGTTCCCTCCGTCTCTCCTCTTTCCTCTTCTCCCTCTTTCTCCATACCTTTTCTCCCTTTCTCCTCTTCATCTTTAATTCCACACCACCCTTCCCCTCTCCCCCCACTTCAGTTCATCTTTCACCAATATTTACAAACATCTTCCCTTCCTCCTCCCTTTATCGATATTTTTCTTTCCTCCATCCTTCGCTTCCTTCCCTCGCCACTTCTGATTCCTTTCCTCCTTCTTTTAGCTGTATATTTCCTTCCTTCCCTCTTCCCTTTCTTCCTCGCTTCTCCTTCCTTCTCTGCTCTCTTTCTTTCCTACTTCTTTCCTTTGATTTCTCTCCCTTTCCTCCTCTTTCCCGTTTTGCCTCCTCCTCCATCGCTTTCTCTTCCTTCTTCTTAGGATCGCCCCCATTCTTCCTTGCTACGTCGTCTGCGTCCTTCCTTCTCCTTTTTAACGCCACTGTTCCTTCTTCCTTCCTTCGTTTCTTTTCTCCTTTCCATCCTCTTTTCTGATGACTTTCCTGCTCCCTATCATTGCTTATATACATCCTATCTTCTTCCCATTTCTTCTTCTTCTACCTCTTCTTCTTCTATTTCCTCTTCTCGCGTCTACGTCCTTTCTCCACTCATTCTCTTTTTCTACTTCCTCCTCCCTCTCATTTCCTTTCCCTCCTCTTCCCCTATACATATATACAATTTTCTCTGTGTCTATCGTTTCGTCTTCATTTTTTTCTCACACTCTTTCACTCTCTCTTACTTTCTCTCCTACTCACCTTTATTCCCCCGTCTATCAGTCTGCCCTCCCCCCCACCTTTACTTTGATGAGTGATACTGTTCCATCTCTTCTCTGTTCTCTTCTCTTCCTCTTTCCCTCCGCTCTGCTCCTCTCTTCTGATCTCCTCTATTCCTCAAATCCTTGCCACATGCCTTCTCTCTCTCTCTTCAGGCACTTTCTCTTCTCTCTTCTCTTTATTCTCTCCTCTCCTCTTCCTCCTCTTCTTCTTATAGTTCTTCTTCTTTTTCATCATCATCATCACCATAATCATCATCTTCTTCTTCTTCTTCTCATTCTTCTTCCTCCTCCTCCTCTTCTTCTTCCTCCTCTTCCTCCTCCTTCAATCACTTGACATACTCCACTCTTTATTCATTCTCCTAATTGTCGCGTCCTCATCTTCCCTACTCCTTCTCCCCTTCCACGGATTCTTTCTTTTATTATATCTTTTTTTCTTCTTAGCTTTCCGATTTCCTCTTACTAACTCGTCTCTCTCTCTCTCTCTCTCTCTCTCTCTCACACACACACACACACACACACACACTTATGAGGGCATCTGGTAAGCACTTCCCCAGGACAGAATCTTTCCCTTAATTGCTCCTTCGCACTGTTTTCCGGACGGGCGATTTGCTGGAGAGAGAGAGAGAGAGAGAGAGAGAGAGAGAGAGAGAGAGAGAGAGAGAGAGAGAGAAATTTTTCTTCCTCTTATACTCCTTGACTCCCTTGCTCCCTCTCACCTTAACAATCATTACATCCAATCACCTCGTTGTGGTTGTTAGCGTGGGGTAGCTCCACTAACTACTTCCCTCCCTTCCTTCAGCTCCCCCCCCTCCACTGTCTCTCTTTCTCTCTCTCTATCCATCTATTTATCTATCTTCAACGGTAATTTTTTTTTACTGTTTCCTTCTTCCTCTTCCTCATACGCTTTCATTCCCCCTCTATTATATGTATCTATTTCTCTATCTATCTGTTTATCTATCTATCTCCAATGGTAACTTTTTCTTGTTTCCTTCATCCTCTTTCTCATAAACTCACTCTCTCTCTCTCATAATTGTCCTTTCTTGTCTCCTTCCCCGTACTCTCTCTCTCTCTCTCATAATTGTTCCTTCTTGTCTCCTTCCCCGTACTCTCTCTCTCTCCCTCTCTCTCTCTCTCTCTCTCTCTCTCTCTCACCCTTCAGACCGAGGACGTCATCTGTATTTTTTTTTTTCTATTTTTTTTTTCATTTTTGGGCAGATTTTTTGACGGGGGGAGGGGGGGGGGAGGTTGTGGTCTGCTGTCTTATTTGGTCGCGAATTCGAATCCCTAAGTACACGGCGTCGTTTTTGTTTTTTTCATTGTTTATCTTGAGGGGATTTGGCTCACCTCAGGGGGCATTTTTCAGGATTTGTGGG
Source organism: Coenobita brevimanus (assembly GCF_032717465.1). Lineage (NCBI taxonomy): Eukaryota > Metazoa > Arthropoda > Malacostraca > Decapoda > Coenobitidae > Coenobita > Coenobita brevimanus. Next base: position 4,259,024 of record NC_137017.1, on the reverse strand, counting down.
ATTAGAGACAAGAATCGCTTACCTTTTCTCAGCTGTATGAAAACAATGGCCAGGTAGTAACTAAAACAACCACATATAATAATAATAATAATAATAATAATAATAATAAAACAGTAATAATAATAATAATAAAGATACTACTACTACCAGTACTACAACTACCACTACTACTACTTATAATAATAATAATAATAATAATAATAATACCAAAAATAGCAATAGCAGTATATATTAATATTAATAATAATAATAATAGGCTTCTGAAACTGCTGAAGCAATATTGAAAGAAATCCACATTCTAGATGAAAAAAAAATATCATTGTTGACCTAACATTAAGGGAATTCTAGTATGACAAAATTTTACTGATTTTTACCTGTGACCTTGAAATCATGGTCAAGGTCATTCATACTAAGGAAATCCTGGCTGCTCATGACCCACTACATTCCACCGAGTTTGGTCAAAATTGGCTAAATACTTTCTGACTAAGGACTTTCAAGCATGAGGCGGCCACTTTGATTTTCCTCGACATCAGTAAAGCATTTGTTGGCTCTCAGTATCAGTACCCAGGGGCGCTATAAGTATACGCTGACGATTACACACTGCAGCGCTGGCAAAGCAAGCGATTCGGTAGTTTTTGCGGCGAAGGAGAGCAGCAACTGAAAAAAATAACACAGAGGGCGCTACTGCGAGGGAAAAATTTTCTGTGCCAGACGAAGCGTACAACGAAGATACATCACTCCTGAAATACATCACTCCTGAAATACATCACGCCTGAAATACATCACGCCTGAAATGCATCACTCCTGAAATACATCACTCCTGAAATACATCACTCCTGAAATACATCACTCCTGAAATACATCACTCCTGAAATACATCACTCCTGAAATACATCACTCCTGAAATACATCACTCCTGAAATACATCACTCCTGAAATACATCACTCCTGAAATACATCACTCCTGAAATACATCACTCCTGAAATACATCACTCCTGAAATACATCACTCCTGAAATTTCAAGTGTGCCTCGTGCGGTCTTAGAATGCCAGTCGCCTACATCTTTAAAAAAATAATAATAATAATAATAATGATAACTACAATAAGAACTGCATCAAATGTGTAGTTCTTAATAATAATAATAATAATAATAATACAGGACGTCCTCGGGGTGAAGGGATAAACAGCATTATAATGAGACGAGGAAGGGGAGATAGGAAAGGGGTAGGACGGAGGGATAGAAGAATAGGGGGGACGGAAGAAAAGAGGGGAAGGAAGAGGAGGAGGGAAGGAAGAGGAGGAGGGAAGGAAGAGGAGGAGGGAAGGAAGAAAAGGAGGGAAGAAAAAAGGGAAGGAAAAAAGGAAGGGTAAGGAAAGGGAGGGAGGAAGAAGGATAAATGGGATGAACGGGGGAGGAAAGAGGAGTGGAGGGAATGGAAAAGGAGGGGAACGGAGGGAAGAGGAAGGGATGAGATGGGAAGGGAGGGCAGAGGAGGAGAAGGGAGAAGAGTGACAAGAGAGAGAGAGAGAGAGAGAGAGAGAGAGAGAGAGAGAGAGAGAGAATGGAAATTAGTCAAACGGGGCTTCATCGATCAATAATGTACTGTTTCATTGCTAGCCTCTCTCTCTCTCTCTCTCTCTCTCTCTCTCTCTCTCTCTCTCTCTTGTCAGGCAATTGTCGGTGGGTCTGGAGGGTATGGGAGAGCCGTTCCTAATGCTGTCCTGTTGTCTACTTAGGGCAAAATTATTAACATTTAGACAAAGTGTGGCAAGGACTCGTAACTTCTGTGTAATCTCTCTCTCTCTCAGTAATAGTATACACACACACACACACACACACACACACACACACACACAGAAGACACGCAATCTAACAATAGTAGGATAAAAGGAAAGGAGGAGGAGGAGGAGGAGAGAGAGAGAAACCAATACAGGAAAACCCCTAGGTGTTGAAAACGCAAAAGCCGAATCCTCCGAGACAGCAATACGTACACACACACACACACACACACACACACACACACACACACACACACACACACACACACACACATTCTCCATCTATGCAAAGGAAAACAAGAAAATAAATAGGAGAACCGAAAAGGAGAATGATGAATAGGGGAGACTACAAAGAAAATATATATATATATATATATACATATATATATATATATATATATATATATATATATATATATATATATATATATATATATATATATATAACCAAAAACGGGGAGAAAAAGAAAAAGAGAAAAAATAAAGAAAAAATAATACAGAAACCAAAAAAGAAAATGTAAAAAAAAAAAGTCAATGAACCGAAAATCACGAGACCCGAATCCACCAAAACAATGTCAGGAAGAACAGCAAAGAAAACTTGTAAAAAAAAAAAATGATAAAGAATGAAAAAAAATCCTGAATGTAAAAAAAAAAGACAAAGTGAGGGACATAAGAAAAAGAAAAAGAAAAAAGTCAGGAGCCGAACACGCAAAGCCGAACCCACGAGACGGCATAACTGAGAGAGAGAGAGAGAGAGAGAGAGTGACAAACACACACACACACACACACACACACACATACACACGCTAACAATATACCGTATCCTACCTGGCCTTAAGAGACTGCGTTAACTCCTCCTCCTCTGCGATTTATTTTGCATACGACTCCTCCAAGACAGCCCCTCGTAAGGAAGAGGTTAACGAAAGCTCTATAACCCCTTCAGTTCGAGAAGCTCGTCCTAAGCTGGACAAAATCGCTGAGACAATAATTAGGAGACCGCTAGAATTACTGTATATCTAAGACGTCATCGCTGTGAAGAGGTTGTCTCAAGAAGGAAAGGCAAATAATGATAAAGAACGCAAAACGTTAACCCCTTCAGTACAAGGCCTTATCTGAAATGAATAATTAACAAGAAGCAGTGCCAAGGCACAGCAAACCCGTCCCCGGCAGTCATTTTAGTGCTGACGTATAAACACAGGATATCTAGTCAAAGATGTCACATATCAAATTTGGAGTAAATCGGGTGAAAATTGACGATTATATGCCCATTTGAAATTTTAGGGCCGACCCACCTGACCCTCCTACTGCTAACTGGGGGGGTAACCCCCCATGATGTAATGAGGCATGTAATAGGATGCAGATTTGAAAGATACACCTTTAGGTTTTGGTTTCATGTCGATATGACGAATTTGAAAGGTATTATGGCGAAAGAACGATTTTTACCGGTCCTCCCCCCCCCTCTTTTTTTTTTTTTCCCTTCAATTTTGGGACCTAGCCTGAGCTTTGGCCCAAAATTTAATCAGGTGAACAGGTTACAGTCCATCATCCCTGTAATTTTAGTCAAAATCGCACCAGTAGTTGTTAACAGACAGGCAGACATTTCAACAAACAAACAAACAGACAAACCGAGTGAAAACAATACCCGACCCTGTGCCCCTCCGGGGAGGGGAAGGGTAAGAAAGGTGAGATAACAGCCCCCCCTTCCCCTCCTCCCAGACAATACCTCTTCTTCCTCCCCTCAGACAATACCCCCTCTTCCTCCCCCTCCCCCTTCCCCCCCGCCTTCAGGAGCTCGTGTAGGGGGCGTGGGAGATGAGCAGCGATTGGCGGCCCCAGGACAGCCAATGAGAGGGCCCCATTGATCACACGTACGCCATGTAATCCATAGTATCGGCAAAGGCGGTGTACGCGGACGTCTGTGTACACTCAGGGACGTCTGTGTACTCTCACGGACGTCTCTGTACACTCATGGACGACTATGTACACTCAAAGGCATCTATGTACACTCTGTGACGTCTATGTGGACTTAGATTTATGTACACTCAAAGATATCTGTGTACACTCAGGTACGTATATGTACACTCAAGGACGTCTACGAGTATATGCACTCAAAGACGTCTATGGACACTTAAAGACGTCTATGTACACTTAAAGACGTCAATGTACACTCAGAAACATCTGTGTACACCCAAGGAGTCAACCCTCTTCCCACCTTTATCTATGAAGAATGTTTTAAATGAAAGAGAGAGAGAGAGAGAGAGAGAGAGAGAGAGAGAGAGAGAGAGAGAGAGAGAGAGAGAGAGAGAGAGAGAGAGAGAGAGAACATCTTCACTAATGCGGACGGTTGGACCCCGCAATCAACTCAGCAACTTAAATTCATACATTCCTGCCGGTATTGCGAGAAGGCAGATGGATAGGGGTCGCTTACTCTCTTTACCTACGCGGACAGTGAGTTCAGTGACTGGAGGAGACTGGGACTGCATGAGGGTAAACTATACCAAAATGAAGGTACGGAAACAGTCACGTATACCATTAGACGAAAAAATAAATAAATAACTGCAACACGAGACCCTCCAGATAAAAGAAAACGGGGTACATGTTTACTGAAGGGGGTGACTAATAATAAAGGTCACATACACGTAAATTAGTCTAATATATGATGGGATGTGTGAATCTGTCGTCAATGGGAAGAGTGGGAGCATAAGATTTTTTTTTTTTCTAATCAATACTAAGGGTTTGAAAGGATCCTGGCCACATCTACTAGGTACTGTACAGCGCTGTGATTACTTTCCTTCTTATCGGCGTTATCTTACTACTACCACTTTCCTTCGCCAAGCTGACTGTTTGAGCCTACAAAGTCTATCAATCTATCAATCTTTACGCACACACACACACACACACACACACACAAGGGAGGGGGAGGGAGGGTACATTTGCAATCCCCAATGTCTTTCTTCCACAGATCAGAGGACGAGTACAGCAGAACCCAGAGGTGTTTCCTCGCGCCAGGTCACCGTGGCCATGAAGAAACCAACACACAGGCCAACACATCCCAGGCAGATTGATGCACCGCCGTCGCAATTGCACGCAACATCGTACTTTCGGCAAACAGAACAGCAATGCGTTTTATTCTTTACACCTGATTATTAGAAAGTCATTAACACACCTGTAATCTGGTGTATGGATTTTTTTTTTTTTAGTTTTTCCTTCTGTTCAGCTTTTTTCTCTCTCTCAAAAAAAAAAAAAAAAAAAAAAACTAGCCAAGCCTTGATCCTTTACACCCGACATTATTTATTTATTTTTTATTTATTTAGTTTATTCTTTCTTCTTTCAAATTATCTTTATTGATCTCCAGCTCCCTCATAATGGAAAAGAGAATGAAGGCTGCATTGACCTCCTTTAGCTAGAAAATCTCTCCTAAGCTGAATATATATATATACTGTATATGTCTGAAACTGAAGCTTAGGAAGGTTAGGAATGTTTATAAATTGGGTCCCTGGTCGTCTTAAGCTTAGGAATGTTTATAAATAGTCCCTGATCACGTTACGCTTGAGAATGTTTATAAATAGAGTTCCTGGTCACCTTAAGCTTAGGAATGTTTATGAATAGTGTTCCTGCTCATGTTATGCTTAGGAATGTTTATAAATTGGGTCCCTAATCAGCAAATCCATCCACATCAGCATGAAAGATGGTAAACACAACCAATCTGATATAGGAGTGAAGCTTAATAATGTTTATAAATACAAGCCCTGGTCAGTAAATCCACCCGTGCACGCTTTGAGCACGCTTCTCCAGAGTGAGGGGAAATATACACACTTATTCACTGCGTGTTTACATCTCCTGTCAAGGGTAAACAGCCAGCAGTTTCCTTTATATGTGCTTCGTTTAAGTTTTATTTACTGTTTGTAATACTGTGCATGTCCAGTGGTTAGATGATGATGATGATGATGATTTTCAGTAACGCTCTCTCCTTTTTCCTTTCACCTGTGTGTGTGTGTGTGTGTGTGTGTGTGTGTGTGTGTGTGTGTGTGTGTGTGTGTGTGTGTGTGTGTGTAATTTTTCGGGACGGGGAGGCCAGACATACCTTCCACCTATTCTTCCACAAAAAAATAAACAAATAAAATAAAAATCGCCCCCAAGATAAATAAGGGCGCCTGGAGGTAGCAAGAACAAAGCATAAAAATAAAGTAAAAAAAAAATAGACACTATAATAAAATGGTCAATATAATTTTTGGATACGAGTTAAAAAAAAAAAAAGATATGGAGAAAGGTGATAAGGTCGGTATACCTGATTAAATATGGATGATATGCTGTAGGTTGATATGTTTATGTGAGGTTCATCATCATCATCATCATCATCACCAGCAGCACAATCATCATCATCATTATCAATACCACCACCAGCAGAGTCTTCGTCATCATCATCATCATCACCACTACCACCAGCATCAGTCATCATCTCCTCCTCCTCCTTCGTGGCTGTTAATCTCCATCTCCCTACCGCGGTGTATGAATAAATGAGAGGAAGATCAAGAACGAGATGGAGGGATAAAATGGAGCGGTACATGAGGGAGGGCCACTTGGGTGTGACGGGAGACCATCTGGCAAAGTAATGTGAAGCACAATTATAAAGAAAAAACAACGAAAAAAAAGTGAGGATTAAATACAGGGAGCGAGGATTCCTGTGGCTAGATTGGTGTGTGAATGAGTGTCTGGCCCATTACACAGGGAACCATATTAGTATTTCTACCAATATCGTTCTCTCTAGTTCCTCCTTGTCTCTTGAACCCTAACGCACTCCATCCTTACGTGTGGATGATGATGATGATGATGATGATGATGATGATGATGACACAAGCTTCGTGGATGAACTCTGGTATTACGTGTACAGTAAGCAGATAGACAGACTGACTGATAGATAGACAGATGTGTGGATAGACAGTTAATTCCCCTTCCCCTTCCCACCCCCACAGCTCCATCCAATAAGGCTAATAAGGATAATACCTAATGCGGTTTGCTTCCGTGACTCGTTATAAATACAAACTCTCTCTCTCTCTCTCTCTCTCTCTCTCTCTCTCTCTCTCTCTCTCTCTCTCTCTCTCTCTCATTTCATACAACTGGTACTGTAAACTGAGATACTGTCAAATTAGCAAAATAATAATAATAATAATAATAATAATAATAATAATAATAATAAAGTAACATATAACAAGGACTTTCTCATGATATAAATGCAATGGCTGTTTATTTCTGTACATTCCACTATTGGTAATGGCAGAAAAGACGACCTAATTAAGTGGCACAGCTCTCTTTATGGAGTGAGTGAGTGAGTGAGAGTAAGTAAATAAGTGAGTGAGTGTGTGAGTGAGAGTGACTGACTGAATGAATAAATGAATGAGACTAATTGACCAAGTAAATGAATAAGTACGTAAATACAGAAGGGGATGAATAGAAAATTGGACTCATTTACCTTAAGATAAAAGGAAAAAAAGGGAGATACTGGGCTTAAGTGTCCTCTCCCTCCCCCCCCCATCGATTACCGCCCGATTCGAAACTGATATCGCTTCATTTATTTATTTATTTATATATTGTCAGCCAGCGTAACAGTCAGCTGGCATGAACGACAGATGGCATACGCGTCAGCTGGACTGACCGTAAAAAAATGACTGTTTACCTGGCATGACCGTCGGATGGAATGATTTACCTGGCATGACCGTCGGATGGAATGATTTACCTGGCATGACCGTGAGACCAGCAAACTTAAATAATGAGATAGACATGTAGCGTCATAGTACAAATCATCTACCTGTAATCTACCTCTACTGCTCAGGTGATAATCCGTGACGCAGTACAGGTGAATTAAAGGTAACAATTAATATGACCTAGTATTATTATCCCGCGTGACCTAATTACCCTCAGATTTATTCAGGGGTCAGGCTAGGTCACTTGAGATTCGTCTAGGTCCTCTCCATCCATCCTGGCTTATCCTGCTGGTCTGGTCTAATCATGCATCCCTCTCTCTCTCTCTCTCTGACCTCATCCTAACCTTTCCTCCCTCTCTATTCCTTCCCTCCTCCGACTCCTTTCCTCCCCTGTCTAACCTTTCCTCCCCGCTGCAAGAATTATTTATGCAAACAAGGGTACAGCATTTAAACTCCCCGCCCCCCACGGATAATGATCAGCATTTACCCCACCTAATGACCGCCCCCTACCTCCCCATCCATCGAGCGGGGAGGGGAAAGGGGAGGAAAGGAGTGGCGTTGGATGGTGTGGAGTGGAGTGGAGTGGGATGGGGTGGGGAGGGAACAGGGGGGGGCTAGAGGTGGGGTGGAGTGGGGGGGCAAGAGGTGGGGTGGAGTGGGGTGAGCTATGGAGAAGAAGGGGCGGGAGAGGAGAGCAGAATGGGGATGGGTGAAGTGTGGAGGGGAGAGGAAGAGTGGGGTGGGGTGGGGAGAGGAAGGGTGCGGTGTGGCTAAGTTACAAGGGGTTATTTAGTGCGGGGTGGGGTAATTGGCCTGTTCCCACGGCCTCACCCACACTGCCTTGTTATCCCCCCCCCCTCTCTCTTTCTCTCTCTCCAAGGTACCAGGCTGACTTTTTTGCAAGGATGGGACAGGGGGCGCTGAAGGGGGGTTGTGTGTGTGTGTGTGTGTGTGTGTGTGTGTGTGTGTGTGTATGCGTCTGTACGTATATGTCTGAATCAATGTTCATATGTGTGTGTGTGTGTGTGTGTGTGTGTGTGTGTGTGTGTGTGTGTGTGTGTGTGTGTGTGTGTGTGTGTGTGTGTGTGTGCGTCTGTACGTATGTGTCTGAACCAATGTTCGTGTGTGTGTGTGTGTGTGTGTGTGTGTGTGTGCATATGTGTCTGCACCAATGTTCTTGTGTGTGTGTGTGTGTGTGTGTGTGTGTGTGTGTGTGTGTGTGTGTGTGTGTGACTGTATGTTCCGCACTGGCAGCATGAATGGGTGGGTTTTGGCGGCCGGGCTGGTGAATAGACACACAGCTTTTTTTTTTCTTTTTTATACAGGGCCGACAGACTGCATCATTCCAGCCTTTGGTATTAACTGGTGTGGACGTGGATATACCGCCACCCATCCACCACTCATCCACACCCGGTATTGTTCCATCCACATCAATCTGCCACTTTACCATCTTTTATTTTAAATAGTTTTCAGCCTCGCATTCATCCACTCAAATATTTCCGATCCACATTTTCTCCCCACCCTCAAGATTCCCCTATTTCTCATCCACTTCTCTCACTCCTTCATCCACATTAATATCTCTCATCCACATCACTGTCTCTCAGTTACCTCAATCTCATCCACTTAAGTAATTTATTCTAATCTCTCATCCATGTTCACTTTCATCTCTCATCCACTTTAATATCTCTTACATCACTAACTCACCTCAGAATCCTTCATCCACATCACTCATCCACCTCCATCTCATCCACTTTAGTTATTCATCCACTTCAACCTTCTTCAGTTTCTCTCATCCACCTCACTCATCCACATCGTTATCTCTCATCCACTCCATCAATGCTCTTCCCTATCTCTCACCCACCTCAGTATCTCTCATCCACCTCACTCATCCACATCGTTATCTCTTTTCCACTCCATCAACGCTCTTCCCTCTCTCTATTATATCTCAGTATCTCATTCATCCATCCAGTTTATTTCTATACATCAAAAATAAAAATATCTGTTCAATATAATCCTGCCATATCATCAGATCACCATGTACAGCATCCAATCAGCCCATCAGACCATACCACCAATCACACCCATACAGCTACCAATCATATTACACCACATCACCAATCACATTACACCACAGCACCAACCACACCATCACACCACATCACCAATCACATTACACCACAGCACCAACCACACCATCACACCAGATCACCAATCACATTACACCACAGCACCAAGCACACCATCATATCACATCACCAATCACATTACACCACAGCACCAACCACACCATCACACCACATCACCAATCACACCGTCATACACACCACCAATCACATGCCGACACACCACGAATCACACCACCATCCACACTACCAACCACACCATAAATCACCCCACCAACGCCACCACCAATCACACCAATCACTCACCAATCACACACCAATCCTAGGGTCCTGATGGCACGGGCAGGATTAGGATTAGGCTTGATGACGAGGATGACCGAGGCACTGAAATGAAACTTTGGATGGGGGGGGAGAGGGAGGGGGGTTGTGGAGTAGGTGTAGGTGGAGGGGAAGTAGGGGTGGGTGGAGGGAGAGAAGAGTGAAGAAGGGATATAGGGGAGGGGAGGTGGGCGATGGTGAAGTGGTGGCTAGGTGGAGGGGAGAGTGATGGGCAAGGGACAGTGGTAAAGAGGGAAGGCGAGGAGAGAGAATGGGGAATGAGGGAGATGGGGAGAATTGAGGAGTGGGGGAGAGGAGAGGGAGGGAATAGGGTATCTGGGGAGGGGGGAGAGGAACAGGATGAAGAAGTACGGGATAGGTAAGGGATGAGGAATAAGAGGACAGGGGAAGACGAATGACAGAGGGAATCAAAAAGAAAAACGAAGAGGTAACAGGGATGGAGAAGGGAGGAAGGGAGGGGGATGGAGTAGGGATGAGGTGTAATGGACGATCAGGTATAAGGTATGAGGGTCGTGGGTGTTGAGAGGGCAGGGTGGATTAGGGTGTTAAATTCGCTGCGTCACGTCACGGGGTCCCTTGCGTCACCCCGACACCCACTCCGGCGCGCCAGAGGAGTAATTAGGTCACGCTGGTTACTGGTATTAGGTCACGCTGGTTACTGGTATTAGGTCACGCTGGTTACTGGTATTAGGTCACGCTGGTTACTGGTATTGGGTCACGCTGGTTACTGACGGTTCGGTGGTAGCGTGTTCGTTTACTGCTCCGCGTCCGCCCTCAATCTGGGTTCGAAACTCAGGCTGTGGCGGACATTTAAATCTCACAATCAGATGCTGTTTTTTATGCTTCACTCTTGCTGTACCAGAAGATATTATTCACGTAAGGAAGGGCTCTGGTGGCGAAAGGGTTAATGAAGCCTATATCAAACCCCAGCAGTTTCAAAGGTTCGTCTCAAGATGGCCAGAACACAAAGGAAAATACGTGATCCATTTGACGGAATTTAAAGTGGTTGGTGGTAGTGTGTCCTTTCATATGGTAAAACAGATTCACTCACTGTTGGTTTTTACTGATGACATAAACAATCCCTCAAACACAACAAACATAGCAAGTACACTATTTCCACTTTCACCTGCACTCCTTTCACTCCTTCCTGCCCAGTGTGAGGAAGGGGTAAAGCTGGCCCTCCTCCTCTACCCCCCCTCAGTGGAGAAGTACGGTACTGCTGTGGGCCTCATACGAACTTCTACAGCTACAGGTAATTGGCTACGAAATGAGACTTGGGGAGGGGAACAGTAGTGGAGATAGAGAGATAGCAAGGGAGAGACGGAGAGACAGACTGCCGGAGAAATACAATGGCAGAAACACTCTCTCTCTCTCTCTCTGGTCAACGGGGAGGGAGAGTAAGGAGAGTAATTAGGTCATGCTAGTTACTGGGGAGGGTATAACTGCTGGGGAGACAGTTGAGAGACAGGAGGGAGGGAGAGACAGAGAAAGTCGGGGAGAAATACAGGAAGGGGGAGGCATAGCTGGAGAGATAGAGAACAGGAGACTGAGAAAGAGAGAGAAGGAAACTGAGAAGGAGAGAAGAGAAGGAGAGATACAGAGAGGGGCGAGAGACAGAGTATTGAGACAGGAGTTAGGACGGAGAGAGGGCGGAGACCGACACAGAGATGGAGATACAGACATGGGAAAAATGAGAGACATGAACTGGAGACAAACAGCAGGAGAGACAATTCTGAGGCAGACGGAAACCAGGAGGAAGGTGTGGGAGGCCAGAGATGCAGAGGAAGTTGAGAGACAATTAGCATCCGGAATTACAGGAAGAAGAAGAGACAGAGGCGAAGATCGAGATGGAAGGAAAAGAGGGGAAACAAGACAAAGAGAAAGGGGTGGTCCGTCGTGAGGATGAGTCGTTACTGAGTAGAAACAAAAAAAAATGCTTGGAGTCTAATTGTAAATACGCTGAATCCCATGTGTCAGAATGCTATGGGGTGGTTGGAATATGATGATGAAAGAGACAAGACGACGACGTAAGGATAAAATTGAGGGAGAGGAGAGGAATGGGCAGGATGGGCTGGGATGATGGTGGATGACACTGAAAGAAGAGACAGACTACATGAAGGCTGGTGTTGTACGTCAGCAATAAGAAAGGAAATTCAGCAGAGTTAGGCTGGCGTAGTGATGCTGGATGGAATGATGGTAAAAAAAGGCTAAATCTAAGTCTCTGAAAAATGAGAAGAAAATGGACAAAAATAAATAACCATGAAGTAAGCACACGTATTTCCATTTTACCTGAAAAATATAGAACACGATCGTCAAAAAAAAAAAAAAAAAAAAAAAAAAAAAAAAAAAAAAAACAATCCAGCGGGCAGAGGTGGGTCAGAGGAATCGATCTCAGAATACGTCAGTGGTGGTCCCCCAGAGACGCCCTCGCCTGACCTGACCCTCTTATGCACTGCACCGCCAAGACAGCTGAATCTAACCCCAGATCTTAATGGCCCTACTGCATGCACCACCACCACCACTGCTACCAACACCACTACAATCACCACCACTACAATCACCAGCACCAGCACCATCACCACTTCTAACATTACTATCACCTTCTCTACTATCACCCTACTACAATCACCAGCACCACACCACCCCTACTTCAAACAGATCCACTACAGTCACCATCAACAGCACCATCACTGCTTCTAACAGCAACACTACTGAACCACCACCACCACCACCTTTATCATCACCACTACAACCACCAGTACCTCCTCCACCACCACCACCACCACCACTTCTAATACCACCACTGCCACTAACACCACCACCACCACTACCGCCAACAACTGCCATGTATAACTACTCTAAATCCTTCAACGTCAACCTAGAATACTTATCGTTTCAGTTAGTGGCTGATAATAGACATGTTCCTTGATGTTAAAGATAAGGGACACACGAGTACTTAGATAAGGATGATAACAGCTCCTTCACTACGATGACGCCTTGTTCTCTCTTTATACCTGCTACCTGCTGACGAGTTTAATTAGCTTAGGACACACCTGGCGAGAGTCCAATTAAAGTTACCTCAAACCTTCACTAAACCATCCACCATCGGGGTCGCAAAAGTCGTCCGATCGTACGCAGACAAAAGTAAATGACTAATAAATAAATAAATAAATAAATAAAGGGCGCTACACCACTCCAACAGACTAACAGAAGTATTTATAAACCTGCACAACTGCGATCAATACATTTTTTTACTCCATCTCAAAACTGAGTCAGAAAAAAAGGTAAAAGGATTCGCATCTCACTTCATTTTTTTTCTTGCTTTTCAGCCGAGACGTGTAAAAGGATTATTGACCGTGACTGTACCTTGGAAATAAAGTGCATTACAGAATTATTATTATCTGTTCCTATCTAAGCCTGACCATCAATGTATCTAGTGCCGGAGACTTCACCTAGGATTTCTGTGTGTGTGTGTGTGTGTGTGTGTGTGTGTGTGTGTGTGTGTGAGAGAGAGAGAGAGAGAGAGAGAGAGAGAGAGAGGGGGGGAGGGCAAGTGTGTGAGGGTGGTAGGGTGATAAGGGAGTGGTGTGTGAGGGTAAGGTAAAATGAGGCGTGACAGAGTGAGGGAAATGAAGAGTGAGGGGGTGAGGGGGGAAGGAGAAGTGAGGAAGTGGAGAGAAAGAGAAAAAAAATATGACGTATGGGGGGGCTAAGTAGGAGACAGGAGCCAGTCAATTAGTGGGAAAAGGAATAAGAGAAAAGAGAGGGAGAGGGGCGAGGGAGGAGAGAGGGAAGGTGGGGGAGGGAGGAGAGAGGGAAGGTGGAGGAGGGAGGTGAGGGAGGAGAGAGGGAGGTGTGGTAAGGAGTGTCAGCCACAGATGCACCAGGTAATTGTGGTTATTGTCCAGACGACCCCCCCCCTCCCCAGACGACCCCCCAGCACGATACGACTGAGGGGGGGATGGGGGAGAAAGAAGGAAAAGATGAGGGAGGGGGAGAGGAAGGGTGGGAGGGAGGGGAGAAAGGAGGAAAAGATGAGGGAGGGGGAGAGTAGAGGTGGGAGGGGGGGGGGCGAGGAAAGGGGAGGTGGGATGGGGTGGTGGGACGCTGAGAGGATGAGGCATGAGGGGAGATAACTGGGGAGGAGGGGAGAATGGGGAGGTAAGGCAGTGGAAGGGAATGAGAATAAAGGAAAAGGTGAGAGAGAGAGAGAGAGAGAGAGAGAGAGAGAGAGAGAGAGAGAGAGAGAGAGAGAGAGAGAGAGAGAGAGAGAGACATACAAAAAAAAAAAAAAAAAAAAAAAAACGAGGAAAGCGAACAATAAGACAAACGTAGAAAGCAAAGGACATTACTAAAAAAAAAAAAAAAAGACAAAGAAAAGAAAGACAAAAAAAGTACCCTAAAAAAAATAAAAAAAAATAAAAACAATACATCACTCATATACCCGGCGCAGTTAACCCCTTCACTCCTATGATCTATATTTTCTTTATTCTTGCTCTCTCTCCAGACGATTTTCTTTACCTTGGGACGGATTTTCTTTTTTAACTGGAAGGTTACACACACACACACACACACACACACACACACACACACACACACACACACACACACATGAAGAGGAATATTTATGAGGAGAGCAGGACAAAACAAAGTACCATGAGGGACAAAAAGGGGGAAAGATCGTGCGTCAGTTTTGTGTGTGTGTGTGTGTGTGTGTGTGTGTGTGTGTGTGTGTGTGTGTGTGTGTGTGTGTGTGTGTGTGTGTGTGTGTGTGTGTGTGTGTGTGTGAGAGAGAGAGAGAGAGAGAAACATAAAGAGAGAGAGGACTGATGTGACGTTTTTATGGGGCATCTCGTACCCTGTCCCACCTTTAGGGGTACACAGGCACGCTTGAACCTCTTTGTGGGGTTTAAAGTGTGGTGTGGTGTGGTGTGGTGTGGTGGGGTGTGGTGGGGTGAGATTAGGTTGGGCTTGGTTAGATTCAGGTAAGGCTGGGCTGAAATGGGTTAGGTGAAGTTGGATTAGATTGGGCTGGGTTAGCTGGGGTTGGGTTAGGTGGGGTTGGGTTAGGCTGGGTTGGGCTAGGCTGGGTTGGGTTAAGCTGGGTTGGGTTAGGTGGGGTTGGGTTAGGCTGGGTTGGGTTAGATTGGGTTTGGTGAGGTTGAGATAGGTTGGGTTGGGTTAGGTAGGGTTGGGTTAGAGTGGGTTGAGTTCGGTGGGGTTAGGTTGGGTTAGGCTGGGTTGGGATAGGTTGGGCTGGGTTGAGATGGGTTCGGTCGGGCTGGGTTGGGTTAGGTGGGGTCAGGGTTGCGTCGGGTTGAAATCTTTTGCAGTTAGCATAAATAATACATAAATAAAATACAAAAGACGTACTCTGGAGATTATTTGTAACTCTTGCCAAGGAATTAGTGTGCCAAACAAATGCTTAAGGAGTTTCTATTATTTCTTATGTACGTTAAAATGACACTTCCTAGTCCTGCTGTATCTCTCTCTCTCTCTCTGTTCTTTATGTCACGGCCACTTCGGATAACGGATGGTGTGTGTGTGTGTGTGTGTGTGTGTGTGTGTGTGTGTGTGTGAGAGAGAGAGAGAGAGAGATAACGCAGGTGACTGATGAATAAAGGTGCGATTTTTTTTTCTTAAGCAGCTACAATACCGAGAGGAAGAAGAGCATGCGTGTACACCCTTCACTTCAGTCATTCTATTTAGTCACTCTGCAAGGTAAGGGACGTCACACGTAAAGGAAAATCACTCTACCTTATGCAGGTCTATTCTTTAATGCACTCTACTTTGTCAGTCCATCTGCTGCCACTCTCCACTCTACTCTGTCACTCTGCACTCTATACTGTCACTCCATCTGCATCCACTCTCCATTGTACTGTCACTCCATCTAATCACTCTACACTACTTTGTCACTACATCTACAGTCACCCTCCACACTGAATTAATTTTTTCATCTCCATAATCTCCACAGGTCATTCATTTTAATTAGGCGGGGTTTTTCGTCTTGTTGCAGCTTATTTCCACTAAACCAATGTCAGACATCGAAAGTATCTCCACGGCAAAATGCGACAACGCTAGAGTTTAATATCATTTACTTATAACCTCTTCGTGACTAGCACCAATTCTAGTGTTAGCCTCTCTTAACAGCTCAAAACAAAAAATGGGGATGGTAATTTTACGCGGAGTTAAACTGAACAGAGTACAGGTTACCCTTTAGGTCCAAACTGACTTGCTGTGTCGTTTCTCCAAGTCCATGACCCCAAACTACCGAGATCAGTGTTCTTGTGGCCTTAGAAGACTCCTTGGTACCGATATTTTTTCTTTCCCCAGAGAAATATCTTACGTCTCTTAAATCATACATCGTTATCATCGTGTCTGTCATATCCGCGCTAAGGTAACCTGTCTAAGCCCCGTTCTTCCTGAAGTCGAGCTTCAACTCATGGCCTCCCACTCGGGACGGTGGGCGAGGGGGCGGGGCTTAAGAGACAAGTTGGCGGTGGGTACTGCGACACTACATAACACGATGCATGCCGCTACAGTATTAACACTGAGGAAATACACCAATGACTTCTTTTAGTGCCGTTCATACTTAATCAATATCGACACAGTTTGTATACACAACACAAATGATAAAACTACAGCGTAGCAGGACAGCACGTAAGTTGTGCTTTGCAATATTACCGCACATTATATATATATATATATATATATATATATATATATATATATATATATATATATATATACATATATATATATATATATATATATATATATATATATATATATATATATATATATATACACACACGAGAATATTATGAAGTGATGATGCAGACTAATTAGGAAGTGGTTACCGGCAACATTCTACACCCACGTGAATACTGTCCCCCTCTACCCCTAAACATTCCAGTCATCCCACACTTGATTCAGGCGATTGTTCCCTCGTGTGTGTGTGTGTGTGTGTGTGTGTGTGTGTGTGTGTGTGTGTGTGTGTGTGTGTGTGTGTGTGTGTGTGTGTGTGTGTGAGAGAGAGAGAGAGAGAGAGAGAGAGACGCAGGTGTATGGGGATGTTGGTATTTATGTGGGTGTGTTAGGGCATGTGGTAAGTGTGTGTGTGTGTGTGTGTGTGTGTGTGTGTGTGTGTGTGTGTGTGTGTGTGTGTGTGTGTGTGTGTGTGTGTGTGTGTGTGTGTGTGTGTGTGTGTGTGTGTGTGTGTACATGCAGGGAGAGTGTGCGGGCATTTGGGCCAGGTTGTGAGGTTTTATTACACCCCCCCCAAAAAAAAAAAAAAAAAAAAAAATAGAAAAAGAAGCAGAAAAATTATCCAGGCATGTAAATTCCTTTCATAAAAAATTTGCCCCCCCCACAAAAAAAAAAAAAAAACGGCCAGTGACATGATCCATTCCTTTCAAGACGCCTGCCCGACTGCATCTTAAGAACTGGAGGTCATAGCCAGAGGGAAAGTGAGAGACAGAGGAAGACAGCCCCAGAGTTTAAAATGTGCATATATAAAAGGCTACGATATCAATTATAGTTCTTTCACCTTAACTTGGCCCAGTTTTTCGTCCTTTTGTAGCTTTCACGTAGCTCAGAGGTAGAAAAAGACAATGCCACGGCTCCATATCCTTTCCATAGCACTTCTTCGTGACTAACATCACAATCTAGTATAACTGTATTGATGCAACTGGTGGAGAGACGGTAATTTTAGTCCGTGAGAGTAAAACTAGTATTGTTCATGAGTTAAACGAGTATAGTTCATGAGTTAAACGAGCATTGTTCAAGAGTAAAACGAGTATAGTCCATGAGTTAAACGAGTAAAATTCATGGGTAAAACGAGTATAGTTCATGAGTTAAACGAGCATAGTTCATGAGTTAAACGAATATAGTTCATGAGTTAAACGAGCATAGTTCATGAGTTAACCGAGAACTGTTCATAAGTAAAACGAGTTCATGAATCAGTGCTTGGCGGAAGAGGTAAGAGTGTGTAGCTAAAAAGATGCTTCCTGCCCGCCGTAAATGGGAAGGCACTTTGGCAAGGTTCAGGGGAGCAATGACCAGCGCAATATCTACGGTAAAGAGAGAGTGATGTCACAGTGCTGCAAAGAGAGGCTGGAGGGAATCAGTGGGGGGAGGGGAGCTAATGAGATGAGAAGTCTTTGTCTCGATCCTGGTTACGAGGGCTTAGGTGGCTCACTACACACACACACACACACACACACACACACACACACACACACACACCAAAGTAATGGGACCTCTACAACAAAACAGATGACGAGAAGAAAAGCAAAGATTCCGAAACCTGACTTACGAATTGTTGAAAAGAAAGAAAGCATTGTTGAAAGAATTAAGCAGATTATACAAAGACGGAGGAACTGAGCTTCTGTGCCATTAACCCCTTCACCACGATTCTTTGTCTTTTTAGGTGGCTTTTGCTAACACCCAACCACGTTAATAAACCTACAGGACATCTCTAAAGTGAAGTTATTTTCATTTTATTTTTCTGGCTGCCCTCAGACGGTTTTTACTTACGCCTCGTAGTGAAGGGATCAAAGGCAATGTTTTTTTTCTTTTTTCTACTCTCTCTCTCTCTCTCTCTCTCTCTCTCTCTCTTTTAAGAAGTTACGCGCGCCACTGCCTCATCTCCGAAGTAATGTTGTGACTGCTGTGAGAGTAAAGTGTAAGAAGTGGGTGTAAAGGTGAAGGGTTGAATCATCAGGACTGGCGTGGTTAGGACTATAATTATGTATCCTGTATAAAACACACACACACACACACACACACACACACACACACACACACACACACACACACACACACGAATATCTGAAACTTTTTCGTGTTTACATTTTGACGCAGTGGACGAAACATTTGGAAATCATACCCAGTAACTTATCACAAATGTGTGGATCTGTGTTTTTATTAATACACCGTGAACAAGGAAATTAATGCACGATAAGAAAAACACCATAAAAAAAAAGTCTTGCAGAAAAAAACAAAATCAACACCACTCACTGTGACACCATCGATCACCAAACTATGACTATTTTTATTTATACCTTTATTGACTTATTTACTTACTTTTTGCTAGGGTGCACAGTAAAGTCAATATTTCGTCTAGTATTCCACCACGTCTCCCTCTCACTGCCCTCTACTGACTAACCCTCTGAAGCTGAGAGAGACGCTTGCTATGTCACTATGCACATAAACCACTCCCTTTGATAAGATGCGTCGGGGTGAAGTGACGGACATGCCCAAGGAGTGAAGCAGACGCAGTGGAATGGTAGGCGATCTTTTGCACCTAAACATACGACTCAAAAGGTCACTGAGGAATATCAGGATAAGTCGGTGAGGGACATAACCTTGGGGATGACGACTATTCACAGCCACACCTCGTGATTCACATATTTTTTTGACTTAATTCTTGCTACCTTCAGACGATTTTTATTTAGGAAAACCCTCTTTTATTGAAGGGGATCGTGAAGGCTCTAACCCCACGATAAAGTCTCTCTGAAGCTAAATAAAATCGTTTGTAAATAGTGGAGGGGTTAATGAAGGTTGTATCAAACCCCATCAGTCCCGAAAGTCTATCTTAAGCTGAATAAACTCACCTGGAGACAGAAAAAAAGAAAGAAAAAAGAAAATGAAGAAGCGGAAGAATAAATTCCCAGGAGAGCTGCTTGGCACGTAAAAGACCCGTGCCAGAGTCTATCACACACCCCAGAGACAACAAGGTGCGCAGATGGCAGGGGATTTGGGTGCGTGTATGGGTGCGTGGGTGGCCAAGGGGTTTTATGGGCCTTGAGTGAGTGCGTGTATGGGTACGTAGGTGGCCAGGGTGTGAGTGAGTGAGTGCGTGAATGGGTGCGTGAGTGGCCAGAGTGTGAGTGAGTGCGTGTATGGGTGCGTGGGTGGCCAGGGTGTGCGTGAGTGTGTGTATGCGTAAGAGACAGAAAACTAGGTAGACAGACAGACGACAAAGCTGAAGTGATGAAGGCGGTTGAGGTTGGGGTAAGGTGGGGAAGGTTTGGGTAGGGAGCTGGGGGTGTGGAAGAGGAAGGGAGGGGTTTGTAGTTCGCCTTGGGGAATGCAAAATAATGGACAACTCGAGATAAAAGCTGGGGAGAGTTTTTGAGGTGTGTGGGGCCAGAGGACAAAGTTGGGGGCATTGGGGTGGTTAGGGTAGGGGTGACGGGAAGAAGCTGGTGGAGGTGCTGTGTGGAGGGGAGAGCACAAAGATAGTGAAGAAAATGACAGACTGAGATGTGGAAGGTTGGGGAGGGTGAAGACAGGGCAAAGATAGAGTTATGGATGAGGTTGGGGTTGAGGAAGGGTTGATGTGGGAGAGTTACACTGTCAGTGAAGAAATTGAGAAATAATGTGGCACTAGAGTTTGATGTGGAATGTTGGGGTAGAGAGACAGAGAGACAAGAGGGGAATGGTGGGGTTTTGGAGAGGGATGAGGTAGGGGTGAGGTGTGGGAGAAGTAGGATATGAGGTGTGGTGGAGTGAGGGCGTGTGAGGGAAGGAGTGAGGAGGGGAAAAATAAGAGAAGATGCAGAGAACTGGAAAATAAACAAGGATGACTATACAGTGCAAAGAGACAAAACGAAGATGGAGAAAAAATTTGGTGGGGTGGGGCGGCGAATAGGGATGGGGAGAGGGAGACTGACGATGTGGAGTGTGGGGAGGAGGGGAGGGGAGGGAAATATAGGTGAACGGGTACAGGGAAGTGGAGGCAAAAACAAAGATGATAATTTAGTGAAAGCAGAGAGAGACGGGATAAATCTAAAGTTATGGAGGTGACTGGGACAAGGCTAAGATTGGGAGAGGAGAGGAGAGGAGAGAAGAGAGGAGGAGAGGAGAGGAGCGGAGCGGAGCGGAGAGGGGAGGGGAGGGGAGGGGAGGGGAGAGGGGATAGGAATGGATATAGGTTGTGGGGAAGGGTATATAAATAAGGGGCACATGAAAGTGAAGGCTAAAGAAAGCAAGGATGATAACTGAGTGAAGGAAAAGGGAGATGCAGATGAGGTAGGGGTTATGAAAATGGGTGGGGTGAGGTGAGGGATGGCTAGGAAAGGGGTGTAGGTTGGCGGTGTGGGGTTGGGAGAGGGGAGGGGAAGGGAGGAGAGGTGAAGGGAGGAGAAGGGAGAATGAGGGTATACATATGAGAGGGTACAAGGAAGCGGTGAATGCAAGGGAATCAAGAGTAAGCAGAGAGACACAGAAGACGAAGTTGGGGTCATTTGGGTGGCTGGGGAGAGACTTGAGCAGGATGAAGTGGAGCGGGGAAGGGCTGAGGAAGAAGGCTGGGGGTGTGGGGGAGGGAAGGGGAGGAGAAACAGGCAAGGGGAAGACAACAGGGATGTGGAAGAAAAGAGACAGCTTATGGTATATAAGAGGCAGAGAATGAAGTTTGGGTTATGAAAGAAGGTAGGGTCAGGAGGAGGGGTAGGGTCAGGAGGAGGGGTAGGGGGAGGTGGAGAGGGGTGGTATGAGCTTGGTGGGGGTAGAAGGAACGAGGAAGAAGGGGATGGGTGGTATGGGGGTGGGTGGAGAAAGAAAGAGTAAGGGGAAGGAGTGGTAGTGGGATTGGGGAGAGGGTAGGAGACGAGGGGGAGGAGGGAGACAAGGAATTTCGGGAAGGCCTGGGATGGGGTTAGGAGGGGGGGGGATGTGTTAATGGAGGGGGAGAAGCCAGAGTTGGGGAGAACGTGGTACAGAGTTGGGGAGAAGTCAAGACAGGGGAAGGGGGACGAAGGGTGGCTGGGGGACTGGGGAGAGAGAAGAGATGGGGTCGGGGAGGGTGGTGGGGAGAGGGGAGGAGGCAGAGGGGAAGGAGAGTCTGCTCTAATGGAAGAACAAAGCTGAACAAACATAACGATATTCAAGAACTGCCGCTGTTAAATTTGGTCTCTCTCTCTCTCCTTTCCTGCCTTCCACTCTTCTACCTTTATCAATATCCTTGCTTCTCTCCCTTTG
>NC_137017.1:4182092-4232092 GCF_032717465.1 Coenobita brevimanus | reverse complement strand
TCTTGAAGGTTCAGGTGTAACAGGAGATGGACACTAGAATATGATGCTAGTCACGAAGAAGTGCTATGAAAAAAGGATGTATAGCCACAGTAGTCTTTTTTCTGCCACTGAGCTACGTGGAATAAACTGGCCAGAAATCTTGGCCCAGTCAGTGTACGAATAAAATGGGTAAGGTACAGTCGGGGGCAGAAATTCGCTTACAACTCCCCTGCGTCTGATTTACAATGAAGGCAGATCCGAAGCATCATACAAGACAGCAACATATACGGGCAGACAGACATACCGGCACCTTCTCTCTCAACGAACACCAGACAATAGAGGAAATGGAGAAATAAGAAGCGAAAAAAATTAATATCCAACAATGCCTTTTCCAGCTGCTTTTGCGTCTTGAGATCCTTCTGGTCAGCGCGTAAAGGCTCTCCAGATTCTCTTCCATTCTCTTATGGTCGAGACAACACCAGTACTCTATTCCCGCTGACACCAGACGATTTTATTTAGCTCTGTGAGAGAAGGCGGCCTGAAAGTGCCAAGACGCAAGACGCAAAATAAATGGCTAAGGAAGAGGTGTTAAGAAGATTCCCAAGCCGAAGAGTTTGTATTATCATCATTATTATCATTATTATTATTTGATTTTATGGCCAGTTTCGAGGTGGTTTTCTTCATCCCTCTCTCTCTCTCTCTCTCTCTCTCTCTCTCTCTTTCAGTGTGTCCAAGTAACAAGTCACAGTTAAATACACAAAACCTACTGGGCGAAGGGGAAGGAAAGCATCTATTTTTCTATGACAATTTCTAACGTGGTGGAGACAGAGCGCACCTGGCCTCTCTTATACCGCACCTGACTCCAACCTGTAATGTGGGATGCAGGCTAGAAAAAAAAAAAAAAAAAAAAAAAAAAAAAAAAATACATCACCATGAAAATCTGGAAACTATACGGCTTTTAGTACAATTTGGCTCAAAACTGCCACCAGATGAACACGGGAAAATAATGCTAGTCATGAAGAAGTGCTGTGGAAAGAATACAGAGCCGTTGTATTGTCTTATTCTGCCCTCAAGCTGTATCTAAGAGGCTGCAAAAGGACGAAAATCTGGTCCAAGTTATGGTGAAGATTATAGTCTTTGCTTCGTCTTCTAAATTCTAATATCATCATCAACTGTCCTTAGTAACAGTGATGGTGCTAAAGAGGGAATGAATCACTCTCTCTCTCTCTCTCTCTTTTTTCTCTCTCTCTCTTGGCAAACGCTCCGGCTAAGAGGTGCAGGCGCAAGCACATGTACAGGCGTGGATACCAGTGCCATCTTTCGCCCCTTCTCCCAGCTCTTCTCGTATATCTTATGTGTTCTGCGAAGGGGATGCATATTCTTGGAAGACGTTTGACGGCAGCAGGTCCTCTGACGCTGTTGTTGTTGTGGTTATTTGTGAAGAGCGTCAATTTGGTGGCTCTGACGGCGTGGTAATGACGTAGATCCTGTAGCTGCATTGTTGTTGTGGTGGTGGTGGTGGTGGTGTGCTTCTGTGATGGATTTCGCCTTGTTGCTTTGAGATGGTGGTGGTGGTGGTGGTGGTGGTGGTGCTGTTGCCTCTGTGGTGTTGGTGTTGGTGGTGGTGATGAAGCCTATGATGTGTTTTTTGTCATACTGCTGCTTTTGTGGTGGTGGCGGTGGTGGTGGTGGTGGTGGTGGTGGTGCTTTGTGGTGGTAGCAGCTGAGGTTGTTTATGGAGGCAACTGTTTGTAGTGTTCATGTGTTTCTAATCTCCACTCACTCATGTTCAGAGATAACAGTTGCTTCTTGTGTTCTTTGTGGCCACCTGACTGATGAACGTGCCCTGTGCTTTATGTGCGGCCCAAGGTCTACGTTTACTTGATGCAGCTTTGCCTGATCTTTCTTTAATCGTGGAAAATGTAGCCTAAACCAGCTCCTCAAAAATCAGGTGGCTAACGAAGAGGACATTAAGAGAGAGGTGTATTCTGCTCCTCTCTCCACCAGACGATTTTATTCAGCTTAAGGAGTGATCTCAGGACTGTCAAGGATAAGCACAGAAAGACCGTGAGACGCCAAACCTCACGCCACATTCCTTATAACTTAGGTAGCTGGGAGAGAAGACTAGAAGGAGCTGTGTTTGATCTTGCTAGGTTAACCCTGGGTATTATGCAGCTTAGAAGAGGGCTGAGGTAGCTGCATAGCATAAATAAACACACACACACACACACACACACACACACAATTATGCAGCTTAGAGAGAGCTATCGTATTTGCACGGTATAAACAAGCAAACACACACACACACACACACACACACACACACACACACACACACACACACACACACACACACACACACAGTCACATGTTTTTTAATGACTAACGAAGAATGTGGCGTGTATGTCTGTGCAATTCTGAAGGCTTCTCACTCAGCCCCTTCACTACGATAACGTCTTTTTTTTATTTCATTCCTACTACCTACTGTACAGACGATTTTATGAGATTCTGAGATTTTTTTTTGGGGGGGAGGGGCAGTGGAGGGAATAATGACGTGTATTTCTAACCCCCCACCAAAAAATATCTCAGCCAAAAAATAATAAAAATATCTCAGCTAAAAAATAAAAAAACTGAAAAAAAAAAAAAATCAGCAAAAAAATCGTCTGCACTAAAAAAAAAAAAAAAAAAAAAAAAAAAAAAAAAAAAACGCACTGAAGGGGTTAAGATGGCGTCAGCGATATTATGACCTGTATTCATGTTAGTTAAAAATGCTCCGTAACACCTCTTCCTCAGCGATTTGTTTCTGAATAAGGCAAGTGTAAGTTTGCACGTTACCTATGCAGAGTACGACGATATTAGAACGATTTATGTAACACGGAGGAGGACAGTAAGGCGTAATAAGAAAAATAATTCGCTTAGGAAGAGGCGTTAGGGAGCTTTAATGATTTATGTAACAAGGAGGACAGTAAGGTAAAATAAGTAGAATAATTCGCTTAGGAAATGGTGTTTGGGACCTTGAATGATATATGTAACACGGAGGATAGTAAAAGGTTGAATAGGAAAACTAAGTTGCTTACGAAAAGGTATTAAGGAGCTTCCTTAACAAGCGAGAATAAGGATTTCCATGTGATATAATGTTTTCTTGACCTCTGCTGGTTCACTCGCTTAAGAGGAATGTGTCTTTTATTATTATTATTATTATTATTACTATCATCACCGTCATCATCATCGTCATCATCTCCATCCTTATTATTATTATTATTATTATTATTATGAGAGGATGGGTCTATCTATTATTAAAATTTGGGGGATACCAAGAATACCACACATTTATCTCGTAAAAAAAAATATATATATATATCAGGAATTAGTACAGAAAAAAAAAAATCTCTCGTGTAATCTATATATAAACTGGAGTCTTAGGATCTCCATTAATTTATTCTCTACGGTGTGTCTTAAGTGAAATAAATCGCCGCGTGTCAGTCATCAAGAATAAAGTACATTTAATTTTTTTTTTTTTTTTTTTTTCCCGCTAGCTGAGTGCGCCTCTTAACACCTTTTCCTTTGCTACTTAATTTGCGTGTATTATTGTTTTCTTCTGTGCTTCTTCTTTTTCCTGGTATACGTAAAAATAACATGGATAAGAATGTGCTGTGTTTATTTCCCTGTTTGGCTGTGTGTCTGCTTTGTTTATTTGTTTGTGTTTGTGTCTGCTTTGTTTATTTGTTTGTGTTTGTGTCTGCTTTGTTTATTTGTTTGTGTTTGTGTCTGCTTTGTTTATTTGTTTGTGTTTGTGTCTGCTTTGTTTATTTGTTTGTGTTTGTGTCTGCTTTGTTTATTTGTTTGTTTGTGTCTGCTTTGTTTATTTGTTTGTGTTTGTGTCTGCTTTGTTTATTTGTTTGTGTTTGTCTGCTTTGTTTATGTGTTTGTTTTGTCGCGTGTTAGTCCTCCGTAGTATCAGATGAGGGTATTGGGTTACCCCCCTACATGCGGGTGCTTCTCCCCCCTCCCCCCACACCGCCTCTACACCCCTCTTTTCCCCTCCTCCCCTCCACGCCCCCACCTCCGCACCCTCCTCCTCCTTCCTACCCCCTCATATTCACTGATACAAAGGCATATCAGTAATGAAGTGTAGTGTGTGTGTGTGTGTGTGTGTGTGTGTGTGTGTGTGTGTGTGTGTGTGTGTGTGTGAGAGAGAGAGAGAGAGAGAGAGAGAGAGAGAACCATTTGTAAGGCTTCAGAAACCCCCCCATCTCTCTCTCTCCCCCCCCACCTGTACCCTCCTGTATCCTGAATGAGCTACAGTTACACAGGCACACAGACCACACAGATCAAAAGGTCCCTACGAGATGCGCCAGCCTATAACAGAACCACTTTTAACCACAGAAGAATAAGACAAGGATAGCACGAAAGAAGACCCCCATGCCCCAGTGCTTTATAATATGGAAAAGAGTGTTAAGAGATTGTTTCTTCTCGTGATGGGCAAGTACGATTTTTTTCCTGACTTTATTTTCCACGTAACTTGGGCTTCTGGCTGACTTGTTCCTTTGCTGATCTAGGTCGACTTCTCACACTGGCTCATGGATGGATGGATGGATGGACAAATGGATGGATGGATGGACAGACGGCGACGATGACGATGATTAACTACGGTGGACGCGAGCATAAATATCGACAGCATATTATCGCCCGCCGGAATATATCAAGGTTATATTTCGGAGGACTTCCCCAACCCTTTTTTAACAGGGTAAGCTGGCCAACAAAGGAAGAAGTGAGACGAGCTTGCTTTCTTTGTTTTTTTCCTCTCTTTCTTTCTTTCTTTCTTTGCATGATGAAGAGTTGGGGGCAAAACTTGACATCATACTTTACCTCTCCCACTTCTTAAACTCTCCTCTGTTCGCGTGGTGTGTTTCTCTGCTCAAAGATGATTTTAAGATGATGTGTTGGGGAGGAAAGAGAAATATGGACGTGTTGACTCAGTGGAATAGTAAGCTATCTTTTGCTCCTAAGTATATCAATAAACTTCCATCTAAACTGTTCTTATTGAGATGATTTTCCCTTACCTGATCATCTTCCTGTACTGACTCAGCGATGTGGCTCCAGTCAGGACGCACGTTTCACCCTCACTGCCCTCACCATAACACCTGGGGAGAGGATGGTTTGGGTGTAGTGAGACTTTAAAAGGGCGAGGAGAGTTGAGGAGTGGGTGGTGAGAGATGGGAGTGGGTGGGGACAAATGGGAGTGCGTAGAGAGAAAGATGTCAGCTGGTGAGGAGAGATGAGAGTCGGTGGTGAGAGGTGGGAGTTACAGAAGTGGGTGGGACAGATGGGAGTGGGTGTAAGGGTGTGTGGAGAGAGAGAGATGGGAGTGGTTGGGGAGAGCTGACTTTGTGATCTGGTAACAGCACACACACACACACACACACAAGCCACTCCTCTAACCCATCCCTTTCACACCTTCATCACACCATGCACATAACACACTCATACTCACCCAGTAACACTCCATCACCTCTCATTCCTCTCTCCACATCCTCACACCACCTTCCCCCACTTCTACCCACATATCCCCACACCCCTCTGTCCCTTTCCCACCCTCTCCCCACCTTCACAACCACTCCCCTCCCCTCCCCCACACCCCAGCCACGGTACGGTACGGTGCGTGAGGCTGCTAATGTACCGCGCACCACCTCGTCAGGGCTCAAAACAAAGCTAATCACCACAGAAGGACGCCAGGAATATTGGGGGCAGAATTTTCCCCCTATCTCCCTCTCACAGACCTGGGGGACACGAGGATGGTAGGGGGAAGAGGACAGGGGAAGGTGGATGGGGCGTAGGGAGTGGGAGAGGGGAGATGATAGGGCCTAGGGAGGGAGGAGAGGGTAGGGGAATAGAGGAGGGGAGACAGGGTTTGGGGAAGAGGATAGGAGAGAGGAGATAGGGCTTGGGGAGGGGTATAGGGGAGGGGGGATGGCGTAGGGGAGGATCATACGAAGGTGGGGGGGGGCAATGTTGTGGCTCTCCTTGTCAGTCCCTTCAATACAATGACGATCTTTTTGTCATGTCCTTAGTAGTGTTGCAAGAATGATTAAACTCAGAAAAGGTGGTGGATGTGGAGGTGAGGGGAGGTGGTGGCTGAGGAGAGTGGATTGGTTGTGGCGGAGAGGGGAGGAGTGGGGAGGGGAGTGTGGAAGGCAAAACTGATAACGCAATCCCATCGTACTTCACAATACCTCCCTGTGTGAGCTGGTAATCCACACATCGCAGGTTCGATTCCAGTGTATTTAGGGGATATATATTACTGTGGTTTAATTCGTGTTTTTTCTATAGTTCTCTTACCTCAAGCTGGCTCACACGTTCGTCCTTTTGCGGCTTATTTCAGGTAGCTTAATGGTAGAATAAGTCAATGTTCCAGTTACATCCTTTTCCTTGCACGTCTTCATGACTAGCATCACATTCCAGCGTTTACCTGTTGTTACTAGGGATGGCGTTCAAGACTGAGGGACGTCAAATGTGGGCCATGTTAAAATGAAAGGAGTATACCATCAGCACTCCACCATCACCCTTGTTGTTGCCAATATGCTGTACTGTATGAGGTTAAACAATCTAAAAAAAATGCCGTGAGGAAACAGTACCCAAGTGGAGGCATGAGTGTGAGACAGAGGGCGCGCGCGCGCACACACACACACACACACACACACACACACACACACACACACACACACACACACACACACACACACACGTGCAAACAATCTACCTGTTTCTCTCTCTCTCTCTCTCTCCTCTCTCTTTCTCTCTCTCTCTCCACTACCGGGTCCACAACAGCTTCCTAATTGCAGGGGTGCGAGTGGAGAGTTTCTGTGATTTTCCTGTTATGCTCTCTTTCAATTATTAGTTCATTAGCACTCAAATGGCTGGGGTGAGAGAGAGAGAGAGAGAGAGAGAGAGAGAGAGAGAGAGAGAGAGAGAGAGAGAGAGAGAGAGAGAGAGAGAGAGAGAGAGAGAGAGAGAGGAAAAGGTGGGTGAGGAGAGTGTGGGAGACGGTGGAGAGGGTGTGGGGAGAACGTGTGGGGGAGAAGAACGCTGGGAGGGTGTAGGGAGAGTAGGAAAATAGTGTGGAGGGAAAGAAAGAGAGTGGAGAGAATGTAGGGAGGGTGTGGGAGGTGTGGGGAGGGTGGAAGGAGGGTGGGGAGATAAACAGTGCGGGGAGTAATATCATGAGGCCGTGTTGGGGGAGTCAACAACAATAACCACCCCGCTCGCACTCTCACGCACTCACTCACTCACTTGCTCACTCACACTCACTCACTCACACATTCATTCTCACTGCTCAGCCACTCACTCTTACTCACATCACTCACTACAGTCACACACTCCACATCACGCTCTCTTAGGCTAACACACTCTATTCCTTATCTTCTCTTTTAAAAACGCGACTCTGGACACACGCTAGGTATCCCTTTCCCTAGATCCAGTGTTCCAAGTCCTCCACTCTAATAGACAGGCTGATTCCCCAAGCCTTCACAGGTCACTATTTTGGCACTGATACCCACCGTCTCCACCATGATATCAAAATCGAACCCGCGATCTTCCAGGCTCGTGTCTATTGTTCTATTCACACCACTATCGCTTCCTCACTCTCCTTCACTCACACTACTCGCACATCCACTCACTGTCATACTCTCTCACACACTTTCACTCTCTCACTCCATCTTACATTGACACTACACACACTTCCCGCACTCACACTCACGTCCATCCTCACTCACACTTTAAAAATCACACTATCACACACTTTTCTCGCACTTATCTCACTCGCACCCTCACTTCCGCCTCCACTCTCTTACACACACACACACACACACACACACACACACACACACACACACACACACACACCTCGCACTCACTCACCCCACTTCACTCTCCCTTGCACCCCTCACTCTCACATTTTCACAACCAACACCACACTGCACTCACCCTCAGTAAAACTCTCACTTATTGCGTCACACATACGAACTTGCACCCTCAGTCACTCTAGAATATTCTCACTCTCACACCCTTCTTACTCACTCTCATGGTTAAAAATTATATACGAATATTACTTGCATATAATTTCTTCCTACAAATCTCTCTCTCTCTCTCTCTCTCTCTCTCTCTCTCTCTCTCTCTCTCTCTCTCTCTCTCTCTCACACACACACACACACACACACACACATTCTCTTTTTCACACTGCTCTTACGAACTCCTCTCTCACGCAAACTCCTCCCTCCCACACTCCTCTCTTTCACACTCACTCACACTCCTCTCCTCTTCCCCTCCCTCTCACACTCACTCACTATTCACTCACTCTAACAGAGCCTTTCACACCTAATTTCTCACTTTGCATATCACACCTCTTAACGTACCCGGTACTTCATTTGCTAATTTCTCTTCCGTCTTTTTTTCGTACCCGTCTCTCTCTCTCTCTCTCTCTCTCTCTTACACACACACACACACACACACACACACACACACACACACACACACACACACACACACACACACACACACACACACACACACGCACACGCGCGCGCGCGCGCGATGAAGGAAGGAGATCTGGTGACAAGCTTAACCTAACCAAAATACACGAAATCTAACCTAACCAAAGGATCAGGGACAGAAATTAATTAACAAGGAGAGGGGGAAGCAAAGCAGCAGGCGGAAAATCATTTACGACATTATTGTAAGTTTAGGTTAGGGTTGGATTAGGTTAAGGTAGGTTAGGAGGGGTTAGGATGGGATAGGATAGGTCAGGTAAGGTAATCAAGACAGGATACGTCAGGTAAGGTTATGCTGGGTTAGATTGCGTTACACTTGCTTAGATTACGTTACCTTTCACCCTTCCATCCACCCTCACACATACGCACTAACGCAAAACGGTGGTCAGAGCGCTAGGCAGTCACGAACTAACCACACCGGGAGTCGAAGAGGGGCCCCGCAAGGAGAGGGAAAAAAATATCACCGCCAGCCCGACCACAGAGGCGAGCAGTGACCACGCAGGCGATGGTTTGTGGTCGGGTCTTCACTTGAGAGACCGGGAATCGAGACCTTAATGACAGAGGGGGTCCGTATGTGAGTCCTACCTCCGTCACTCACACCCGCAAGCTCTCACAGTCACTCAGCTGTTCTATGGGTTCTATCGCACTCCCTTTCACGCTGGCTCACTTACTCTCACGCTCACATCTCTCTTTCACACTGGCTCACTTACTCTCACACTCACCTCTCTCTCTCTTTCACGCTGGCTCACTCACTCTCACCCTCACTCACCTATCAGTCCTCTCTCTTACCCACACTGGCTTACTCTCACACTCACTCAGAGTTTTATGAGTCCAATCACGCTCAAAAACACTTGCGATGAATAAGCCGTCTGGATAATGCAAAGAATGAAATAAAAAAAAAGGTAATCACGCTTGCAATCGCTTACACATCTATTTTATTTATGTTTTTTTTTTTCCTGCTTCACACGCACATATTTTCCAAGTTCCTCGCGTCCTAAATAAACTTTCCATCAACCCCTCTTTGGTAATATGTCGATCTGTCTCATTAATTCCTTGATACACTGGACACTTCTACTCTGCTTGGGAGAGGCCTCAACATTAACCCCTTCAGACCGACGACCATATTTTTATCTTCACCACCAGGCAGGTTTATTCCGCGGAAGGACATGCCTCTCGTAGTGAAGGGGTTACAAGCGACGCTATTCACGCCTAAATCACAGACGCAAATATAGACAAAATCGCTGGAGGCAAAAAGGATAAAATACCAAAGGCGCCATCGCAGAGTATTCTTGTTGCTACCAGACGATTTTATTCAGCTTGCGAAGGTGCCCTGGCGGTGAAAAGGTTTGTGAAGTTTTAGCTCTAACCCCCCCAGTTTGAAAAATCGTTCCCGAGGCGAGTACAATCACACAATAGTAAGAATAAAGTACATAAATCATAATCAAGGGGTCCACGTCTCATATGCAGAATGCTAACCTGAAAAATTCCGTAATTCCTTTATTTCCTTGCTACCTTTAACGATTTCTTTCAGGCTGAGACTTTTTTTTTTATGTGAAAGGGTTAGATACTAGTCTTCACGAACACAGTTCGTTACAAGACGTCTCCCCTAAACTACATCAAATCATTTATTCTGTAGCAATAATAATAATGATGATAATAATAATAATAATAATAATAATAATAACAAAAATGTTGCCATACTGAAGGGGCTATCTAGGAAGACGTGCTACTTAAACTGTAATAATGTTGAAGAAATATGAATAACACGATTTACTGCGAAATATTAAAGTGTTATGTGCACAATAAAAGGCCGAGAAAGAAATATAAGAAAGCCTCGTAAAGCCAACAGGAACAGCCTCCTCTCTCATCAACTGGACCATTATGCAATTTCGTCATTTCCTTCTTCCCCAAAGGCGCCTGGTGGTCTAGTGGTCAGGACGCCCCAATCGGAGAGACGTGCGTAGGTTCGATCCCTGTTTTGTGACTGGTTTTATTTATTTATTTATTTATATTTCGATGATTTAATGCCACCATGGGTAAAGGCCTGTCACCTACCCTTTAATGTAACGGCCTTTGATAGCCTAGCCTAGGGCCCCTACACACTGAAGGGGTAATACTGTATTGGATGTTACCCTTTTCTTCAATTTCCTCCTACCCCAAACATCCCACCTCACTAACCCACCCCGATGCAATTCTTGGCAGACTTTCCTCCACCTTCTCCTTCTACTCTCTCTCTCTCTCTCTCTCTCTCACACACACACACACACACACACACACACAATAAACCTCCTCCCCCCACATACACACACCATACGCAACTCATTCTCTCTTTTTTTTTTTTCCTTCCCCCAAATCCCTCCCCCGTTTTACCTTTACCTGAAGACAAGTTTATGGGAGTGAGTGGAACTTGCTTTTTTTTTTTATTATTCTTTTTGTTCATCTCTTGCCCTAAACTCGGGTCCAAACTTCATAAATTCCATTCGGTAAGTTGTACAGTGGATGGATTTGTACAGGAAGGAACTATACTCTCTCTACTCCAACACAGGCTAAAATTGCCGTCTCCCCATCTTGAACGCTGAGTTGCAATAATTATGACAAGGATATGATGCTAGTCACGAAGAAGTGGTATGCAAAGGACGCAGAGCTGTAGTATTGTCCTTCTCTGTTACTGAACTACGTGAAATGAGCTACAAAAAGGACGAAAATCTTGGCCAAGTTGGTGTAAAAGGAGTATAGTTGGATAGATATATTGAGATAGATCAGGAAAAGATGCATACTACTTTGAGAAGAGGTAGGAACAATCAAAGAGAAAAGAGAAGGGGAAAGAGAAGAAGAGAAAAGAGAAGAGGAAAGAAAAGAAGAGGAAATAAAAACAAGAAGAGAAAAGAAGAGAAGAGGAAAAAAGATGAGAGGAGGAAAGAGAAGAGAAGAGAAGAGATGAAGAAAGAGGAGGAAATAAAAATGAGAAGAGAAAAGAGGAAAGAGAAGAGAAGAGAGGAGAAGAAAGAGGAGATCAGAAGAGAAGAGGAAAGAGAAGAGTAATAAGTATGAAGCACAAGGGGACGGAAATGGTAACATATTGGTTGTTTCGGGGTTGTGTGATGTAGGGCAGGTAATAGATGTAATTCAGCTGCAAACACAAGGATGACAAAGCAAGAGGAGAGGAGAAGAGAGACAACTTGAAGAGGGAAAAAGAGACGAGATGAGGAAAGGAGAAGAGAGGTGAGGAAAAACGAGGAGAGACGCGAGGAAAGGAGACGAGAGAAGCGAGAAATGGAGAGGAGACAAGCGAGCAAAGGAGAGGAGAGAAGAGAGGAAAGGAGAGATGAGAAGCGAGGGGAGGAGCGAGGAGAGGAGCGAAGAAACGAAGTGAGAAAAAAAAAAATATGAGGGAATGGATCGAAGACCGGAAGGAAAATATTTAAGACACAATCAGAAAAATAATAAAAAAAAAACATGAAAAAAAAAAACTGCAAACTAAACTATCGGTCATGAATTACGATATTTTTTTTCCTATTGAACCCCCCCTAACAACCTTGACCTCCCAACCAGCCGCAGTCTAACCACCCTAACTACGCCTAATGATAGTTTGTGGGCCTCCGCTGTGTGATCGGTAAGTAATACAGGATGGGGGAACTGCCGCTCTATATCGGGGTTGTGATTCGGTGATTTTTTTTTTTTCCCCCTTCCCCCCCCCCTTTCTTTTTGAGGTCTTGTTTTTGGTTGGTTTGGTCCGGTTGGTTGTGGTAGGGGTTGTGGGGTTGGGGGAGGGGGTTTGGTGGAGAGGGGAAGAGGTGGGAGTAGGGTGTAGGAAAGGGGGTGGGAGTGAGGTGTAGGGAAGGGGGTTTGGTGGAGAGGGTAAGAGGTGGGAGTAGGGTGTAGGGAAGGGGGTGGGAGTGGGGTGTAGGGAAGAGGGTATATAGTGGTGATGGAACACAGAGAAGGGGGAAGGGAGAAAAGAATGCGGGTGAGGGGGTTTGGGGTGGGGGATGAGGGAGTTAAAGGCCGGGGTGAGGGGGTAAGGGGCGAGGGTGAAAATTGGAGGTGGGGTATGTGGGAGTGAGGAGGGATGGGGTGTAAGAGAAAGGGATGGGGAGAAAAAAAATGACGGGGTGTTTGTGTGTGACTGTGGGGGGTGGACAGGAAGTGATGGGGAACGAAAGGGGTGAGTGAGGAAGGGGAGATGAGAGAGGGGAGGAGATAAATGGGAGGAAAAACTGAGAGAAGTGGTGAGTAAGGGCAAGGAGCTAAGGGAAGGGAGAGGGAATAAGAGGAGGGAAAAGGAAGGAAAGAACGAATGGGGAGGAGGGAAGAAAAGGAGAGGAGGAAAGGGCAGGTGGGTAAAGAGAGCAAGAAGGAAAGGAGAGAGAGGAAAGGAAAGGAAGAGAGGAAGAAAGGTAAGGGGAAACTAAAGAAAGTGAGAGATGGGGAGAAAAGAGAGAACTGAGGCACTATGTGAATATGGGGAAAAGGTAGGAAATGGAAGGGTGAGGAGGAAAGTATGGAGGTGAGGAGGAAAGTATGGAGGTGAGGAGGAAAGTATGGGGGTGAGGAGGAAAGTATGGAAGTGAGGAGGAAAGTATGGAAGTAAGAAGGAAAGTATGGAGGTGAGGAGGAAAGTATGGAGGTGAGGAGGAAAGTATGGAGGTGAGGAGGAAAGTATGGAAGTAAGAAGGAAAGTACGGAGGTGAGGAGGAAAGTATGGAGGTGAGGAGGAAAGTATGGAGGTGAGGAGGAAAGTATGGAAGTAAGAAGGAAAGTATGGAGGTGAGGAGGAAAGTATGGAAGTAAGAAGGAAAGTATGGAAGTAAGAAGGAAAGTATGGAAGTGAGGAGGAAAGTATGGAAGTAAGAAGGAAAGTATGGAAGTGAGGAGGAAAGTATGGAGGTGAGGAGGAAAGTATGGAGGTGAGGAGGAAAGTATGGAGGTGAGGAGGAAAGTATGGAGGTGAGGAGGAAAGTATGGAGGTGAGGAGGAAAGTATGGAGGTGAGGAGGAAAGTATGGAGGTGAGGAGGAAAGTATGGAGGTGAGGAGGAAAGTATGGAAGTAAGAAGGAAAGTATGGAGGTGAGGAGGAAAGTATTGAAGTGAGGAGGAAAGTATGGCGGTGAGGAGGAAAGTACGGAGGTGAGGAGGAAAGTATGGAAGTGAGGAGGAAAGTATGGAGGTGAGGAGGAAAGTATGGGGGTGAGGAGGAAAGTACGGAGGTGAGGAGGAAAGTATGGAAGTGAGGAGGAAAGTATGGGGGTGAGGAGGAAAGTATGGGGGTGAGGAGAAAGTATGGAAGTGAGGAGGAAAGTATGGAGGTGAGGAGGAAAGTATGGAGGTGAGGAGGAAAGTATGGAGGTGAGGAGGAGAGACTGGAGGTGAGGAGGAAGTGTGGGGGTAATGAGTGGGGGGGGGGAAAATGGGGGTAGGTGAGGATAGAATTCCTAATAGGGGGTGAGAGATGAAGGAAACGGAGGAGGGGGTTGATGGGGGAGAGGGGTGAGAATGGGGGATGGGGAGGGGGTGTTCTGGAGGAGGGGAGGGGATATCAGGAGGATAGGGTGGGAGTGAGGGATGAGGAGAGGATGGGGTGTTTGTGGATGGATATAGGGGGAGGAGGAAATGGGCGTGCTGCTTGATGGGGGAGTTATAAGGGGTGGGGAGGAGGTATGTGGGAGTTGGGGGCGAGGGGTGGGGAGGAGATGGGGTGTGGAAGTGGTAGTTGTTGGCAGTGCAGGAGGCGGTGGAGAGGTTATAATCTGAAGAACAAGAGAAGTTATAGGCAGAGTGTGTGTGTGTGTGTGTGTGTGTGTGTGTGTGTGTGTGTGTGTGTGTGTGTGTGTGTGTGTGTGTGTGTGTGTGTGTGTGTGTGTGTGTGCGTGCGTGCGTGCGTGCGTGCGTGTGTGTGTGTGTGTGTGTGTGTGTGTGTGTGTGTGTGTGTGTGTGTGTGTGTGCGTGCGTGCGTGCGTGCGTGTTTTATGTGGGGAGAAGAGGATAAGTGGATGGTGGAGAGGGGCAGGAGTGAGGTAAGAGATGGAAGTGTGGGGGAGGTAAAGAAAGGGAGAGATGGAATGAAAAAAGAAAAAAAAAACAAAGAAAGGAGATAAGAAGAAATAGGTGAAGCGAGAAACAGGAAAAGAGAGAGGAGAAGAGGAGGAGCGGGAGAAGAGAATGCACGTGGAAATGAAATGGGGAGAAAATGAGAAAGATGACATGTGGGTGATTAGCGCGTGGGGAGGAGGGAGAGGTGACATGAAGGGAAGGAGGGAAGACATGGAGAGAAGGAGGGTAGGAGTCAATAGGTGAGGTAGAGATGAGGAAACGAGGAAAGGGGGGGAGGAAAGACGGTTGAGGAGGAAATGAGGAGGAAGGACATGAGACGAGTTATGGCAGAGGTGAGGGGAGGGAGGGAGGCAGCAAAGGAGGAAACAGGAGGCAAATAGGGTGAGAGAAGAGGGAGGGATGGAGAGGAGGAAAGAGGGGGTGTGTAGGATGGGGTTTACGGGTTGGGGGAGGGGGTTGGGGGTGGTGGGGAAAGACTGAAGGATGAAGGAATGGAAACTGGATGAAGGAAGTGGGAATACAAGGGTAACGTGAATGACAGGGAAGAGGAGGACGAACGAGTAAGAGAAGGAGGAGGAAGAGGGACGAGTAAGAGGAGGAGGAGGAAGAGGGACGAGTAAGAGGGGGAGGAGGAAGAGGGACGAGTAAGAGGGGAAGGAGGAAGAGGGACGAGTAAGAGGGGGAGGAGGAAGAGGGACGAGTAAGAGAAAGAGGAGGAAGAGGGAAGAGTAAGAGGGGGAGGAGAAAGAGGGACGAGTAACAGAATGAGGAGGAAGAGGGTCGAGTAAGAGGAGGAGGAGGAGGGGCGAGTAAGAAAAGGAGGAGGAGGAGGAGGAAGAGTTGAAAGAGGTAGAGGCAGGGGGAAGAAAAGACCGGAGGAGGAAGAGGTCAAATTAGGGAGAGAGAAAAATAATAATAAAAAAAACGAGAGTAGAGAAAAAAAAAAGTTAAATAAGAAGAAGAAAGAAGAAGGAACGTGTGGAAAAATACGGAAGAAGGGGGGGGAATAAAATATGGAAGGTGGGGAGGATAATGAGGGGCGATGAAGAGACAGGTGGGGAGAGAAAGGGAAGGGGAGATGAAGAGAAAGAGGGAAAGAGAGAATGGGGAGGAGGGAGGGAACAGAAAAGGAGTAGGGAGGGACAAAAGACAGAAAGAAAAAGAGAGGGAAAAGAAAGGGGGATGGAGAGGGGATGGGAGACAGGGAGGACACACGAGGAAAGAAGAGGTAGGGAGCACGAGGAAGGGGAAGGGAGCAGGGGGTTTGGTGGCATGGAGAAGGGGGTGGAGAGGAGGACAGAGAGCAAGAGGAAGGGGAAGGGAAAAGGGAGGTAGGGAGAGAAAAAAAGCGTGAAAAGAAAGGAAAATAAAGATGGTGATTGGAAGCATGGAGAAGGGGAAGGAGATGGGGGGGGGAAAGGGGTGAGGGGGAAGGGGAGGGGAGGGGATGGAGGAGGGGGAGGGGGAAAGGAACGTAAACAGTGAGAAAAAACAAATGGTAAGGGGAAGTTTGACGAAAAAGCCGAGGGAGGAAAAGAGGAATGTGTGATGAAACGGTGATGAGGGGGTGACGAGAGGGAGGGAGGAGGAGGAGGAGGAGGAGGAGTAAACAGGGAGGCACTCAGGATATAAAGAAGAAAACAGAATAAAGAGGGAAGAAATGTTTGATAAACAGAGAGAGAGAGAGAGAGAGAGAGAGAGAGAGGAAAGAAGGGAAGGGGAGAGAGGGAGGAGATAAAGGGGGAGAGGGGAGACGAAGGAGAGACAAATGAACAGGGAAAAACAGAGATAAGAGGACGGAGATGGGAGGAGAAGGGAGGGGAAATAAAGGAGGGAATGGTAGGGGAAAGGGAGAGTGGGGATGGGAGAGAGGAGGGGCAGGAAACGTTAAAGTGTAAAGAGGGGAGATGGGAGGGGGAGAGGAGGGGTAGGAGGCAGACAGGTGTAAGGGAAGGGAGGAGGAAGGGGTTGAGAAAGGAGAGGGGTGGGGAGGAGAGAGAAAGGAGGGATTATTTTAGAATAGGAATGAGTAAAGAAGGGAAGGAGATCAAGGGTAGAAGAGGTGAAGGACAGGGGATGGGAAGGGGAAAGGGGATGGGAAGGGAGAGGGAGGGGAAAAGAGGGGAGGGGAGGGATGGCCGCCCCTTCTTAATCACAGACCTTAAAAATATATTCGTGGCGCTGAGGGGAATGGCGGCGGCAGGTGGAAAGGGGAAGGGGGTGGGGGTGGGAGAGGGGAAGCTAAGGGGAAGAGGGGTGGGGATGGGAGATGGGAAGCTGAGGGGAAGGTGGAGGGGAAGGGAGAGGGGAAAGTTGGAGGAAGGGTGAGGGGAAAGGATGATGGTGAAAAAGTTTGGGGAGTGAAAAGGGGACAAGACAGAAAGAGGAGCAGGGAGAGGTTGGGGAACGCAGGGAAAAGGGGAAAATGAGGAAGGGGAATCAGGAAGGGGAGGGGAGAGGAGAAGGGGAAGGGCGAAGGTGAGGAGGTGATACTTTGAGGCAGGGAGAGGTTGGGGAATGAAGGGGAAAGATGAAGATGGTGGGGACGGAGAGAGGCTATGGGCGGAGGGAGGGAGGGAGGGAGGGACATGGGGGAAAGAAAGAGGGGACAGTTGGGGAAAGGAAACAGGAGGAGGAGGATATGCGGGGGAAGGGGTAATGTGGGGGAGGGGGAGAAGTAGATGAGGGGATGTGGAACAGAGGAGTATGGGGAAACAGGAGGATGAGATGAGGGAAGAGGGGAAAGGTGAGGTAGGGATAATGGAAGGAGAGGGTCGACGGAAGGGAGGTGACAGGAAACAGGAAGAAGGGAGGAAGAGAAGTCATTAAAAGGGGGAATATTATAACAGGGGGGCAAGCTAGGGGAGGAGGGGAAGGAGGGGAAGATACAAGGTGAAGGAGAGAAGGAAGAAGAAGAGCATAAATGAAAGGGGAGAATGGGAAGAAGAAGGAAGGAAGGGAAGGGAAAATAAGAAAAGGAGAGGGAATGAGAGGGAAAGGAAGGAAGAAGGAGGGAGAGGAAGGGAAAGAAGGGAGGGGAAAAAGAAAAGGAAGAGAAGAAAGAAAATGAAACGGGAGAAGGAAGGATGACATGAGATGACGGAGGAGGAGGAGGAGGAGGAGGAGGAGGAGGGGCTGCTGGAAAGAGGAAATGAAGAGTACTAATGGTGTTGGTGTCGATACGTGGCTGGGGATGGCCTAATGGTGGTAGTTGTGGTAGGTGTGGTAATGGTGGTAGTTGTAGCAGGTTTGGTAATGGTAGCTAGGGTCGTGTGGTGATGGTAGTTATGGTGGCTGTGGTAGACGTAGGGACAGGAGTGCCGCAGAGGTAGTTGTGGTGACGATAGCAGCAGTAGTAGTTATGGTGAGGGCAGGTGTAGTTGTTTTGGTGATGGTAGTTGTAGTAGTAATTTGTGGTGAATGGAGACGGTGATTGTGATATGATGGTTATTGTGGTAGTGGTTGTGGTGGTATTTTTGTTACGGTTGTTGTTGTTGTTGTGGTTTTGGTGGTGGTAGTGGTGCTAGTGGAGGTGGTGGTGGTAGTGGTGGTAGTGGAGGTGGTGGTGTGTACTAGTGGTAGCGGTTGCAAGTTTAGAGAGTGTGTGTGTGTGTGTGTGTGTGTGTGTGTGTGTGTGTGTGTGTGTGTGTGTGTGTGTGTGTGTGTGTACATAATGATGCCGGGCGTTCCCAAGGACCTTCTGTTGAGACTACGTGGAAGGACTGTGTGTGTGTGTGGTGAGAATGTGGTGAATAAGTGTGGTGATGTGGAAGGGGTGGCATTACAGTGAGGTTATAGTGCACTTCTGACGGCTCTATATTGTGTTACTGACCACATCATAGTCTGCTTGGGTGCCGTTTTGTCTTTATACGATGGGAAGTGTGTGTGGGGTGTATTTTTGGAGGAAGTTATTCACGGAGACTCTGTTGATGATTTGTGTGAGGTGGGGTTGTAATAATAATAATAATAATAATAATAATAATAATAATAATAATAATAATGATAATAATAATAATAATAATAATAATAATAATAGTAATAATAAATCATAAGACATGCCTACTACCTTACTGTAAACACACACACACACACACACACACACACACACACACACATTACCTAGTGGAGTGCAAGGTGTTGGGAATGAGAGAGAGAGAGAGAGAGAGAGAGAGAGAGAGAGAGAGAGAGAGAGAGACCAAGACATTCTTCAGGACGTGAGATCAAGGCCAGATTTCTTCACAATGTATACAATTTACTTTTATTTATTTCTCCATTTATTTATTTATTTTGTAGCGAGGGTAGTGTAGCATAAAATTACAAGGCTGGGATGGATTTTGGGGTAAGGGTCTGATCTTCCTGTGTCTTACGCTCATGTCGACCTTGAATGGCGAGCAGTTTTGATTCCTGTTGAAGGCTGCCTGTATGTGCGGTTTCTATGTACGTCCTGTGTGTGTGTGTGTGTGTGTGTGTGTGTGTGTGTGTGTAAAATTAATCCACGCCTGTGTCTGGTAAATAACGGGAAAATAACATGAACTTCTACTGTGGAGATGAACTTTTCTCCAAACTGTTCAAAGATACTCCTTTTGTCAGGGTGTTGGCATAATTTCCTTCAGGGTGTTGGCATAATTTCCTTCAGGGTGTTGGCATAATTTCCTTCAGGGTGTTGGCATAATTTCCTTCAGGGTGTTGGCATAATTTCCTTCAGGGTGTTGGCATAATTTCCTTCAGGGTGTTGGCATAATTTCCTTAAGGTGTAGACATTATTTCCTTCAGGGTGTTGGCATTATTTCCTTCAGGGTGTTGGCATAATTTCCTTCAGGTGTTGACATAATTTCCTTCAGGGTGTTGGCATTATTTCTTGCACCTGAACAACCCTCTGCACCGTAAGATCAAGGTCCATTTAGTCTCTCCTGGGTGCAAGATTTACTGGAGAAAGTGGAGGTGTGATTTTCAGTGATGTGTTTTAAGTGGAGATGTGTTTTTATGTGGAGATGTGTTTTTAGTGGAGATGTGTTTTTAGTGGAGATGTGTTTTTAAGTGATATGTTTATAAGTGGAGATGTGTCTTTAAGTGATGAGTTTTTAGTGGAGATGTGTTTTTAAGTGATATGTTTATAAGTGGAGATGTGTCTTTAAGTGAACATGTATTTTTAAGTGGATACATGTTTTAAGTGGCGATGTGTTTTTTAAGTGAAGATGTGTGTGAGTCAAGATGTATTTAAGTGGACAAGTGTTTCTAAGTGTCACGAAGGTACTATAATAATCAGCTCAGAATCGTAGTCACAAAGGATCTTAACCAGTCCTTGCGATAAACAAATTAATAAATCATTTAATAATTATAAATAACTGACAGCAATTTAATCTTCCTTTATTATTTAGTATTCAGTGTAGTTTGATTTTGAGCTGTTTGGTAGATAAAGGGAATACTGAAACAATCTTAAGCACAAATTATGCTTAGGAGAGTTTATGAATATGCTCAAGGATGGGTGAAGGCGGGGTTGGGAATGCATCTGATTTATCTATCGTGTCAGTTGAGTGTTATCTATCGTGTCCGTTGGGTATCTATCGTGTCAGTTGAGTGTATCTATCGTGTCGGCTGGTGCACGAGGTGGTTTATCGTAAGGAAGTTCCCGGAATAGTTTTTTCGTCATTATCAGGCACGTTTTTTGCTTATGGGATTACCGTGTGTGTGTGTGTGTGTGTGTGTGTGTGTGTGTGTGTGTGTGTGTGTGTGTGTGTGTGTGTGTGTGTGTGCGCGTGTGTGTGGAACGGGGTGGTGGTAGTAGCAGTGGTGTGGTGTGGTGTGGTGGAGGCTAAGGCGTGTAATGGTAGTGGTGGCTGTGGCGTGTAATGGTAGTGGTGGCTGTGGCGTGTAATGGTAGTGGTGGCTGTGGCGTGTGGTGTGTGGTGGAGGCTGTGGCGTGGCCGGAGGTGTGGGGAAGATAACTACTATCAGTCTCGGCGATAAGCCGGTGACAACGGATGTGGCTGGCCTCGCTATCACACCACCACCACCACCACCACCTCTACCACAATTACCACACTACCACAACACCAAAGTTATCATTGCTCATCATCACAACAGCCACCACATTCATCACATCTACCACAACTACCACACAACCACCACCACCACCACCACCACATCTACAACAATTACCGTACCACCCTTCCATAACCACCACACTGCTACAACTACCACACTACCACGGCTACTACACTTAACGCATTACCACGGCGACCGTATCTACTACACTACTACCACCACACTACCACGACTACTACAATTCCCACAGTACTTCAACTACCACTACCACACTTCTACTACTACTGTACTACCAAGACTACCACACTACCTCAATCACCTTACACCTACATTTACCATACAACTTATTTACCACAATCACCACACTACCACACGAACGCAATTACCACAACCACCACACTAACGCAACTACCACCCTACCACAATCACCACACGACCACAATCACCACTACCACCCTACCACAACCACCACTCTACCACAATCACCACACTACCACCCTACCACAATCACCACACCACACAACTAACACCCTAACACAATTACCACACTACCACTAACACCACCCTACCACAATCTCTAATCAATGCAACCACAATCAACAACACATACCCCTTCACTACGATGACGCCTTATTCA
Organism: Coenobita brevimanus; assembly: GCF_032717465.1. NCBI lineage: Eukaryota > Metazoa > Arthropoda > Malacostraca > Decapoda > Coenobitidae > Coenobita > Coenobita brevimanus. The sequence continues at coordinate 4,210,834 of NC_137017.1, read as the reverse complement.
CCTGCTTCCTGTTACCTGAAGATGAAGTAATTAGTCTCAAGGAAGACCTCTCGTAATGAAGGGGTTAAAGGAAGACAATATTAATCTTATTAGGAAAAAATACTTCACTAAACAGAACTGAATCTATCTACCATCACCACCACCATCTCAAACTACAACCATCACGATCTACCACTATCACCATCATCATCTCAAGCTACCACCATCGTCACCATAATCTCACCAACTACCACCAACTCACCAACTACCACCATCACCACCATCATCTCACCAACTACCACCATCACCACCACCACAATCACCATTACTACCATCTCACCAACTACCACCATCACCACCACAATCTCACCAACTACCACCATCACCACCACAATCTCACCAACTACCACCATCACCACCACAATCTCACCAACTACCACCATCACCACCACAATCTCACCAACTACCACCATCACCACCACAATCTCACCAACTACCACCATCACCACCACAATCTCACCATCTACCACCATCACCACCACAATCTCACCATCTACCACCATCACCACCACAATCTCACCATCTACCACCATCACCACGCGGCACCACCAACCTGAACTACAACCACTACTACCATCACTACTTAACTAAACATTCAGGTACAGTTAATATTTTTCTTTAAATTTGCTTTACTTTAAGAATTTTAACTTCAGAATCATAATAAAAAAAACGGTCGATCTGTCGATTCACTAACGCCTAATTCCAGAGTTCACCCAAAATGATGAAGACTAGAATCCTCCCCCCCTTTGTCTCTGTCTGTCTGTCTCTCTCCCAGATTCAAATAGCTTCATCTTGCATCCCTTACCCATCCCGTGTGTGTGTGTGTGTGTGTGTGTGTGTGTGTGTGTGTGTGTGTGTGTGTGTGTGTGTGTGTGTGTGTGTGTGTGTGTGTGTGTGTGTGTCCACCGGCATCCCACAAACAAGTGCCTAGTAATTGGATTGCCACATAACATGACTCTGCTCAACCGACTGGAACCAACCTCAAACAGACACACACTGACAGATACTGACTGACAGACGGGCAGAGGATGACAAACAAACAAGGACATAGAGACAGACAGATATAAACAGATAGATAGATAGATAAAACGATTGATACCTAGACATACACAAATAATGGCTAAAGAGACAGACAGGCAGACAGAGAGACAGACTGACAGAGAGACAGACTGACAGAGAGACAGATTTAGACAGATTCATGGATAACCCTACAGACAAACAGGCAGATAGATAAATATTCACACACACACACACACACACACACACACACACACACACACACACACACACACTGCAGCCTATAATTAACTATAAAACAAATCAGGATAAATACGGCTGCTCTTGCCATTAGTACTACACAATATTATTATTATTATTACTATTATTATTATTATTATTATTATTATTGTTATTATTATTATTTTCACCATTACTACTATCACCATTTTCACCATACCAATACTACCTATAACACGCACTTCAGTTACCACTATCACAACTACTACCACTACCACTACCAATGTATGAGAAGACTGAGTCTCCTTGGTAACTAGTCAAATTTACCCAACACTGACTAAACTGACCATAACTAAGCAGAAAAAGATAACGGATAACTGTATAAATAAAAAAAATAACTAAATGCACTACAATACCACTACCACCTCTACCACCACCTCTACCATCACCACTACCAATGTGATTAAAACTACCACCTACACTATCAAACAAACCAGATACAATTCTCACTACTGCTAACATCATCACTACCACTACTACCATCAGAATCATCACCATCCCTACCACTACCATCATCACTATCACCAAAGCAGTCTCTCTCTCTCTCCAATCTGATTCTTTCCCTTCTCTTCCCTTCCTTTCTCTATCGCCCTCTCTCTTTTTTTCCTCCTCTCTTTCTATCTCTCCCCTTCCTCCCTCACCCCCCCCTCCTCTCCCACTCTCTAGGCACTGACACTATCTATCGAGCCACATTTGTCACTGAGTAGATAGGCGTTTCCCCCAGGTGCGCTCTCTCTCTCTCTCTTGCAAGACTATTTTTCTTTAAAGTAATTTCAATCTTGGTTATATTCTTCTCGAGTAAAAAAAAAAAGAAAAAAAGAAAAAAGAAAAAAGGATGAAACGGAAAAAATGTCACATCCCCTTACCCCTCCCCCCCACACACAAAATCACCTGTCTTCAAAAACTCACATGAAATAAATAAATAAAAGTATAAATAAATAAATAAACAGCTTGCCTCAAAGAAAAAGGACACTAACACGATTTTAAGAAAAAGAAAAACACCTGCCTTCATGACTATAAAGAAAATCATCGTTTTAGTCGTCGTATCGTATCATTTATATAGGCCTTGGTCACCTACTGGCGGCTCCCCACGCTACTCGATCTCTGACAGCCTCCCTATTTAGTTACTTATTCCTGAGGTCACGCTCTACGACATCGTCCCAGGTCTTTTTTGGTCTGCCTCTCGCAACCCTACCCTCGACGTGCACACTTCTCACCTTGCGCACCCAACTGTCATCCTCCATCCTCTCAACATGCCCAAATCATCTCAGTCTACCCCTCCTCATCACAACACCAATGCATTCACATCCCATCCTTCCTCTTAACTCTTCAATCTTCGTGAAAATACGAAGTTATGAACAATAAAAAATGAATAAAATCATGTGCTTTAAAAATACAGAACTTACGTCTTAAATAAATTAATATGTAAACTCAAATGCCTTCCATGTGATACCAAAACTGAGACTCATCGTTGAGGAAAATACAAAATAAATACAAACACTTACCGTAGGGAAAAAATAAATAAATAAATCCGCCTTGAAGAAAAAGAAAATTCAAACTTCCTTATAAAAAAAAATCTATCTAATATGCTAAAGAACTAAATATAAACAAATAAAATAAACTAACTTGTCTTTATCCCCACCAGAAGGAAGGACGGAGGGGCTGACTGGATAACTGGTGGTGTAAGTGGTGAGAGTATCTACGATGGTGGTGTAAGTGATGAGAATAACTGAGGTGGTGGTGCTGGTGGTGAGAGTAACTGGTGTGGTGGTGTAAGTGATGAGAGTAACTGGGGTGGTGGTGGTGTAGGTGATGAGAGTAACTGGGGTGGTGGTGTAAGTGGTGAGAGTAACTGGAGTGGTGGTGTTTCGGGTCACCAGATTCACTTTCAACAGCAGCAGGGAGACAACAGCATCAGTATCTGTTTCTCTCAAAGGGGCTGCCTCGTTCTAATGCTTCACTGTTTCACTAGGACTTCTCGCTGTTTTTTTTCCTCCTCCTTTTATTCTTATTAACTTCACTTTCATCTGTAGAGGTAGCGAGGAAGGTGACACCAACATCAGTATCAGTTTCTCTCGGTGGGGATGCTTCGTTCAACTGCTTCAGTGTTTCGTTCAGTTCTCATTACTTTTCTCATCTACTAGCTTTTTCACTGTTTCCTCTCCAGCTTTTTCTTTCTCCTCTGCTTCTCTCTCTCTGATACTGCTTCACTATCAACAAGCATGCTTCACTCCTTTTCACTCCTTCACAGCTCTTTTGCTCTCATTTCACTCCACTGTTTGCACTACCCTGTTTCTCCTTCACTGCTGATTCACTCTAAAATCGCTGATTCACTATGATGCTGTTTTACCATCACAATTCTCCCATCGGCACTGCTGCGTTTCATCCGTGCCACTGCCTCCCACACCGCTGTTTGAACCTCACCGAAGCATCCTTTCCACAGATGTTTCGTTATGATTACGGCATCATCCACGCAGCTGTCTTACTATCACTATTTTTTATTCTCAAAACTGTCACTCATCTCTCCTATTCTCACACCAGCCTCATCTCCACTATCATTAATTCTCAGTAATACTTCACCCTCACTTCTATTTCATTCTCTGTGTTGTATCGCCGGTCTCAATCCTTTACTGGCATGACAATTCGAACATCTGAAAAAAGTCTTCTCCCATTTCCCCTCCCCCTACCGATTTAACGCTTTAAATGCGATGACGAGTTATGTATTTATGTATTTATTTATCCATTTATTTACTCATTTACCCCCAGATGATTATTGGGCTCCGGGAAAACGTCTTGGGGTGAAGGAGTTAATGAGGGCTGCATCTAACCCATCCAATTAAAAAAATTGTAAATAACGCCTCCAATTAAAAAATCTAAATAACTCTACTAATTTAAAAAAATATTAAATAACCCCTCCAATTAAAAAAAAAAAATATCTAAAAAAATCTCCAAATCAACAAATAAAAAAAAAGTTCAACTAATTTCGAAAAATTCAGTTCCTCCAATTAAGAAAATAAATAACCCCTCCAATTCATAAAATCTACGTAATCCCTCCAATTCGAAAAATCCAAAAAAAAAAAAAAAAAAAATCCAGATAAAAAAATCTAAGTAGCTCCTCCAATGCTAAAAATACAAACACTATAATCGTCTAGAAATAACAAGAATATAATGAATGAAAGAAAAAAAAATTGAGTTACCTGATCATCACATCTCGCTTCAAAGTATACTCTCCCTTCAAAGTATACGAGGATATATTTGCTTAGACTTTGAATATCATTGGCTTCCAGTTCAATTATTTTCCTACCATCAACTGACCGAGAGTAGTATTTACCAACACCTCTTATCTTTTTTTTTTTCCTTCGTCTGTTCATCTCATAAAAGCCTGGCAAGTCCCAATTCTTACCACTACGATTTTTTTTTATTCTTGCTACCTACAGACGATTTTTATTAACCTTGGAGGAGACATTTGGAACAGCAAAGGATGGGTACAGCCTTCCTTTGCTCCTTCACAAACAGACCTTCCTCAAACTTTAACAATATTGTCTGAAAAAAAAAAAAAGAAAAAAAAAAGGAAAGAAAAAAAAAACATAAGAAAAAACAAACAAAGGAAAGAATAGAAAAGAAAGAAAAAGATATGAAAGAAAAAAAAAACGCAAATCACAAGTACTCGGGATGAAAGGAATAAGCTAATTTCTATCTCAGACCACAATTTAATTCCTTTACGATATACTAAACAGCACTTGACCACGAGACCACAACCAGACCAGATACACAGCCAGGGTAACTACACTCCTTTTACTCCAACTTGGCTGAAAATTGCCGCTTCTTTACCTTGAATGCTGAGTTGTGGCAAGAGATTAACACAAGAGTATGCTGCTAATAACAAAGAAGTGCTATGGACAGGATGTAGAGCAGTAGTATCGTCTTATTCTGCCACTGAGCTACGTGAAATAAGCTACAAATGGACGAAAATCTGGGCCAGGTTAAAGTGAAAAGAGTATAAGAGCAACTATAATGCCCTCTACAGGAGAAATACTTAATTTTCATCCCAGCTAAAAATAATGTGAGTAAAACGGCGATGTATTTCTCTTTCTCTCTCATGGGCAAAAACATATGCAACTGTGAGTGAAATCAGCACCTCCCCCAACACACACACACACACACACACACACACACACACACACACACACACGCCCCTGAGCAGATCACAAGGTCAGCCAGAAGAGACATTACCACCATCAGCGCCGCCCACACAAGGGATCAGTCTCGCCGGCAACACACAGGCCACCCTACCCCTTCCCCTGCATCACCCTAGCTCCCTTTCTCAGTATTATACACCCTTTAACATACACCCTCAAAATACACACACACATCCTCCCTGCTAACACATCATACACCCTATTTCTTCTCCCACAACACATGCTCCTTCTTTTCCTACGCATCCCCAATCCTCACTTTCTCAATATTCTCTCCAGACATATCCTCTCAACAAATACCCCTCTTCTATATCAATATATTTTCTTCACACACACACACACACACACACACACACACACACACACACACACAGGCCTCTTTCTACAGGACCTTTTAACACACAGCCGTTTCAATACACACGAACAACACATCATGCACAAAAATCCAGTTTAACACACACACCCTATCAGAGTAACAATATACTCACATCTCAGTACACACGCACATAACACACCTCCATCACATCCTCTAACCACACGCACCACCTTTCAGTACACGTCCCTTTCAACACACACACACACACACACACACACACACACACACACACACACACACACACACACACACACACAAACCTCCATCCCATCTATCAACCTCTCTCTCTCTCTCTCTCTCAGCACACACCACCCACATCAACGGAACCAAATAAATCACCTCCGTAGATTGCAAGAGTTTGGGAAGGCTTGAAAGATGAGTGAATGAAGGTATGGGTCATTTTATAAGGTGCTCTGGTGATGGTTTTTTATGTTCATCTTCTTGTTTGCCCTTTTCCCTCTTCCTGGTTCACACCTTCGTTATATGGGGAACTGGGATAGCATGATGATGATGATGATGATGATTGGTGGTGGTGGTGGTGGTGTGGTGGTGGTGGTGGTGTTGATAATAATGATGATGATGATGATGATGGTGGTGGTGGTGGTGGTGGTGGTGGTGATAATAATAATGATGGTGATAATGGTGGTGGTGATGGTGGTGATGGTGGTGGTGGTGGTGATGACGATGATGATGATGATGATGATGATGATGATGATGATGATGATGGTGGTGGTGGTGGTGGTGACGAGGAGGAGGAGGAGGAAGAAATGAAAAAACAAGTGATTACGAAGATAATGTCTGTTTTTCTTCTGTTGCTTATCCACTTCTGTTTCTCCACTTATTTCTCTCCACTTCTGTTTTCTTTGTTTCTCTCCACTTCTGTTTTCTTTGTTTCTCTCCACTTCTGTTTTCTTTGTTTCTCTCCACTTCCGCTCTCTTTACTTCCTTCTCTCCACTTCTATTTATCTACTGTTTATCTCTCTCCTGTTTCTCTTTACTGCTTTCTTTCCACTTCCGTTTCTCTGTTTCTTTCCCCTTCTGTGACTCCTTCCACTCCCATCCACAAAAACTTCGTCTCTCCTCCTTTGCCACGAGGCGTACCTTGAATGTTATTATGGTGAGTTACAGGTGTTCTCAAGGTGTGGGCAGGTAAGTAATTAAGGTCAAACAGAATTAATGAGCTCTAAGACCCAATTAAATGTGCTCTTAATCCCAAGTCAGGGGTCTCTCTCTCTCTCTCTCTCTCTCTCTCTCTCTCTCTCTCTCTCTCTCTAAGTGGAGTAGATAAGGGATGAATTGAAAAAGACAAGTGAATGAGCTACAGGTGAATGATGAATGGAGACGACTGGAGGAGCTCTGACTGTACAAGCTCCACAGATGAGCGAAGTGGACGAGGGCTGAGTAAGGGTGCAGGGTGAAGGAAATGGGTGCTGGATCCGGGCGGTGTGGGTGTAAGGTGAGGGTGTGGAGTATCTGGGGTGAAGGGTGAGCTGGCAGTAGAAGGGATGAGTTGTAATAAGGGTGAGTGTTGGAACTGAAAGGCGAGCAAGCTAAGTAACGAGTGAAAGTACAGAAAGAAAGGATAGGGTGAGGGAAGCGAGAGGGTGTAAGGTAAATATAGGGTGTGGATATAGGGTGCTGGCATTGATATCTCGTCTGAAGGAGTGAGGGTGATGGGTGAGAGGTTAAACGGGATGTGAACGAGATGAGAAATTATGAGTTTAAAATAAATGACGATACAGAGAAAAGGAAAACGGAGGGTGTAAGTGCAGGATGAGAGCGGAATGATTACAGAGACAGAGAAAGGTGAGTTGGAAAGGTGAGGGTGAGAAGTGAGGGTGAAGCAGGATAATGAATCAGGGAGATGTGTGAGGTGCGGTGGTGGTGTGAAAGGTCAGGAGGATAGTAAAGTTAGAGAGAGAGAGAGAGAGAGAGAGAGAGAGAGAGAGAGAGAGAGAGAGAGAGAGAGAGAGAGAGAGAGAGAGAGAAATTCAAAGGAAAGCAAACAACACCAGACCCGTTTTTCTTTGCCGTTTTTACAAAGGATATCAGTCCCTTGAATCAAAGTGAAGAACAACGCAGATGCCGGCAGGAAAAAGTAAGAAAAACCATCATGCAGTATAGTCAGTTTTTCGAGGCAATCTTGGTCAATGCATGAATGTAAATATTTTCTCCAGTATCTTTAATGGATGGAAGAAATATTTGCTGACAGAAAAAAAGAAATATTGGCCCAAGTAAATATCCATGTTTTAATGTTGTATCTCGTGGTTTGGAAAAGAGGATTTTGTTTAGAAGAATTAGTGTATGTGTTTAGCGAGGAATTAGATGCTAGATAATTATCCAAACTATTTTTTAATGTTGGTACTATAATCATGTTTACAATTTACGAGAGAGAGAGAGAGAGAGAGAGAGAGAGAGAGAGAGAGAGAGAGAGAGAGAGAGAGAGAGAGAGAGAGAGAGAGGTGGTGTGGCTGTGGTGAGAAGCACGACCCATGAAGTTCTTTTTTTTTTTCTTTTTTTTCATAAGATCCGGTTGCTGATACACAACCCCCGTGCTGCCATCCTCCCCTCTCCCCCTCCCCTCCTCTCCCCTTGCCTCCTCTACCCTCCCCTTACATCCCCTCCCCTCTCCTATCCTTCCCTTTCCTCCCTTTACCATCCGCTTAATCATTCCCCCATACCTTCCCTTACCCCTCTTCACCCCTCCATCAGTATCACCTCTTCCTCCCCCCATCCCCCCCTCCCACCCAACCCCCCTCTCTCATTCTTCCTCCTCCACCCACCCTCTCATTCTGTGTTGCTGCACACACACACACACACACACACACACACACACACACACACACACAAAATTCTACTACTACTGATGCTTCTGCTGCCACTACTACTGCTGCTGTTGCTTCTACCACTACTACTACTATTACTACCACCACTACTACAAACACACTGGGTAGTATTTTTTTTCTTTTTCTTAACGTGGATGTAAAGGCCAGTGGCTGTGTTGGTGTGGGTGTATTGTTGTAGAGGAAAGGTCGGCATTACGTCACCAACTCTCCTTTTGAGACTCTCCGTGACAATACCAGAGAGAGAGAGAGAGAGAGAGAGAGAGAGAGAGAGAGAGAGAGAGATCGGACCGCCATCAGCAACTAACCCTTTCACTCCGATGACGTATTATTTCATTCTTCCTACCTTCAGACGATTTTCTTCAGCTCTGGGGAGGCCTCTTGACACGAAAGGGTAAATTGAAGCCTACATCTAGCCCCTCCGGCTCGGAAAGAGTCTTCAAAGCTGAATAAAATCGTCTGGGGATAGCAATAATGGTGAAAAACGTCATCGACCCACCTAATGATCATTTACATAGTAGTAGTAGTAGTAGTAGTAGTAGTAGTAAGTAGTAGTAGTAGTATTGTTGTTGTTGTTGCACCCCTAAAGTGTGAACCCATTAGACTGCAGGCTGAAGTTGTCCTCCTCCTTTAGCCCACCATCCTCCTTTCGCGGGAATGAGGAAGTAAATAAAGGACGTTTGCATAACCGGGCAGCTCCTTCACCCAGCTACATCGGTGCTACCACGTGAAGGCGCCCCTTTCCAACACTACTTAGATACGAACACTGATAAATAAACATTGCATGAATATATATACAGTTCCCAGCAATGAAATTAGCAGTTTAAAAAGAGGTTAAATAAATATATACTGATAAAATAACACTGGTATATACACTGCTCTTTCAACTGTTTGCTTGTAATTTGCTTCTTCCCGATTAAGGAGGAAGCGCAGCATCCGTCAAACAACCCACTCTCTCTCCCAGTCCTTCATGTATACAACTGGTCAACTATGGAACTGTCCTCCTTAATCTGTATTTCCCTCTGCCAATGATCTCCAGTCTTTTAAATGTATGTATCTAAGCATCTCGAAATGAACGAATCTTTATCTTGGTTCCCTTCTGTTCGATTTTTCCAGGGAGAAATATGGTGTACCTTAGTGTGTATGAGGTGAGTGTAGTGGGAGGTGCGAGGTGGTGTGGTGTGGTGAAGTGTGGTGCGTAGTGGTGTGGTATGGTGTGAGAGATGCAGTATGTCAGCTGAGTGTGGCGAGAGGTTTGGAAGGAGCTGTGTTAATGGTGGGAGGTATGGCTCTGGCAGGGATGTGTGATGTCATGCGATGTGTGGCGTAAGTGTGGCGAGTGGTATATGATGTGATGTGGTAGGTAAGGCGAGGTGGGGGGCAGGTGTAGCGGAGAGGTGAGATGGGGTGAGGCGTGCCACAGAGGTGAGATGAGGTGTGAAAGAGAAGTAAGGAAAACTGGGGACGTCAGATGAGGTGAGGTGAGCCGGATAGGTGAAGTGAGGTGATATGTGCCAGAGATGTGAAGCGAGATGAAGTGATGTGAGGCGTGCCAAAGATGTGATGTGATGTGATGTGAGGTGAACTGAGGTGAGGTGTGCCAGAGATGTGGGGTCAGGTGAGGAGAGATATGTCGGCCGTTGTGATGTGTTGTACTACATAGCCTACATAACCTGTCCCGGAAGCGGCTCCACACTAACCCTCCCCAACACACACACACACACACACACACACACACACACACACACACACACACACTCTGGAATGTGTTAAAGTGGTCTGCTACATCGCCAGTCACTGAGGTATCGATGCTCAATATAAATGGTAATGACAAAGGTATACCCACCCTCCACCCAGGTATTTCACAGGTATACCGAGAGATACTGTATACTGAGGGTGTTCAATCTCTCTTTATACTCTCAGTTAAACCCATTACTTTACCCCTTGAACCACATGCATAACCCCTTCACTACGAGCATACTACCCTTCAGTACAAGTATACCTTCTTCAACATCTGGATCTCATTTTCTGTATCACATGAACCTCTGAAAACAATAAATACTGAAACTGAAGGAAACAAAATTCCAAGAGTATTTCAGCTATAGATTTTGAAGAACTCGAGCCAGGCATAACTACTGCACTATTACTCTTTATAGTCCTGGTAGTAGTAGTAGTAGTAGTAGTAGTAGTAGTAGTAACCCCACACTCATGGAAACGTTATCCGATTGATTGCAACTGCAGAATGAAGATGCCCTTTTCCTACAGTCCCCATCCTCCTTTTGTGGGATAGGGAGGGAGCTGAGGGACGTCTGTATAACCTGGCAATGCAGCTGCCAGGCTATACTGGTGCCACCGCGTGAAGGAGTCCCCCGCCAACACCGAAGAAGAGATAAATAAACTCCACATAAGGTTTACACGTACAGGCCAAGTGGATCGAGAAGTGGGATGGGAAGTGGCAAGTCCCAGGTTCACGTCTGTTGATCCGATTTCCATAATACCATGTTTGCTACTTATTCCACGCGGCTGCACCGACACGTCCTAAAAATACCCCCATTAATACCAGCACAACACCAGCTCTGAAGGTGGTGTGCCTGGTGTATCACAGTGAAGGCGGTGGGTGTGAGTGCCCGAGGGGGGATTATTGCTCCGCAGAAACGGGTTCCATGGCCTGTGCTCAGAGGCAGGTGTAGCAAAGAAAGTGTGTGTGTGTGTGTGTGTGTGTGTGTGTGTGTGTGTGTGTGTGTGTGTGTGTGTGTGTGTGTGAGAGAGAGAGAGAGAGAGAGAGAGAGAGAGAGAGAGAGAGAGAGAGAGAGAGAGAGAGAGAGTTTCATGGCACCATATGGGCTGGTATAACATGGTATGGTGCACATGTTGAGTATATTGCAAGGGATCAACACCGACTGTAAGGTATGATGATGGAGGGGAATGTGTAGTGGGAGGTGCTGTATGGTGAATATGATGGCCTTTGGTTCCTTCTTCCTTGCATAAAAAAAGGTTCCGATATGGTGAGAAACAGTGAGTGAATATGGTGAGTGCAACACAGTACAGAGCCGTGGGAGGTTACAGCATAGTATAATGATGTGATAATAGTGAGTACAACATGTGAAGCATAGTGAGCATGATCGAGTATGGGAAAGTGAGTCTAGTGCAAAGATGCCCAACCATCATCAGGGGCTCTGCAAGATATCATGCAATAAGTAAATGTATAAAGTAATAAAATAAATAAACTTAAATACAGTTTTAATAAAGGTATCAGGCTCAACACCAATACATACATACAAACATTCTCTCTCTCTCTCTCTCTGCAGGTATATACACTGTTGGTAGGAGTTCTCTGGGATATGAAAAATTGCTTCAGGTGTTCCTCCACGGTGTAAAGGTTGGGAATCACTGATCTTATGGATATGATATGATGAACTGGTGAATGAGGTATAATGACTTGGATATGGCGAGTATGTTAAGTATAATGGGTAGGATAAGGTGAGCATGGTACGTTTAATGGGTAGGATATGGTGAGTAAAGTGTAGTGAATAAGTTATAGTGAGTAAGCTATGGAGGGTATCAGTATGCTGGGTATGGTGTGGTGAATAAGGAATGGTGAGTAAAGTATGGTATGATTGGTATAAAGGACATGGAGTGATGAATAAAGTATGGTGAAGAAGGGTATGGTTAGTATGAGTATGGTGTGGTGAATATGAGTAAGGTATGGTGAGTATGGTGCCCCTCTCATGGCCCCAGGGGACTCACAAGGGCGCCACCACCACCATATGACTCATGACGCCTCGCACTTTGACCTTTCGCACCCCCTCCCTCTCTCTCCCCTCCCCCCCTTCTCATGACTCCTCTCTCTCTCTCTCATGACTCCTTTCCCCCCAACCCAACTCCCTCCCTCATGCCGCCTCCTACCCCCTCTTATCCTTCAACAATCCTCCTTGTAAGTCTCTCTCTCTCTCTCTCTCTCTCTCTCTCTCTCTCTCTCTCTCTCTCACACACACACACACACACACACACACACACAATACTACTACTACTACAATTACAATAATAATAATAATAATAATAACAACAACATTAATTTTCTTCTACAAGTTTTACAATCTTTAGACACAAATAAAATTACTATCTATCTATCTATAGCCCGACGCCCTAATCCCGCAAAGGGTGGCCGCAGACAAAACGCCTCCAAGTCACTCTGTCACCCACCATTTGACTCCCCTCCCCCCAACTCACCCCCCCTCCCTCATATACCTCTCAACTCCATCCCTCCACCTCATCCTCGGTCTACCCCTCCCTCTCCCTCCCTCCACCTCACCTACATACACCCTCTTAGTCAGTCTTTCATTCTCCATTCTCTCCACATGTCCAAACCACTAAAAATTAAGCTATTTCCTTTATTTACAAAGGAATTATTTAAAGTTTTTTTTTTTTTCAGCTTTCTTCCTTTCCTTTAAAATTTTCATGATATTCTCTCTCACTTTTGCCTACCTTCTTTGGTTGCAAGGACGTGTGTGTGTGTGTGTGTGTGTGTGTGTGTGTGTGTGTGTGTGTGTGTGTGTGTGTGTGTGTGTGTGTGTGTGTGTGTGTGTGTGTGTGTGTGTGTGTGTGTGTGTGTGTGTGTGTCTGCTTTACTACTCTTCTCTCGCCCTCAGAGCACATACGCCCCCACCACAATCATATACCATCCTATTATACCACCCTCGTAAAGGCAATAATACCTCTTACCCCTTGCTTTCCTCTCTCTCTCTCTCTCTCTCTCTCTTTCTCTCGTTCTTTCCTCCGGCTTAACACTCCTCCCTCCCTCCCTCCCTCCCTTCCTTTACAATTTCTTCCTTTCCCCTTTTCTCCCCTCTTTCTTTCCCCCTTCTATACCTCTCTCTCCTCCTTTCCTCCCTCCTCTTTCCCTTTTTCATCTGCTTTCTCTCTCCTTCTCCCTGTATTTTCTTTCTCCCTGACGCTTTCCTACCTTACTTTTCTCTTTTCTAAGGAGGGAAGGAAAGAGAGGTAGATGGGGGGGGGAAAGAGCAAGAGAGAGAAGAGGAAAGAGAGAAGACGCAGAAGAAAGAGGGGACAAGAAAGGAGATGTACAAACTTTTTTTTTGGGAGAGACAGAGAGAGAGAGAGAGAGAGAGAGAGAGAGAGAGAGAGAGGGGGGAATTCTGTCACTTCTTCCTTCTTCTCGTCTTTCCTTCTCTTTTCTCTGTCTTTTCTTACCATCTCTCTCTCTCTCTCTCCTCTTCCCTTCTCTCCTTTGCCCTTCCTCTCTTCTCTTTTATTCCACCTCCTTCCGCCTTTCCCACTCTTGCCTCCCATGCACCGCTCCTCCACGTCCTTGTTTCCTCCCTTCCTCTCCCTCCCTTTCCTTCTACCCTGTCATTTCCTCCTTTCTACCTGTCTTCCCCTCACCTCCCTTCTTTCTTCCTTCTCCTTCTGTTCTCTCTCTCTCTTTCTCAAATAAGCCTCCTCTTCTGTCTATCTACGATCCACCTCCCTATCCCGTCTTTTTATTTAATCTTATCTTCCTTCTTGTTGTCTCTTCCTCCTTTACCTCCTTACCGCTTCTTCCTACTCTCTCTCTCTCTCCCCACCTCTGCGTGCAATAAACCGCCCGGTGACAATATTGTTTGCACGCACTCAGAGGGGTTCTCTCTCTCTCTCTTTTTCTCTCTCTCATGCCTCTCCATCCTAACACTCCATCAATCCTCCTTTCCCATTCCTTCAAGTTTTCTCTCACTTATCCATATTCTCTCTCGCTCCCCCGCCGCTCTCACGCTTCTCCAATCTCACACTCCATCAATCCTCTGCTCACATTTCTCCGATTTTTTTCTCTCTCTCTCTGTTTATATATGTATATGATATATTTATATACATGTGTGTATATTATATAATATATAAATATATATATATATATATATATATATATATATATATATATATATATATATATATATATATATATATATATTCTTGCTACTCATTCTCCATTCGTCTACTCTCTCTTTCCTATTTCTCAGTCCTCCACTACTCCGACTTGATAAAGTTCAAGGTAAATGACATCGACTGATTTAGTGCTGTCGTACAAGTTGATAATATAACTGAAAACATAATGAACGCTTATTTCGGAATCCGTGCTGACAGTCATTGATGAGATTGTTCTGTTCTAAATGCTTGACCAATTTATCTCTAATAATGGTCTCTAACAACTTGCAAACATCTGTTGTCAAACTTATTGGCCGGTAACTGCTGGGTTAAGATCTGTCTCCTTGTCTGAATATCGGAATTACATTTGCTAATTTCCAACTGCTTGGTACAGTGCCGCGTCTGAGAAAGCTATTGAATATATGTGCTAAGGGTTTCACTATTTCGTCTTTTGCCTCCTTTAAGACTCTTGGAGATATTCTATCTGGTCCTGGTGTTTTACTTATCTTTAGTTTATTTAGCGCAAGGAGTACGTCTCTCTCACTGATAATAATTTCTTTGTGTTGTCTTCATCTACATCTCTCTCACTGATAACAATTTCTTTGTGTTGTCTTCATCTACGTCTGTTGAGGACAATGTCTGGATCGAACATGGACTTCCTACTGTAAATACAGATGTAAAGAAAGTATTCGGAATTCTAGCCATCTCGGTTTCATCATTTGTATGCTCACCATCTGCTGAGACTAGTGGTCCTATTGTTGGTGTTAATATTTCCTTATTTCTGATAAAACTGAAAAATTCTTTGAGCTCTGATTTACTGATGCCTGCAATATGCCCTTCAAGGTTTTTCTTACTTTGCTCTATTAACTTTTTAGCATTACGATGTAAGTTATGGTACATGTCTTTACCCTCCTCTTTATTAGTGGCTTTGTATATCTGATAAGCAAGTTTCTTCAATAAAAGGCTTCTCTTAATATATCAGACATGCGGATGTTGTAGAGAAACTGTGGGTCTATGGTATCTGTGGCAGTGCAGTAAGATGGACTGAAAGCTGGCTTATGAATCGTAAACAAAGAGTTGTAATCAATGGTATGGAATCAGACTGGAAAAATGTTATAGATGGAGTACTACAAGGCCCAGTTTGCAGTCCTATACTGTTCTTGATTTATACAGACGACATTGATGAAGCTGTGTTTAGTAAAATATCAAAATCTGCTGATGATTTGAAGCCTGGTAATAGAGCAGATACCCCTGAACAACGAATACTGATTCAAAGGGATCTTGATAAATTGCCTAATTGGGCGGAAAAATGGTAAATGGATTTTAACACTGATAAATGCAAAATTCTAAATATTGGAAGCAAGAACGAATAACTGAGTTATACAATGAATCATTCTCAACTCATAAATGTAAATCATGAAAAGGATCTAGGGATAATTGTTACAGATGATCTAAAGCCAAGTAAACAGTGCACAGAAGCATTAAAGAAAGCTAACAAACTAGTTGGATTTATGGGTAGATCATTTGAGTTCAAATCTGAAAATATAATTCTTACCCTGTACAACTCCTTAGTGCATCCACATCTAGAGTACTGTGTTCAGTTCTGGTCACCGCAGTACAGAAAGGTATAGAGAAATCAGAGACAGTGCAGCGATGAGTAACAAAAATGATACCCAGACTAAGGAACAATCATTCGAGGAGCGATTAAATGAGCCAAAGTTATTTAACCTATCAAAGCGCAGACTACGAGGGGATCTGATTCAGGTACTCAAGATTGTTAAGGGAAATGATAATATGGATGCTGACAAGTACTTTGCAACTGATCATTCGAACTATTGTATACTAGAGGTAATGGGTATAAGATTATTGGAAGGCATTTCCAGTCTAATGAAGCCAAACTTTTTTTTTTTTCTTTTTTTTAACAGGGTTGTTAACATTTGGAATAAACCGTCCAGGGATGTCGTTGATTGCGGTACAGTGGTGACATTCCAAAATCGCCTGGATAAGTATCTCGCTTCCAATCCCCAGCTAAACGCCTTCATGACTGAATAATAATGTAGGGTGTTTTTCTCTATTTCAGATCGTGATGAAGCTACAGCAGATAAATACTGAATAATTATGATAATTGTAGTTTATTGACCCCTGTAGTGTATAGATACAGTAGAACAGAATATAGTTTACCACTTTTCAGTCTTTCCTACGAAAATTCCATGTCAGCCTTTCCACGCTGCATGATGGTCTTTCTCATTTTTCTCCTGCAGCTTTCATTGGAGGGTTTGGTGGGTGGGGGAGAGCCTCCTTGCTTTACTATCCTTACCTTCAACTTGTAGAATTAGATACCACTGTGATAGTCTTCTGTAACAAGCAGCCTCTAAATGACCATTAGGTTAGTTGCTGTTTGCTTTCCTTTGTACTTTGCATTCCTCTCTCCCACCCTCACCTCTCACATTTCCTTCTTGCTGGACGTTAATCCTCTCTCTCTCTCTCTCTCTCCTCTCTCTCTCTCTCTCTCTCTCTCACGTTCATATGTAATCCACATTTCTTTTCCTTATCCCATTTCTCTCTCTCTCTCTCTCTCTCTCTCTCTCTCTCTCTCTCTCTCTCTCTCTCTCTCTCATTTCCTCCTTGCACACGTCCTTAATCCATAGCCCATTTCATTATGCGCACCCCAACCCCCCTTTTCTCCCCCCCCCCTCTCTGTGCCATCAAAGCCTCCGTGTTAGTCCTTCAAATCTCTAAACGTCTCCTTCCCCCCCTTCTCTCTCTCTCTCTCTCTCTCTCTCTCTCACACACACACACACACACACACACACACACACCACTACATGCACCGTTCCCTCATACACATCACCCCTTACTCTATCAAATATTAAGATGGTAGTAGGGATGCAGTGATTATAGGAAGCGCTGATCCTCTCTCTCCTGCCTTGTGTGTGTGTGTGTGTATGTGTGTGTGTGTGTGTGTGTGTGTGTGTGTGTGTTTTGTTTCTCTCTCGCTCTCTGGACACACCTTTTAATTATAATTTCCTTCTCTTACTTCATCTACCCAAATACCACTCCTCTCTCTCTCTCTCTCTCTCTCTCTATTTTTTCATTTCCATATTTTACCCCATCCAGCCACCTACCACTCTCTCTCTCTCTCTCTCTCTCTCTCTCTCTCTCTCTCTCTCTCTCTCTCTCTCCCAAAGCCAATAGGGAGCGGAGGAGCCGGGACCAGGTCATTTGCTGTTTATTAAAAACTGTCTAGACAGTTTAGTGCCAATGAGGGAGGGAAAAGGGAGGAAAGGAGGGAGGGAGAAAGGGAGAGAAGGAATGCTGGAGGGATATGGAGGAAGGTTTTAGGGGAGGAGAGAGAGGGAGGGGGAGGGGGAGGAAATGAGGAAGGGGGAGAGAAATGGCAAGGAAGATAATAATGACGATGAAACGAGGTGAGATGGGACAGGGTAGGGAAGATGGAGGAGATATGGGGAGGTGTATAGGTCTGTATGTGAGAGAGAGAGAGAGAGAGAGAGAGAGAGAGAGAGAGAGAGAGAGAGAGAGAGAGAGAGAGAGAGAGAGCACATATACCACCAAAATTTAATAAGTTCCGTATCAACACACACACACACACACTTCGCAACACTTGGTTATATTTATGTATTTATCAAGTTTTTTCTTCCTCCTTGTGCTACGCCTTCAGAATATTCAAAAAAAAAAAAAAAAAAAAAAAAAAAAAAAAATCGCAACCAGAAGACCCATCATGGAGGTAGAGTGACAGTATAATCGACGTGTGTGTGTGTGTGTGTGTGTGTGTGTGTGTGTGTGTGTGTGTGTGTGTGTGTGTGTGTGTTCGGAAGGGATAAATGGTCAGGCGAGGGTTCAAATTGAGTTCAAATGCGGTTCAAATCCAAACGCTTAAAACGAATACTCTCGTTTGGTTATAGTCTTCACTTTTCTATACATCTAGCTTGCATGTGAAGTGTCTGGCACCTGTGTAAGTGTACAATACAGACACATACACTACCTCATACACATCCTTCGCTCTAGAAAGTGTACATCTTATAACTACTAGATCAGGCCCATCGACGGCAAGACGTAGTGCAAGTGTCCAATATTTACTTCCGTTACAGTGGGAAAGATCTCGCTTTGCAAAGACAATACATTATTTTCGAATTATGAAGGCGAAGAAGAAAAGCGGATACATAATTTTGGAAGTAGAAGATTCCATGGAGAAATTTCGTTTGATGAACTGGGTGCTTGGGAGAAGAGAAGGATATAAAAAATGAAGTGTAGGGGTACGGAAGGAGAGGGAGGTGTGTAGTGGGCAGAGGGGTTGTTGCTGAGTAAGGACCTTCTTTAGAAATCCTTCCCATCATAGGATACACTGTAGTAGATAGACATGGCAATAGATCCATAAAAACAGATAGACCAATTAATAGATAAACAGGTGACATATACATAAAACAGATTAATAAGAACATAAAACAAATATTAAAGATTTTTTTTTTCTGTTACGAAGAAGTCTTTGAGTGCGGGCTGGACTGGCACGAAATTATGGGAAAGAGAAACAGGAGGGAAAACAGTGGAGGAAAGAGGAGAAAGAATGAAGGAAGGGAAAAAGGGAGAGAAGAAAAAAAAAAAGAGAAAGAGAGAAAGGAGAGAATAGTGAGAGGAGGGAAGTAACAGGAAAATAAGGGATGACGAGTTACGGAGAGGAAGTGAGGGATTAAGGAAATGAGAGAGAGAGAGAGAGAGAGAGAGAGAGAGAGAGAGAGAGAGAGAGAGAGAGAGAGAGAGAGAGAGAGAGAGAGGAAACAATAGGAGCAAGGACAATATGAAAGGAGTGGAGGGGACGAGAGAGAAATAATGAGAGGAGCAGACAAGGATGTGAAAGGGAGGAAGGGAGAGGAGAAAGAAATGATAGAAGGAGGTACGAGGGGAGAGAGAGAAAAAAAAAGAGGCAGGAGGGGAGAGAGAGAGAGAAAAAAAAAATGTTGTTAGGAATGGAGGAAACATGAAAAAGTGGACAGGAAAAATAATAACCTGAGAGAGAGAGAGAGAGAGAGAGAGGTGATGGGAGCGTCCTGTCTCTGCCACTCATTAGCAAGTTATGAGACACAAGTTGGAGGCTTTACTGTCTCTCACAACACCTGACAACACACTGACTCACAACACCTGACAACACACTGACTCACAACACCTTACAACACACTGACTCACAACACCTTACAACACACTGACTCACAACACCTGACAACACACTGACTCACAGCACCTTACAACACACTGACTCACAACACCTTACAACACACTGACTCACAACACCTTACAACACACTGACTCACAGCACCTTACAACACACTGACTCACAACACCTTACAACACACTGACTCACAACACCTATCACACACATTACCTCAAGCATCACGGCGAACACTTGATAACTTTTCTCTCACTCTCTCTCTCTCTCTCTTTTGCTTTCCATTTTTAGCCCTTATACATCTCACTAAAGAGTAAAAAAAAAAAAAAAATGGTTACAACGATAAAAATCAATATAATCAAATAATTTTCAGTAATAACCAAATTTCGACCAATACTGGCTTGCTAATACACTAAACACTATAAATACAAACTCACTGACACTACACACACGGAAATACAACCAACAAAAAGAATATCAACACAGAGGTATGGTGTTACAAGAGGCCCACACACTATAAGGGCACTGTATATGGTCATTCAGCGTTAGTGGAGGCCTTAACAACTCCTGCTGGTGTGGATGTGGAATAATTTGTACCGTACTAGTAATGCGGCAAATATCCACCATCCTCCCTGACGAAGCGACGGGTGATCTGAAAGGAGTAATACTTCCCGAACGCTGAGTGAATGTGGCTGACGTTGTAACTTCTCCTGACGAAGTGTGGGCATGAAGGAAGGTATAATATTTCCCAAACGCCGTATGCATGCAGCAGAAGTCACTATCCCTCTTGACGAAGGGAGGGGTGCGGTGACAGCCATAATAGGTCCAGAAATTTGTGTGATTGTGACGGATGATTTAACCCCCTCCTGACGCATGGAGTGACTGCAGTGGAAGGTACAACACTTTCAAGGTTGACGTGTGGTTGTGGTAGAAGAACTCCTGACGAAGGGATGGATCCTGTGAAAGCATTATTAATTCCTGAAAGTTGTGTGCGTGTGACGTACGCTATAACCCCTCCTGACGATGGACGAGTCTGGTGGAAGGTAAATGACGAAGGGCGAGACTGGTGGATGACATATGACGATGGGCGTGTATGGTGGAAGGTAGAGGCTATCTGAAGGTGGTGTGCTTTGCGGAGGATGCCCTGATCCCTGCTGACAATGGTGTGGGTGCGGCAAAAGGCACAACATACCCCAAAGGTCATGTGGGTGTGGCGGATGCTGTAACCCTCCTGATAAACGGGTGGATGGATGAGCCTAACAGTCTACACAGATTGCCCTGGATCAATAATTTTCAGACTTGCCCCAAAGCTGGTGAAGAGGTAATGACACCCAGCGTGTCAGTAAGACGGCATGTGGTAGTGGTCGTCTTCACTGCTGACTGATGTATTTCTCACTGCTGCTGGAGTAGGACGTTCGGCAGTAGCTTGTAGGCGTGCGTGGTAGAAAGCGACAGTGATTTGTAGCAAAGGTCGCATCTATAGTCGCTGCTGTTCTTACGACGTTAACTAATGAAGTCTATACGCCTTTGTTTATACTTCTGCAACCACTACTGGCGGGAGTATTGGGAGGCGCACAAACCATTAACATCAGCATCATCCAAACAATTACCTTGGCATCCTTAGTGAGCATCATACCGCCCCAGTGAAGCCTGCCATGCTGGGGATTACTGTATGTCTCTTCGATGACATGGAAAGAATTCGACTGTGGAAACCAGTCTGAAATCTGGCCTTTTAATACAGACTCTCCCTCCTTTGTGCTCCTGTAGCTGGTTTGTATTAGTCTCTCCCTGATCATGTATGGAGCTTTATTATTATTATTATTATTATTTTTTTTTTTTGGGGGGGGAGGTTCCTCTGTTCCTCTGCAAAAATAAGCAAATACATAAAAATAAAAGTATCAACCTCCAGGCATATTCTGGAGGGGAGGGGAGGGGTCCCGCAAGTGTTCCTTGATCCTGTTGCAGATGACGGACCGCGAGGAGGGACGACAGCCTTCTTAACGTAGCATCCTTAGCGATTTATGCTGCACATTACACCACAGCATCCCTAAGTATTTTACTGATGCAAACCCTACCGATATGAAAACGATAGCTTACAAGAGGACGTCCAGGAATAATACAAGAGAATGTCCAGGTACAATACGCAAAATAAATCGCTCAGGAGGAGGTGTTAGAAGCTTACTGTCCTTCACACACCACAGGACTCAACCCTTCTCTGGCCTTCCCATCTTGGCTAATCCTTATCAGCGCTTCATGGGCGCCTCCGGGTGGCCTCAAGTGCTTCATGCGACTATCTCCAGCTTATCTTCCTCTCAGTGGGGTAATTGTGGACCCTCTTAGCGCACTGGCAGGGGTGATGTGACACGGATTTACGAGGGTGATGCGTTGTGTTTATACGAGGTGTCTGTCTCTGCTGTATCCTGCCAACTGTGGGATTATCTATACTCTTCTCGCTTTAACCTGGCCTAAAATTGTCGTCTCTCCATCCTTCGTGACTGGGCTTCTTTGATTTGATATTTAATGCACGAATGACCCGCCTCACTCGTCCCTGAATGGCACTGTGATAAAAACTCCAACCTTCGCATAAGTGCACTAGACCACGAGGTGACGGGTCCAGCTGCAAACGGTAAGCACGCCGCATACTCATACTCCTTCTCTGGCTTAACCATGTCACAACACTGACAGGTCTTTAATATCCTGCCATCACCGGACGATTTATTTCTCTTCATCAACCCCTCCACCGCTAAGGGGGGTTGTCCGAAGCTTAATAAATATCGTCAATCAGTAACAAGGGGAAAAAATGAGGTCATCGGGGTGAAAGGGGTTAAACTTCCTCCGCCTCTCTACATCGGCCACGTTGCTTTTCACTTCGAGGTGATAAATGACGACAGGAATAATTGCCTCGGAAAATTCGCTGCTTTAGATGTGTGTGTGTGTGTGTGTGTGTGTGTGTGTGTGTGTGTGTGTGTGTGTGAGAGAGAGAGAGAGAGAGAGAGAGCACGTACTGGTGATGGTGGAAGGTGGGGGGTGACGTCATGTGGTCAGCGGGAGTGACGTCATGGCGTAGACTCATACATCAGGGGCTGGGGGGGCGGCGAGACAGATATTAGGAGGGGTTTGTGAGTGATGAACACCAGGGCTTTACGTAGTGGTAAGGGGACGGGACAGGACGCGAGGATATACACATTTTCATTTTACCAGTAAGGAGGAAGGTAAAGGAGAGCATACTAGAGAAAAAATACGAGATATATATAAGTGTGGATCAGCTACTTGGCAAAGGTGTGGATGGTGGGGAAATACTGGAAAGAATTATACAGAATTTATGGCATTTATCAGGAGTCTGCAAGCCGACCTATAAAGAACCTAGCGAAAGAAATTAATTACATAGCAATTACTGGCATCAGGTCTCTTGGCAGTGAGGAAAATGGTGAGGAAAACTTGAGGGAAAGATGGATTGTATGAGGAAAGTTAATGAGTAATGATGTGAGATTTATTGTTCGGAATTGGCTTTTTCCAGGGATGAGAGGGCATGGGAAAACTGGGGATATTTTCGGTACAGGTATATGACATTAACCGTTGTGTACAGCTGTGTGTGTGTGTGTGTGTGTGTGTGTGTGTGTGTGTGTGTATGTGTGTGTGTGTGTATGTGTGTGTGTGTGTGTGTATTGTGAATGGTTGTAAACGCATGCAGGTGCTGAATGATACTCAAGAGCATATCTTTTTATAATCTGAGAGAAAGTGCATGGTGCTGATGGCATTTGTGAGAAAACCTGAGATATATTATACGATATTTTGTGGGCGTGGATCAGATCCTCTGCAGTAATTATGGTGAGGACAGGGATGGCTGGGTGGAGAGGGAAGGCGTGTGGAAGGCACTGTACGGTATGGGAAGAGATGACCAGGCCGAAATTACTCAAACCTTTCGATACGATAAAACTCTTAACAAATTTAATTCTGATGACGAGACTAATATATATATATATATATATATATATATATATATATATATATATATATGGAGGTATGTATGTATATAGTGCATACAAAGAGAGAGAGAGAGAGAGAGAGAGAGAGAGAGAGAGAGAGAGAGAGAGAGAGAGAGAGAGAGAGAGAGAGAGAGAGAGAGAGAGAGAGAGAGAGAGAGAAAGTGAGTTGTCACTTATGGGTTAAAAAAAAAAAAAAAAAAAAATAGTTTCCAATCAACCCTTTAGGACGACTGAGGTGTTAGGCAGATCATCCTGGTTACCTACGGACGATTTTCTTCATTTTAGGAGAGACCATTCAATCTCAAAGTCTCTAACAAGCACTTCCAGACTATAATATTGCTAGTTTACCTACTCTCAGACGATTTCATTCAGCTTAGGTTCTGTAAAGGTTAACTGAGTGATTGGATGCACACCTGTTAAACCCCCTAAACTCCCTCTCACGTTTTCCTCTCCTCATCTCCCCCATCCCTCCCCTCCCCTCTCCCTTCGTCCTCCTCCACTCTTCCCCTCCTTTCATCAAATCTCAGTAAATAATCTTCTAGCGCATCTGGTGTTAGTGAAAGGTGTTAAGTGCTGGTGTTAGTTGGTGTGAGCGTTGGTGTTAGTGGTGTAAGTGTTAGTCACAGTAGGTCATACACTCTCTTAACACCTCTTCTTCAACCATTTATTTTGTCATTTACACTGAGCATCATTTTGTGTTACTGAAGAAAAACATCGATATTAAAAGATATTAATAACGTACAGGAGAAATATTTAGGTGTAATAAGCAAAATAAATCGTTAGGGAAGATGTTTTACGGTCTCCTACCCCTCAAAAAACGGTGCAAGGGTGGTAGTGATGGTGATAGTGGTGTTAGTATTGGTGATAGGGAGGGATTCATTAGCACTTCCTCACACAATATGACTCACAACACAACCATCCTTACAGCTCACTGGATTCCAACACACACTCATAACACGCTGACTCATAACTCGTAACACAACACACTCACAAGTCCCTTCTGCCCACTGGCTCCCAACATAGTCATACCACACTCACAACATATACACATAACTCACACACAGCACACACGCACTTACAACACAACCTGCTCTTCTGCACACTGGCTCCCAACACAATCATAACACACTCACAACACATGCTCAGGACAGACACATCACCCCTAGACAGACAAACATTCATTTTCTCAACACGCCAGCTCACATCCACAACACAACCCACCGACGCAACACACACACACACACACACACACACACACACACACACACACACACACACACACTCACGTAACACTGACTCAACAACATTTCTCCATAAGACAGTGAGCTGGCACAATTCTCAACACACTCACAACACAACTACTCAACACACCTCTAAAAACACAATCCCACACCACACCACACACAGACACTACCAACTCAGCACTGCAATCCATCACACTCATTCTTACCACACCACTTGAGAGACTTAAATAACACTGACACACAATAAGTACTCTAACACTTACAACACAGTGCCACCGCCTCTGAACCCCTTCAGTCCAACGACGTACTTATAATATTAATCCTGATACTACCAGACATGAAAAAAAAAAAAAAAAAAACCCGCCCCATACATCGCTCCAACCAACTTATCTTTCTATTCAGATTTTCAAATACTCACTTCCTATTTCTTCAGTAATTTTCTTGATATTGATAAAATGGCTCGTCACAAAGAACGTTCAGATTTATTAGTAAATTTCACACTAAAATAAATATCAGACGGTGGGTGAGAGGGAACGACTGACGGGACAAGTTCGTTGGCTGGGATTATAATGGCGAAAAGAGGATAAGAAAAAGAGGCTTGAGTGGTGCAGCTGCACGAGGCTTACATGAAGGAGTGCTAGTGCCAACTTTACCATATGGATGTGAAGCTATGGTGTGGCATGAAAATTAAAAGCCAAGAGTAACAGCAGTGGAGATGGGACTGCTGAGGAATGTAGCTATGTGAAGTACAGGGGGTGGATAGGATACGAAATAATGTGATTCGTGAAAGATGTGGAGTGAGCAAGTCGGTGGACACCAGAATCGAAGAAAGTATATTGAGATGGTATGGCCATGTGGAGAGAATGGATAACAATAGGGTGGTGGAAAAGGTATAGCTGAGCGAATTTGAAGGAGGGAGGAGCCGAGGTAGCCCAAGGAGAAGGTGGAGAGATATGGCGGATGAGTGTGTGAGGAAGAGAGGTTTGGAAGTCGGTGAGGCTAGGGAACTGACCAGAGACAGAGCTGGCTGGATGAATGTTGTGAGGAGAAGTGCATGATCAGGGATGTGGCACCCCTTTTTAACGTGGTTGCGTCCGGACTGACTCTATCGGATACGTTTGTGTGAAGCTACAGAACGTGGTGAATGTTTTGGGCGTATCCGACAGAGCCGGGATTCCGGGGGCTTGAATGATGAGTGAATGGAAGTGTGGTCCATTGGATTGGGGGAATTCGGGCTGTCTGGACATTGCTACTCCTCACCCTGCCCTAGAGTGGGAAAAACGGTCCATATGATGATGATGATGATTATAGAAAAGTCTCCCCTAAGGTGACGTAGCATTTATAAAAAACGAAGTGCGATATCACACTGAAGCGGTCCACACACGCACACACACACACACACACACACACACACACACACACACACACACACACACACACACACACACACTGGCCTTAAATTCGTCAGCTCACCCAAAACACAACAGAGCAGCCTCATTGTAAGTCAGCGATGGTCCAAACTATGACAACGTTTCCGGCACTACTGCTACGGTAAATTGGGGGAACTATAACAGGTATACAGGTGACAGCGGTACTTTCATCGGATGTTTTTATCGGCAAATTAATATTCATAGTAAATAAATAACAGATAGATAAATACAGGGAGATAGATACAAAATAGATACAGATAGATGAAATGAATAAATATATATATAAGTAATTAAATGATTATATAAACAAAAATAAAGAAAAAATAACAAAAGGGTGACTTACAAACTAAATCTTACTTTACTAACATCACATAATACTGTTCAACCTCTACACAACGACGACGCATCTGCTGAGCTTATTCCTGCTGATTCCAGACGGTTTTATTCAGCTCAGGAACACGCCGTGGTACAGAAGAGGTTCGTGAAGGCTAAATCTGACCTCCTTAAGTCCGA
Organism: Coenobita brevimanus; assembly: GCF_032717465.1. NCBI lineage: Eukaryota > Metazoa > Arthropoda > Malacostraca > Decapoda > Coenobitidae > Coenobita > Coenobita brevimanus. The sequence goes on along the minus strand of NC_137017.1, from coordinate 4,183,816 downwards.
AAAGTCTATCCTAAGCTGAATAAAATCGTCTGGAGATGGCAAGAAGGAAATTTTAAGACGTCATCGCTGGTCAGATTTTAAGACTGGATTAAAAAAGTTTCACGACTCAAAAAATCTCACGTGATTTTTTGGAATATACGTATTTAAAAAAAGTGTATCTCATCAACCCCTTCCACACGCCGATGTACTTTTATTCTTGCTATTGACAGACGATTTTCCTCAGCTGACATTATTTGCACTTCAGAAATTAATACACCCTTCATCTACCCTACATCACGTCTCTCCTGTACTGAAAAAATCGTCTGAGGGTAGCTTGAAAAAAAGAAAATATGCGTCATCGGTCTGAGAGGGCTAAAGAGAAAACAATGCACTACTGGACATTATTATTATTATTATTATTATAAATGAGGTATGACTATTGTAGCATGCATTTGAGTTACTGGCGTTTGTTGTTAATTTACAGGAGTGTGTGTGTGTGTGTGTGTGTGTGTGTGTGTGTGTGTTTCTCAGCCGAGGTGTGACTGTGAGATGTGCGTCCTAGAGGTGGCTGGGAGTGGCGAAGAATGCGTTAAAAGAATGATAAATAGGAAACATATTTGCTTGCATAGTGATACGCTGTTTTCTTTTCCTACTCTCTCTCACACACACACGCTGGTGCAGTGGTAACGCTCTCGCTTGCCAACTGGTGGACGGGAGTTCGCGCCTCGCTCAGGTTGCGAAAAGTTTCACTGACGAAGTGGGTGGTTACTGTCCCCCTCGAGCAAGGGGACGGGTGTGTGCGTGTGTGAAGGTCACAGCCTTGCCCTCAGATCGGACTATATGAGCTCTCAGCTCCCTTCCGGGAGGGTAAAAGCTGACGATCACGACAATCAAGTGATCCTGACCGACCCGGTGAATTACACACACACCTTGCCTGTCACCCACCACGCCACTTTTATCCTACATTACTGCATGATACGCTACTCAGACATCAAACAACTCCACCTAGCATTCTCCTTGAACCCACCCTCTGTCTTGCACCCTAATTCCCCACCCCCCCACTTCACCCTTCTCACCTGTGACACACCTTTTATTTACCTCGAGGAATGTTTCTTCGTTTCCTTCCTTTTGACACACCTGTATTTTCTCTCCTCGAATTCTTTCCTTTAATCATCTCTCCTTTATACCTACTTCTTTTCTTACCTGCTTCTTCCTCTCTCATCTTTCCTTCGTCACCAATCTCTCCATATTCCTCTCTTCTTTTCTCTCCTTTATCTTCTCTTCACCTCTATCATACACCCTGTCACTGCCATATCCGTCTGCCATACTTTCTGCTATTACCATACCGCCTTCCCATACTTCCAACCATTACCATGCATCGTTAATATACCTGCTACCCCTGCCATACACCCCTACCATACTTCCTACAGCTCTCATACACCACTACCATACTCCTACAACTACCATACACCTCTACAATGCTTCCTACAACTCCCATACACCTCTACCATAGTCCTTACCTCAACCATACTCTTTACCTCTACCATACACCTCTCCCACTACCATTCCTCAGCTCAACCAGGATACCTCTTGTCCTTCCACTTTTCAGCTTGACATTTCGCAACCTTTACCACTCTGTCTTACACCTCCTCACTACACACACACACACACACACACACACACACACACACTCTAGTTAAATTCAGATGAGGAGTAAGAGTATGAATATAGTTTCAATTCTGTAT
>NC_137017.1:4147092-4177092 GCF_032717465.1 Coenobita brevimanus | reverse complement strand
ATGAGAGGGGAGGGGAGGGGAGGAAGGGGAGGTAAGGTGAGGGGAGGTGTAATTAGAACACAGGTAGACAAAAAGAAAAGTTGTGATGGACGGGATGGGGACGAAAAGGAGAGAGGGAGGGGGAGAGAAAGAGAGAGAGAGAGAGAGAGAGAGAGAGAGAGAGAGAGAGAGAGAGAGAGAGAGAGAGAGAGAGATAGGAAAGAAGGCGAGGAGGAAAAAGAGGCGATGAAAAAGAGTGAAAAGGAAAAGAAACAGGAAAAACTGAGGAGACACAAGAAAAAGTAGCAATGAAGGAAAGATAAGGCAAAAAAAATAAATAAAAAATAAAGAGGGAGAGAATTAAGAAAGAGGGAGGAGAGAAGGAGGGAAGAGGGGAGAAAGGAAGAAGAGAGAAACAGAAATAATGTGGAGAGCAAATAAATAATAAATAACTAAATAAATAAACAAACAGCAACAACAAAACAACAGGTCCTTTGGAGACGCTTTACGAGACGGTTTCATTCAGCTGAGAGGGAGGAAGGGAGTCATGAGTGTTAATCAATACGAGGAAAGTAACAATGACTACTTACCATTACTGCGCTCTGGCCGCGTCTCCGTGTCATCTGCAGAAGAAAGAGAAGAAGAATGATAGAACAGAGAACAAGTATAGCCAGAACAAAGAAGAGAACAATTATAGTCAGAACAGAGAGAGAGAGAAAAAAAAATCATAGTCAGGAGAAGAGAGAAGAAAAATATAGTCTTTTTATTTTTCACGTTATTCACCTGTGGACACGTCTACCTGGATATCAGATGTCAGGTGTAGGCAGAGATTATTACGCCTACTATTTCACCGTATCTACTGGACACCTATGGCATGTCCGTCACCTTCCTCCCTCACGCATCACATCAAGGAGTAAAGCAGGTAACCAAGAGTACGAAAGTAACCACGTTTCTCTCAACCAAAGAATGTTACCAGCAGTCGAGAGTGAGAAGCAGAAATAGTGTAAGTACTGTAGAAATGGTGGCAGTTGAAATGACGTAAGTAGAGATGGTGTAAGTAGAAATGGTGGAAGTAGAAATGATGTAAGTAGAAATGGTGGAAGAGTAAACGGTGGAATATTTGACTATGTTATGTGCCCACCTGTATTTCGTCCAAGCGATATTTACAGGCATGGAAAAAGATACGCTTTGCTTCACTCTACTGGAATACCTGGCGTAGAATTTAAGGCCAACAGATCTACATGTCGTCCATTTTAACTACATGGGAGATTTTTTGTCATTATGTAGCTTATTTCCTGTGGCTCTATGAAACACACATACACACACACACACACACACATATGCTCTACACTTTTTCATAGCACATCTTCGTGACAGGCCCCATACTCCAGTCTTAATCTTCTTTAACACCGCAGTGGAAGAATAAGACAATACTGCGGCTATGCATCCGTTCCAAAGCACTTCTTCGTGACTAGCATCGTATTCTAATGCTAATCCCTTCTTACAGCTCAGCATTCAAGATGGAGAGACGGCCAAGTTAAAGTGAATGGAGTACTGTACAATTTCCTTAGTTTAGTTGTGACGTATTTATGAAGGAAACGTTAATGTGTTTGCGGGAAGGAGCGAATGAGAGAGAGAGGGAGGGAAGAAGGAAGGAAGGAAGGAAGGACTGATGATGTGTGAGAGGGGGAGAAATGACAAAAATGTGACATAAGGGGGAGGGTGACACACACACACACACACACACACACACACGGAGAGAGAGAGAGAGAGAGAGAGAGAGAGAGAGAGAGAGAGAGAGAGAGAGAGAATGTAATGAATGAGACTAAACAGGTAAGGCGGAAGGACTTGTGAAACGTGGGGTGTATGTGAAATTGGGAGGTGGTGGAGGGGAAGGGGTGAAGGGTGGCTGAAAATGGGGGAAGGGGAAGAGTGATGGAGGGGTAGGGGTGAGGGAGAGGAGTGTGAGGGGAGTGAGGGAGGGTGAGTGGGTGAGGAAGTGCGAAAGAGTAAACAGGTGAGGGTGAGAGGTTATGGGGGTGAGTGAGATGGCGGGAAGGGATTGATAAGAGAGAAAGAGAGAGGGGAGAAGGAGGTGAAAGAGGGAGGGGAGAAGAGTGGGGAGGGAGATGGAGGGGAGGAGGAAGGGAACGGAAGGCTGAGAGATGGAGACGCTGGGGAGAAGCGAAGGGTGAAGGTGAGAAGGAAAATGCGCACGGTATATGAGGTGGAAAGGGAGAGGTGACGGGAGGGATGAGGTGAGACGAGAAAGGAGACGATGGTAGAGGAAGGGGATAGGGAGGAGGGGACAAGGGAGTAAGAGAGAGAAAAGTGAAGAAGTGGGAGAGGAAGAGATGGGGAGAAAAACTAGTGGGGAGGAAAGAGATAAACGGGAAGAGGAAGCTGATAAAGTATAAGGGAAGAAAATGGTGGAGAGACGAGAATGACAAGAGATGGTGGAATGGAAACTGGGTAAGGAGCAGGAAAGATTAAAGTGGGAGAGAATGAGGAGGAAAAAGAGGATGGAGGAATCAAGATGAGGCAAAGGAGGAAGGGAGAACGCAGATAAGGATGGGGAGAAGGAAGTAAGGAAAGAATGCTGAGGAAGATAATGTACAGGGAAAGAAGGATACGTGTAGAGAAAAAGGCACAACAGTGACGGAGAATGTGAGGGAGTCTATATGTGTGTGTAGGAGGGAGGAGAGGGGTGAGTGTGGGGGTGGGAGAGGGGTGAGTGTGGGGGTGCGAGAGGGGTGAATGTGGGGGGGAGAGTGGTGGAAGAAATCAGAAATACTTATGCCACTGAAAGATTAGTGGGTAATGCGTGTTGGGGGAGATGAGGGGGGGTAGGGAGATCAGAAATACCACCGAAATAGATTGGTGTGTATGAGAGAGAGAGAGAGAGAGAGAGAGAGAGAGAGAGTGGTGGTGCGTGAAGGTGTGTTTGGGGTGTGGGGTGTGGGGGGGAAGGTGGGGAGGGTGGGCGAGAGATCAGAAATACCTGTGAAATAGGAAGGTGAGTGTGACATGTACACATGCACCCTCTTGGAATGCACGCTGCTCAAAAACACACAAACCATAGGGTGTGTGTGTGTGTGTGTGTGTGTGTGTGTGTGTGTGTGTGAGAGAGAGAGAGAGAGAGAGAGAGAGAGAGAGAGAGAGAGAATGAATACACATCTACTGACTAAACACGCTTTACGCTCTTCACTTGTTTAATCTGGGGTGGGTACTAACAAAAACACATTTCTGAGTGACACAAGCATGAGAGGAAAGTACAGAAATAGGCTCCCTCCCCTGCTCTAGAACATTCCCACTATAAACAGGACATGAATGTGAGAAACGGCACTAGACGGTATTAGAAGACTTGAAGAAAATTTTATAGGAAGACGGGGAAGCGGTACTAAAAATATTATTATTCACATGTAATCTATAAAAATAAAGTATGAAAATAAAGTTGTTGTTGGCGCATGCACACACACACACACACACACACACACACACACACACACACACACACACACACGTTTCTGTACCAGTCATTCTAAGATACACGGCAGGACAGGAACTCCTCGAAGGAAGAGTGACAGCCAAAATTAACCCTTTCTCATGCTGGTGAAGTACGATACAGGAAGGAGTGTCTGTTTCCCTCTCACCCAACTCTCCATACCTTCCCTCACTGTCTTCCCTTCCTTTTGTCACCCTCTTCACCGTTCTTCCTCTGTCGACCCCATCCAGGTGTTTGAGATGGGCGCTTTCTCGAGGTGGCACCAATGCTACTTGATTATACATACTTCAATTTCCTATCCCCTGGCGCTGTACACCCTGAATGAAGCAGCTGCGGTGTCCACTCGGGTGCAAAACCTCCCCATACACTTATTTTGCTGCACCTCGCTGTTGAGGGACTAGGCTATCTACCACAAGGGGGCCCCGGATCTCTACAAGGTTCATGTACTGTACAGTACCTGTAGGATGGCCGCACAGAAGAGGCTGCTTACCTGTGGTCGAGGGGTCTGCTCGGTCAGACAGACCGGGGTGAAGCACCAACAACAACACATTCCCGTCCCTCGAAAGGAGGAGGATGGAATGCAAAACTGCAACATCAACCTGAAGTCTCACGGCCAAATGTGCATAAGATCACAACCAGCAGCGGACTGGGTCATTACACCAAAAATATACATATATTTTGATTACACCGGCCGGGGCATTCTTCTGTCAGGCTGGCTCACATTTTCAAACCGTTCAACACTGTAAGTGCGAACGAGTGAGGAGTGAGTGAGTAAGTGAGGAGTGAATGAGTCAGCCAATGTGTGAGTGAATGAGACTGTGGGGAATGAATAAGCGACATGGTGAGACAGTGCGGGGAGAATGTGTGAAAGAGTGAGTGAATGGGACGTTAGTGAGTGGGTGAGTGTGAGGAGTAAATGAGTACTGGGTGAATATGTGAATGAACAGTGAGTGAGTGAATGAATGAGTGGCAATGATGAGTGACTGAGTGTGTTGTAGGGAGTGGGGAGTGCGTTTAGTGAGGGCATTGAGTGCGTGCGTGAGTGAGTGACAGCGACTGCGTGACTGACAGTGTGTGGATGAGGAGTGAATGAGTGGGGAGGAGGAAGTGAATGGGCGAGTGGGTAGTGAGTCTGTGGGCAGTGACGTAGTGACTGCGTGAGTGAGTGGGTGGGTACTTGAGTGAGATAGTAAGCAAATGAGTGGGGAGTGAGTTATTGATTCAAGGAGTGGACAGTGAGTGAGTGGGTATGGAGTGAGTCAGTAAGTGAATGAGTGGAGAGTATGGGTACTGAATGAGTCTGAGTGGAGGAGTGGAGAGCGGGTGGGTACTGAGTTGAGTTGGTGAGTGAATGGAGGGTGAATAACAGGTGAGTGAGTCAGTGAGTGAGTGAATGAGTAAAACAGGAGGAAAAGGAGGAAAGTGCTAAGTAAGTGGGGGCATAATGGGTGGAAAAAGAGCGGGTGGGGAAAAGGGAAAAGGAGGTGGATATATGGAGTGTTGAGGGAGGAGGTAAGTGGGGGTGGAGTGATGCGGAGAGTCTGAGTGGATCGAGTGAATGACGCGGGAGGGTGGGAAGTGAGTGGGGAGGGAGGGAAGTGAGTGGGGAGCGAGGGGATGAGCGACGGGATGAAGTGTGGGTAAAACTGTAAGGTGAGTTTTAGTGGGAAGAGAGGGAGAGACGTACGTGAGAGTGAGAAGTAGAAAAAGTGAGTGGGGGAAGGACTGGAAGGAAAAGTGGAGCTTGGTTTTCGTGGAAGGCGCTGAGGAAAACAACTCGAAGCAATAGCAACTGAAGGATGGACGAGGGGGAGAGGGAGGGGGGAGAGACTGTGATGGGGGAGAAGTTGTGCGGAGAAGAGGTACTGAACATATCTATATTTCTTTATCAATTACCAAGTTACGAATTATCATAGCTGAATTCTGCATCCTTAATCCATTTTTGGCACCTAGCAACATTCCATTATCTGGCCAACTACCGATTTTCAAGCTTCGTATCTTCGGTGACGTCTGCAACCTGGATTTCATTTGACATCCTCTGACGACACTGCATAACCTGTGGCTAACTGTGAATTCCCTCTCACCCTGTTGTCTATCATCACGTCGTTAAGCCTCCACTCACGTTATCTCCTCTCAAACCTCCAATCACTTTCCCCTTCTACCTGTGTGGTTTATAGTCACGTTTCACAGTCAGTGGTAAAATTTTCTATCGACTGTGGTCAAATAACGAAAAAGTCCCAGCATCAAGCGTTAAAAAAAAAAAAAAAAAAAAAAAAAAAAAAAAGAAGAAGAAGAAGTCTCCAGACGTTCGAAGTCCTGCACCAAGTTACTCTACAGCAAATGGAAAAACTGCAAGGAGGCGACGCACCACCAGCCATCGGCCCACCAGGCATTGCCCAAAGTTCTGTATGTTCACTTCGTCGCTGTGTGGGGGGCTGGGGGCACCTTTGGGAGCAGCTCTGTCTGTCTGTCTGTCTTTACCTGACGATTTTCGGATGCGAGGTACCTCACTCTCTTAGACTTTAGCGACCTTAGCGAAGCCACAACACAGTTCACCACAATACACCATAACACCCACTCATACCACACCGCAAAACACACTGTACCACCCTCTCGCACCACATCTCATAAAATCACGCTCCCACACCACACCACACCAAGGACATCAACCGAAGCATCCTGAAGCCCCCGCAACCAGGACCTTTGCACTTTGTTAATGTTCACGTTACCGGAAGATGACTTTTTATCGCTTCAGATGTCTCGTGTTCTAAGGGTTAAGAGAACACGAATATATTTTCTCTCTCTCTTTTTTTTTTCGAAACTCCTTACAATGTGGTTGACCATTTATATATCAGTACTTTCATTTTTTTAGTAATTATAAGTCTTAATGACGATATTATTAGGCTATTAGGGGCAATTAATTCTGGTGATGATAGTTGACAGCAAAGAGCGTTTTAATTTCATAGTTATCAGCAGCAGTGATTAGCGACGTTTTATTGTTTTTTAATACAAGAATCAGTGTGACTATTATACCATCCAATCTTTTATTTTTTTCCTTTATTTTTTCCTTTCCTGTACGGTTCTGAAAAACATAATACATCTGAGACAGACATGTATCTATCTATGTCTATCTATCTATCCATCTATCTATCTTATCATTAAAGGAATCAATGCATATGTTGGCCACCTGGATTCTGTTCCATTTAATATCCTGAACCGGTAGCTGGAAAAATATTGTGTGGGAAGCATACTAATCTGATTTCTCCCCCTTCCCCACCCCCTCCCTTCTTCTTTTTGTTTCTAAGTCACCTAGAACTTCGATTACCTTGATATTTAAAGTGTTTACTAAGGTTGTTTCTCAGTCTGTTCTCTTTTTACGAAGAATGAACTGGGTCTTACTACTTGTTCGAACACATGGCCTTGATTACCTGCCTTTCTCTATTAATCTATCTATCTATCTATGGCTGTCTGTCTGGCTGTTTCTATCTATCTGTTTACATCTTTACCGTTCTATCTATCTACTTATCTAGCTATCTGTTTATTTCTACTGTATCTATCTAACCATCTATTTATCATTCACTCCTTCACTGACCTATCAGGTGTGTAGGGGCCTGGAACGATGCTACTCAGTCCAGACATTACAGGTGTGACCCGTCGCTCTTCCCTGAGTGGCATTATGGGCGCAACAAATCCCAGGCATCACTGGATATTAACCTTTATTACATCTGGTGGGAGAGTCTAAACTCACTAAACCACTAATTGTCTGTTGATTATACTGCCCTACATATAAATAATTTCCAAGGCAACAAGAACCATTTTACTCGGTGTAGTCACGCGGAGGAAGCACTACATCAAGTGAGTGGATGGTAGACGCTCCACTTTCCACGCCAAAACTGAACAACCCATACCAAGTGCGGTCTAGAAGGATTGCATATAAAGATCTTATTATATCCTGACCTTTATATATGGAAAAAATATAGAAATTATTGTTTTACTTAAATGTGTGTATTGTTGTTTATTAATTCACTTAAATATAAACAGGCTTAAATGTTTTCAAAAATAAGCAGAACAAGATATTTTACAGTTTATTCAGCCTTCAGAGAGAGAGAGAGAGAGAGATAGAGAGAGAGAGAGATGGGTCAACTTCGCTAGCATGAACTTAGAACGAGAGACAGTGAAAGGTTTAGGAGGGGAAAATTAGATCATGGGAGGAGGAGGAGGAGGAGGAGGAGGAGGAGGAATTAAGATACAGTGAGAAAGGGAGTAAATGGGAACTTGCAGAATAAAAGGAGTGACATCAGAGTCTTGCTGCATTTTTTACCTTTCAGTGCATGACGTGTTTTCTGGTTTACTCATGTTGCCGCCAAACAGTAATACTCAGCTTAGGAGGAAATATCACTCAATGGATCCCCTGTTTACAAAGCGATATGGTCTTGGTGGAATGTCGGCGGCTCTAAGACTGCGCATCACGGGTATATCAGTCACTGGGCCACTTTTGCTTGTACTACTTTGCACTTACAACAGATGTGTTGTAAAGATGAAGCTTATCGATTTTCAGGATTCTACTTCCCACTTCCCTCCTCCCAATCCTCCCTAACGCATCACAGCTTCTGGACGACGTACCACAGTGACTGGGCCACCTTTGCTTGTGCAACTTTATACACATTCTAGGTCTACTATAAGGGGAAAACCTACAAATTTAAGTTCTTATTCTCCCTTCCTTCCTTCTGTATAACAGTTTGTGCATGTCGTCTTTCAGTAGCTGGGCCACATTTGGTTTTTCAACTTCAGACAGATTATAGGCCCCATAATGATTTTCGTGGACGTCACACTTCAGTAACAAGTTACTTTTTGTTGTAAGACCTCACACACAAATGTGTATATCTCGATACTGGTATGTCAGAGAAGACATATCTTAATAACTTGGCCGCTTTGATTGTGCAACTTTAAACAGACAGCAGGTCTATACTGTAGTATCAGGTCAGCCTATTGATTTTAAAGATTCAATAACAGCAAACTTGGGATAGTTGTTTAAAGCCCGCCTTCGGTGGCCTTCGCTCGATGTAAAAAAAAAAAAAAAAAAAAAAAAGGGCCAGATATGAGTTATAATTCGGGAACCGGAGGCCCGATTGGACTGGAAATTGTTTTAGTCTTCAAGTTAGAGCATTTCAACGTTACCGTGCTCTAACAAAAATTGCGCTACGTTGCGCCGTGCTACAGTAACAACCGAACAAACCAGCAAACTTACAGAAATCAGATTATAGTATACACAATGGCTTTCGACAGCAAGCGAACAAGTCGTCTTATTCTTCTGCTGTTTGTTTTTCCTTTTCATTCGTTTCTTTCACCCCCACACCCCTCTGAACTCATCTAGATTATCGTGAAATCAACCATAAAATTAGCCCTCACGCAAAATAACGACCAGAACATATTACTCACTCACATATCTCCACTTCTGCCCACTGGCGGTGTAGTTTTTGACACGGAAATGAGAGTGACTAAAAAAGAAATAGTTGGCCATCACCTCCATCACGACCGAAGCCTCGACGTCTGAGTGGATGAGGGAAGGGGAAGGGGGGGAAGCGGGGCGAATGAGGGGCATGGGAGTTGGCCTAATAATTATATCAGTGGGGGATTATTAGATTAAATCCGCGCAGGTGTGGGCGTGGGCAGGTGAGTGGAGAGGGAGGGAAGGGGTGTTTATGGAGGGGGAGGGAGACAGAGGGAGGGAAGAGGGGAGAGAGTGAGGGAGCGAGGCACAGAGATACGGACAAAGAAAGTGAGGGACGAATGGAGGTGTAGAAGAGGGATGAAGGGATCTGGAGACGGAGGGAGAAGAAAGGCAGAGAGGGAGGGAATAAAAGAGAGGGAGTAGGTGAAGGAAGAAGGGAGATAAAGAGGGAGACGGCAACTGAGCCAATAATCATATCACTTGGGAATCATCTTATAAAATCTGCTTAGGTGTGTGGGAGTTTGTGGGCGTCGGCAGGTGGGTGGGTGGGTGGGAGGGAACCTGGGAGGGGGAGAGAGGGTGAATGGGTGCAAATAAGGGGCGTAGGGGGATAGGAGGGATGAGAGAAGGAGGGGGTTGAGGGGGGAAAAAAAAAAGGAGGAGGGGGAGGAAGAGAAACAGGGATAAGAGGAGGTGAAAGAGCAGGATTGAAGGTAGGATGGAGAGTACGAAGGAAAGCAAAACACAAGAGACCTATTAGTCTGTTGTGGTTGTTTGTTATTGGGTACGTTATAACTAAGGTAATTACTATTCTAGGAACCTGAGAGAGGGACAGGAAAACAGGAAAGGTGGGAAGGAGGGACGGAGAGAGAGAGAGAGAGAGAGAGAGGTAATAAAGTAGAGACAGGTGAGGAGTATTCTGGGCAGGGAGGGAGGGAGAAAAGGCCCTCACACCTGACTTCTGCACCTCCACATCACTCACAGCAGCGGGGAGGGGGAGGAGGGGGAGATAAGGGTGGGGAGGAGAGGAGGGGGAGGGGGAAAGGAGAAGATAAAGGTGGCGTGTGTATGACAGAGAGAGAGAGAGTGAGAGAGAGAGAGAGAGAAACTTCACACACACACACACACACACACACACACACACACACACACACACACACACCTTATGGTACTTATTAGGTGGCCTTACCTCAATATTTACCGGACTCTTATCTATACATACAGAAGTTTAAGAATAACAGAAGGACCTCCCCCTCACCTGTCAGACCCTAGAGCAATCAACCGTAAAAGAAAACAGGTAAAATCAACACCGTGTAAACTGAAATGCCCGAAGGAAATTTTATAGGAATGGTAGCCAGTAGCACTACAAATATCGCTACTGATAATAATAATAATAAAAAGAATATAGTACTAATCATGCATTTATCATACCTTTCTTCTATATTGTCTTTCTTGTGTGTGTGTGTGTGTGTGTGTGTGTTTTAGGACATAATGTTACCACCTTTCTAAACCTGGATAAGTCCCATGTGTCTTAAGAGTAATATTTAAAGGCAAAGAGGGAGGTTGAAAATGCTCACACGAATCACACTCAAGTAACAATAAGCAACAAGGGATAAGTGCACCTTCTGTACAATGAGGGACTAAGGTAAAATATTCCAGCATTTGTACTTCTCACTGCTCTCCTGTGGGTCACCTTCCTACTTGAGAGACGCTGAGTGCGTTTGTCTGCAACTGAATTACTGCACAGGGAAGGACGTGAAATACAACCCATACATGTAAAGCAGAAATGTGGGAATATTACAACTTATGATCCCAAATGTACTTGCGGTTCAAATGCTCAAAATTAATTCCGATATCAGCATCCGGGATTCCCTCTCTCTCTCTCTCTCTCTGGGGGTGAGGGGGAGGAGGTGGTGGTGGTGGTGGTGGTGGTGGTGGTGGTGGTGGTGGTACATTACTCAGCACAACCAGCTCGAAATGGGAAAAAACCAGAGTTCATTTCCCGGAATGCTGGAAGAAGTCTGTGTCCCTTTTGTGTCTGCTCACCCAGCAGTGCAATTAGGGACTTGGCCGTAAATTCGATTATTGTGAGCTGTCTACCAGGGGAAAGATTTGGACTTGGCAAGATATAAGAACCCTATCAAATGGGCCATCCATATGTAGAAAAGAAACCTGGAGGAGCACAGAATGCCAGCATAAAATAGCGTTGCATATCACATCATGTTCCATATACCTAGCCACTTTATCGAGAAGACCACATGCTCAAAACAAATGATGCATCGCTACAACCAAGACCTGAACTGACCTAACATGGACGTGACCCAGATGAGTATTTCCTCAATAGGTTTTGCAATTCTCACCTTTCATAATGAGAAGGAAGCTGCTGCCTTCCATGTTGCCTTCATGTCTGGGTCTCTTTTGTAAATAAAATTATCAAATGGCATTCCATTATCATTACATCTCAGTATATCTCAAATATTTCTTAACCCAAGAACAAACATCACAAGTATCATATAAAATACAATAATACAAAGTTGAATACAGCACACGACGCATACTAGGCAGCCACAACGAGGATAAACTCTGTAACGAAGGAGACGCGGGATTTTGTGTAGAAACAGATTAGTGTGTGCGGTGATGAACAGGTCTGGTGATGGAACAACTTTGACTGAGCACAACAATCCAGTGGCACCTTAACTGTATTGTCAATGGCGCTTGTTCTACGTGTGTGTCCCTGTGTGAAGGGGCCTTAAATGTTTGCCTAAATGGCCGTCGTGCAGTGGCAAGGGAAAAATTCAACTCTTCTCAACTGACTATCATATGATTAGTATAAAAATATTCTGTGGTGTCGAGGATGACCATGTGTCCCTTTCGTAATCTCTCGTCGTAACCGTAACTCAAAGAGACGGAATTAACTGGCTGCCTTTCACTGAGCTACTCCCCAGTTTCAAGTTCTTTATTCAAGTGTCTCAAGACTGAACGACATAGTCCAAATAAGCCTGAACAAGATAATACAAATGGGACACTTAAAGCTTGAGTTTTATGTTGCAAATAAATCCTTACATTTCAGTGAGACACCCTTGTTAAAATAAAAAAATATTGAAGTTCTAGAGTACATTCATTCTCAGGCTTTTGACTAACTAGAATCAGTTTCAAATTCATCGCTCCTCTTTAAGTCCTCCACTGCGTTTACCTACTGTTCTATACCTGAAGTTGTTCGTATACCGCAAAGGCATCTTCAAACTTCTAGGACCAATATCTAATTCTGTTCAAATTTTTGTTGCAGGGAAAACCACTCCTCATCTGTTTTTGAAGTGCTGAATAGTACTGTTTGTTCTACTTATACACTTTATTCTACTTACGTACTTTTGAGGACACTATCACTGTACATCCTAACGATAAGCAACGAGGCAGTGAGCGATGACTTTCGGGACCCAGTCTTGCGATCTCCGAAACCTCCAAACTTTTCAAAATACTGTACATGACTTTCATAATTGTTCGACTATAAACTACAGTGATATTCCTGATCATAGCTGTACATGACAAAATCAGTCCACGCAAAAACCCGTGAAGTACCCCACCTGAGACCTCTAACCACCTGTGACCTTTAACCACCTGTGACCTCTAACCACCTGTGACCTCTAACCACATGTGACCTCTAACCATCTGTGACCTCAAACCACCTGTGACCTCTATCCACCTGTGACCTCTATCCACCTGTGACCTCTAACCACCTGAGACTTCTAACGACCTGGGACCTGTCCACCTGTGACCTCTATCCACCTGTGACCTCTAACCACCTGTAACATCTAATCACCTGTGACCTCTAACCACCTGTGACCTCTAACCACCTGTGACCTCTAACCACCTGAGACCTCTAACCACCTGAGATCTCTAACCACTAATGATGACTCGCTGTGTCTTGTCACTTAAAGAATAAATGACCCAATTAGTTACGTATATTTTCACTGCTTCTCCAAATTCATCGTTTTCGTCATTAATGTCTTGTGAGGCACCTTATCAAAAATCTTTTCAAAATCAAAATAAGCTTTACTAGTACGGACTGCTTTAGGTCGATTGTGGACATATATAAAGTCTGGCAAGGTGTGTGTGTGTGTGTGTGTGTGTGTGTGTGTGTGTGTGTGTGTGTGTGTGTGTGTGTGAGAGAGAGAGAGAGAGAGAGGAAAGGGAAGAGGAAAGGAACGACAGTGAAATGAGCAAAGACATGAAGAATGGAACATATATGGCGATGGAGCGCCGAAGGAGGGGAAGGAGGGATGGAGGGAAGAAGGAGTAAGGAGGATGGGAGGGATGGAAAAGAGCAGGAAGAGGGATGGACGGAGGGAGGGAAGGCGGGGATGGAGAGAGGGAGGGAGAGGTATGGAGGAAGGGAAGAAAGGAGGAAGTCAGGACGGTGAAGAGGACGAAGGATGGGAAGGAGAGACAGAAGGGGATGGAAGGAATCAGAGGGAGAATGAAGGAAGGGAGGGAGCGAGGGAAGGAGAGGTATGAGTGGAATGGAGGGAGACAGGGAGAGGATAGAGGAACGAAGGGTGGAGACAGAGAGAGATGGAGGGAGTTAGGAAAAAATGAAGGAAGGAAGGGAGAGGGAAGACAGGGATGGAGGGAATCAGGAAGAATATGGAGAAAGGGTGGGAGAGGTAGAAAGAGAGACGAAGGAAGGGAGGGAGAGGCAAAGCGAGAGGGATGAAGGAAGGAAGGAAGGGAGGGAGAGGCAAAGCGAGAGGGATGAAGGAAGGAAGGAAGGGAGGGAGACGGACGTACAGCATCAGGGAGAGAGTGGAGGAATGGAGGTAAGAATTTAGGGAAAGGGGAAAGAAGGAAAGGGGGGAGGGAGAGAAGGAAGGAAAGCGGAGGATGAGGGGAAGGAATGAAATAATGAAGAGGAAGAGAAAGGGAAAAGAATGATGGGGAAGGAAAAGGAAGAGAGAAAGGAGGTGGAGAGGAAGAAAGGAAGGAAGATAGTGGCAGATGACGGGGGAAGGAATGGAAGGCGAGGAGGAAGAGAAGATGGAAGAGAAAGAGGGTGGGGAAAGAGAGACGAAAAGAATGGAAGCGAAGAAGAGAGAAAAGAGGTAAGACAGAAAGTGGAAAGACAACTGAGGAAGGGAATGGAGGTGGGAAAGAGGAGGGGAAGAGGGAAAGGAAGGAGAGAGTTGGAGACAAGAGGAGAAGAGAGAGGAGAGAAGAGCAGGGAAGGCAGGGAAAATTGGAGAGAAAATGGAGGGAGACATGGGACTTTCTGAAGGGAGGAGAAAGGAGGGGAGGAGAGGGGAAGGGAAGGGGAAAGAAGAGAAGGAGGGGAGGAGGGGAAAGGAAGGGAGAGGAAGATGGCAGGAATGTGGAAGGGGACATGAGAATTTGTGAGAAGAGGGGAAGAAAGAAAGAAAGGGAAGAAGGAAGGAGGAAAAAGGAATGGAGACAGCAGAGAGAGGGAGGGAGGGAGGGAAGAGGAATGAGGAAGGGAAGCGGGGAGACGGAGAGGGAGGGGGGAAGGAAGGGAAGCCCCTCCCCCCTTGCTGAATCAGTCATCTCGGTGTGCAAGTCAGCTAAAAGTCGGTAGGAAGAGCGGGGTCACTCAATCAATCAGTCTCTCTCTCTCTCTCTCTCTCTCTCTCTCACACACACACACACACACACACACACACACACACACACACACACACACACTCACTCACAATTTTTTCTCCTCATTTGCATGCTCTCTTCCATCATATGCTTCCCAAATGATTAATCTTCTCTTCCTCTTCTTCTTCCAGTCAACCTCACGTGTGTGTTTTTTTTTCCTGTAATTTTTAAAGCTGTTTTTGTATGGCCTCTCAGATCCTCCCACTTAAACACACACACACACACACACACACACACACACACACACACACACAACTTTCATTATGTTCCCTTCTTTTTCCCCTCTCCCTTTTTATTCTCCCTCACACACTCCACTTCCTTTCCCCTTCCCTTTTCTCTCCCTCTCCCCTTTCCAATTTTCTCCTCCCTCCTCCCTTCCCTCTCTTTCTATTCCTCCCCTCCCCCTTATTTTCTCTTTCCTCTATTCTTCTCTCTTCCTTCGCCCTCCTCATTTCCCAATCCTCTCTCTCCCCCTTTGCCTCTCTTCTTCCCTTCCTCCTCTAATTTCCTTTTCCCCTCCTCTCCCTTCCCTCCCCCTACTCTATCCTTCCTCTTCTCTCACTCTCCTTTCTCCATTCTCTCCTTCCAGTTTTCCTTCTTTCTTCCTTCCCTCTATTTCCTCTCCTCTTCATTTCTCTCTCACCTTCCTCTTCCCCTCCCTTTTCTCTGACATCTTCCTCTTTCCTCCCTGTTCTTCCTCCTTTTCTTCTTCTCTTCCCCTCTCCTCCCCTTTCCTCCCTCCCTCACCCTACTCTTGACTGCAACATTGTATTATGGTTTATGATTAATGTCTACACAGCTCTTCCCCTCCCCTCTCCTTCTCCCTTTCCTCTCCTTCTCTCCCTCCCCCTCCCTTCCTCCCTTTCCTCTACTTCTTCCCTCTCCTTCCCTCCCTTTCCTCTCCTTCTCTCCTATCCTTCACCTCCCCTCCCCTTCCCCTTCTTCCCTTCCTCCATCTCTTTTCTCTCCTCCTTCCACTCTTTTCTCCTTCTTCCCCTTCCCCCTCTCTCCTTCTCCTCCTCACTCTCTCCCCTCCCCTACTCCACCCCCTTCTAACCTACTCTCTCCTTCCCCCTCTCTCCCTTCCTCCCCAGTCCATCCTTCACTCCTCCCTTCCTCTCCTCTCTTCTCTACCTCTCGCATCGTCTCTCCCTCATCACTTTCAATTCCTCACTTCTCTCTTCTTCACATCTCCTCTCTCTTTTCCCGCTTCCTCTTCCTTCTTCTCTCCCTCTCCTTCCCCCTCTTCCGCTCCATGTCTCCCCTCTTCTATCATCTCTTTCCTTCCTTTCTCTTCCTCTGCTGAAGGAGTGACAGACAATTATCAATGTCTGATCTATCTTCTTATCTATCCATACTATTTATTATCTACCTATGTTACCTATACTACTAATTATCTTAAAAGAGGTGATTATTCCACTGACAATATTCACTGACACGAACAAGTTATTTTTTAGACGTTAGCGAGGTTTCTAGATTATGATATCCACGAATTCTACACTCACTGTTATCAATTCTCACATATACAACGATGTGGATGACAAAAAATTAATGTGGGTTATAACTATAGTCCGTTTAATCTCGTCTGATCAACATCCTTAGCCTCTTTCAGCTCCGTTAATGACCAGATGTAGTCAAAACTGTATAAATAGGACTAGTAACCAAGGAGACTCATTCATGCATCATAAGACATCAAATACCACCTAACTATGACTACGTATTGAAGCTGCATGACTGGTCCAGCTCCCTCAGATGAAAACACGCCAACTACAGTGCTACGGTGCTCTACGGTCTTCAAAATCCCTACAACTCTGCTGCTAGGGATCGAGAGTATCATCGTGTTACATGCGTCTTTGTGTATTAAAAAAAAAAAAATGCCTAGAGGACTGATGTAGCTTTTCTGGGCAACTATTAAAAAAAAAACTACTACTCTAAATCTTTCTGTCAACTTCCTGCCACAAACGACATTACCAGGAACAGCAACAAACGCATCACGTAACGCCTAATAACACAGATTTTGGTTTTGCTTCCTGTAATGGGTATTGCTCTATGTAACCCTGGAGAAAAAAGGATTTGTTTTTTTGTTTTTGAAGTGGAATATATGAAATCTTACTTAGAGATGTAAGTTTATCTACATTCTTTTTTTTTTTTTACATTTCCCGTAAGCGTTACTATTTTATGTGCATTAACGAGTGTAAATATTAGAGCCCTTGACATGACATTCAGTTATCAATGCAATAAATAGGGATCATTATTAACAATAATTTAATGGAATAATTCTGGTTCTGAGTCTCCCCTCTCTCCCTCCCTAATCCCATCTTCCCTCCACTCTTCTCGCCATCCCTCTCCCTCTCATTTTCCCATCTCTCCCTCCCTTTCTTTCCTCCTTTCTTCCTTCCGTAAATGCTTAAGTAAAATCTCATTTTCTGTTTCTTTACCCACCCTCTCCTCTTCTTCTCCAGTCTTCTCTTCTCTTCCTCCTTCTCTCCTCTTCCATTTTTTCTTTGTAATTTGTTTCTCTCTCTCTCTCTCTCTCTCTCTCTCTCTCTCTCTCTAATTCGTCACACTGCGTCCCCCAACTCTCGTCACATCCCGGGTTCAGGACGAGACAAGTTACAAAAACAAAGGGATGTAAGAATGATCCTGAATGACGCACGGTACGGTTGAGAGAGAGAGAGAGAGAGAGAGAGAGAGAGAGAGAGAGAGAAATGTAAGGACAAGTAGTGTCTCAAATGACCTTACGACCCATACCACCATGAAGTTACCCGAGAGAGAGAGAGAGAGAGAGAGAGAGAGAGAGAGAGAGAGAGAGAGAGAGAGAGAGAGAGAGAGAGAGAAATGAAAGGACAAGTAGTGTCTCAAATGACCTTACGACCCATACCACCATGAAGTTACCAGAAAGAGAGAGAGAGAGAGAGAGAGAGGGTAAAACTCTGGGGGAGGAAAACTATATTTCATCCCGGAATGTTTGATGGCTGACGTCCCGAGTCTGTTAGGGGGGAGGGGGGAGAAAGATGGAGGGAATGGAGGGAAGGAGAGATGGAGGGAATGGAGGGGAGGGTAGATAGAGGGGAAAAGATGGAGGGAACGGAGGAATGGGAAGATGGAGGGGAGAAGATGATGGTGGAAAGAGGGAGAAGCAGACTGAAGGAATGGAGGGAAAGGGAGACGAAGCAGAAATGAAGGGAAGAGGGAGAAGGGAGGGTGAGGGAGATAGAGGGAGTGGAACCATGAGGGAGATGGTGGGGAGAAATAAGGAAGGAAGGAGGAAGGAAATGGGAGATGGAGGGAAGGGAGAGAATTAAGGGCGAGAGAGAGAGTGGGAGGAAGACAAGCTGTAAAGGGAGAAATAGATGGGAGAAATGGCAAGAAGGAGGAACGTGGAGGGAAGAAGATGAAAGGAGGAGGGAGAAAATGGAGAGTGGAGGGAGGAGAAGATGGAGAGAAGAGTGGGAAGTGAAAAATGAGATGGAAGAAAGACGGAGATGGAATGGAGAGGAACAGAAGGGAAGATAATGAGATGGAGGGAAGAGGGAGGAAGGAGAGGGGACATGGAGGAGAAGAGACGGAGGAGAGAGGACAAGGAGGGAAGTAAGAAGAGAGGGAGGGAAGAAAGAGGAGACGGGGAGAAATAAGAGAAGAAGAAGAGAAGAGCGAAGAGACAGACTAAAAAGAGAGAATGAGAGTGGTCATTAACAGAAGTCATCCCCCAAACCCTGACCCAGCACAGGGGCAGGGAGAAAAGCACACACACACACACACACACACACACACACACACACACACACACACACACACTCTACCCAACACATCTCCATCAAACTGTTCCCCATACCAATATAATCTTTTCCTAACAACGTAAAACACTAACGCATCTGGTCTGCCAAGAGAGAGAGAAATTTTTGAATGGATGCCTCTTTGGATGGGAAACTGAAAAAAAAAAAAAAAAAAAAAAAAAGCCTATTTATCATTATTATTTTTTTCTTACTTGTCTTTATGCTGCTTAAGGTTATATGAAAAAAATATATACAGTCGGGAATAAGAGTTAGGATAAATTTTACTTTTTCTTCTCATTTCCAACATACCAAAAGAGAGAGAGAGAGAGAGAGAGAGAGAGAGAGAGAGAGAGAGGGCGTTAACTAATATATCTCTCTGGCCATATATGATTCTCCAAGACATTTACGTCAGGGAGGAAAGTGACGGACATGCCCTAAGTGAGAAGCAGACACGGCAGACTAGGAGGCGAACTTCTGACCCATACTGTATCTGTGCAGTGTCAATGAACCGCGGAGTAAAAAAAAAAAAAGGGGGGGGCAGGGGGGGAAGGAGGAAAAAAAGGGAGAAGGGATGAGAGACAGGAATGGAGAAAATTCAGAAACAGGAAAGAATAATAATGAATGATAAAGATGGATGGGGGATGAGGAGAGAAGGTGGGAGGGAGGGAAATGAAGATGGAGTGAAGAGAAAAAGAAGGGAGGATAAATGAGAGAGAGAGAGAGAGACAGAGAGAGAGAGACAGACAGAGAGAATCATCCTTCAATCACTTCATTCATCCACCCAACCATCCATCCAATCAA
Source organism: Coenobita brevimanus (assembly GCF_032717465.1). NCBI lineage: Eukaryota > Metazoa > Arthropoda > Malacostraca > Decapoda > Coenobitidae > Coenobita > Coenobita brevimanus. The sequence continues at coordinate 4,157,930 of NC_137017.1, read as the reverse complement.
CTTTCCATCCATAAATCTATCAACCCATCCAACAACCCTTTACCCATCCATCCATTCATCCACCCACCCACCCATCCATCCATTCATCCATCCATCCATCCAACCACGCATCCACCTATCTATCCATTCATCCAACCACTATTCTACCTACCCATCCATCCACCCGTCCACCCACCCATCCATCCAACCACGCATCCACCATTTTGCCCATCCACCCATCCATCCAAACATTCATCCATCTACCCACCCACCCATCCATCCATCCAACCTGCCAATCACCGTCAATCACCCACTCATTCAGCTATTCACTCAAACGCCCACTCCATCACTCTCACATTCGCTTTTTCACTCCCCACATTTTTCACCCACTCGCTCACTCGCTCACTCACTCACTCTAATTTTCACCCTCTCAGTTCGACGGGGTTCAGACGGTTTTTATTTGCAGTGGAGGGGTTAACACGAATCCCCTTAACCCTTTCAGGACGGTTACTCAAAACTGTCTTAGTCTTGTTACTTCCAGACGATTTTACTCAGCTTCGGTGGGAAATGAAGGAGCCTAAATCTCTCTCTCTCTCTCTCTCTCTCGTTTTCTTTCTAATGCACACACTGTTTCTGGGTACACTATTTTAGAATACTTGGTTTTTATTTAATTCTCTCTCTCTCTCTCTCTCTCTCTCTCACTTCTTTGCTTTCTAACAGTGATATTCTTCAGTTTAGTATAATTTCTTCCCCTCCTCTTTTCCTCCTCCTCCTCTTCCGCCTCCTCCTCAGTTCCTTTTTCCCTTCCTGCCCTTTTGCTCTTTCTCCTCCTCCTCCTCCTCCTATTTCTTTCTTTCTCCTCCCCTTCCTCCTTTTTTTCTCTTTCTCCTCCTTTTCCTCCTCCTCCTCCTCATCATCTTCCTCTTCGTTTCATCCTGTTCACCCCAAATATTTAAATAAGTTACTATCAGATACTAAAATACAAAAGAGGAGGAGGAGGAGGAGGAGGAGAGAAAATATAAGGAAAAAGAAGGGAAAGTGAGAGAGAAAAAAGGAATTGAGATTGTGAGAAAAGAGTGAGCGTTGTGCAAGAGTAACAAGATGTGAGAGAGACAATCAGGGAACTCCACTGTCTGACTGTCCGACACACACACACACACACACACACACACACACACACACACACACACATTCACAACATTTCTCTTTAACACACACACACACACACACACACACACACAACCTACATACATCCCACAACAGCCTCTTCAGTACGACAGGCTTTTTTCTTCAGCTGAATAAAATCGTCTTGAGGCACAAAGAGGAAAAATATAAATCGCGTCCTCGGCCTGAACGGGGCAACTCTCGCTTATTTATTTCCTTATTTTATTTACCTGTTTATTTATTTATTTTCGTGGGCGATTTATCCTAATTTCGCTTTCCAGTCTTTTTTCATGGTTGCCTCTTTATGTTCACCTCTCTCTCTCTCTCTCTCTCTCTCTCATCAAGCGTCAAATCCCCAGCTAAACATGGTCCCTGCTGAATAGGGGAAAAATGGCCTTATAATTGTTTTCCGCCCCATGCAAATCACACGGCATGCAACACAACGCAACAATGCAAAGTAGAGCTAGTTTTATGTCTAGAGTTTACACTTCACCATGACTACTAGTATATTCTCTCTCTCTCTCTCTCTCTCTCTCTCTCTCTCTCTCTCTCATTTTCTTCTAATCCACACACTCTTTACGTGTACACTATTTTAAAGCACTTGGTCTTCATTTGCTTTTCTCCCTCCCCCCTCTCCCTATCTCTATCTACGGGCATCTATCTTCATATCTATCTATCTATCTATCTATCTATCCATCTATCTATCACTGTATTGCTTCTGGCCGATATTTTTCAGTTTATTTTTTCTTGCTATTGTCAAACGATTTTATTTAGGTTAGAAAATATCCCTAGTGGTAGATGGGGGCGTGCACCATCCATTCACTCGATGTAATGCTGTCTTCAGGGGATTTCAGTAAATGACTCGCCAATGGAGGACACTTGTAATCTAGTGTATGGATTTTTTTTCCCTTCCTCTGTTCATCTCCTATCAAAAAATAAAAAATGATAATAAAAGTAGGTAGTTTAACGAATCCCGTCCCACGACCTCAATTATCCGTAGACGCCATTAATCTACTTACACCCACATCATATGAGGGAGGGGGGAGTGAGATGGGGGGAAGGCAGTCAAATGGTGGGTGACAGAGCGACTTGAAGGCGTTTTGTCTGCGGCCACCCTTTGCGGGATTAGGGCGTCGGGCTATAGATAGACAGATAGACAATTATATCAGTCACAGGCTACTCTATGACACACACCAGCCCCTGAAGATTGGTGTAACTGGTGACATTTTCTTTTATCATCATCTGTACTGCTTCGCTCCTCCTTCAACCCCCCCCACCCTTCTGCCCCCTCCTCCCCCTCCCCCATATCCTCTTCCTCCTACCTACTCTCCCTTCACCATCTCTCCTTCCCTCCTACTCTTCCTTATGCTTTCCCTTCTTTCCTTCCTGCTGCCTTCCCTTCTCCCCTCCTCCCGTCTACTTTCATCCCACATTCTTTCTCTCTTTCTTCCCGTTTCCCTCTCCTCCTTCGTTCCCTCCCTTCTGTCTTCCCTTCTCCTTCCTTCCCTTTGCCTTTCCTTCTCCTTCCCTCTCTACTACCATCCGCTCACTTCTCTCCTCCTCTTCTACCCTTCCCCATTTCTTTTTCCCTCCTCCCTTCAATTTCCCTTCATTTTTCCCTTCTCCCTTCCTCTCTCCCGCTTCCTCCCCCTCCTCCCTCCCTCCCTCTTCCCTCCCCTCCCCCTCCTCCCTCCCTCCCTCTTCCCTCCCCTCCCCCTCCTCCCTCCCTCCCTCTTCCCTCCCCTCCCCCTCCTCCCTTAACATGGAGCCAAGCCGAAAGTTCCAGGAAGCTGCACTTGCTTGTGAAATTTACACAGCCTGCCACAAGACCGTCCCCACCCCTGCCTCCAGTCCACCCCCACCCCTGCCACAAGACCGTCCCCACCCCTGCCTCCAGTCCACCCCCACCCCTGCCACAAGACCGTCCCCACCCCTGCCTCCAGTCCACCCCCACCCCTGCCACAAGACCGTCCCCACCCCTGCCTCCAGTCCACCCCCACCCCTGCCACAAGACCGTCCCCACCCCTGCCTCCAGTCCACCCCCACCCCTGCCACAAGACCGTCCCCACCCCTGCCTCCAGTCCACCCCCACCCCTGCCACAAGACCGTCCCCACCCCTGCCTCCAGTCCACCCCCACCCCTGCCACAAGACCGTCCCCACCCCTGCCTCCAGTCCACCCCCACCCCTGCCACAAGACCGTCCCCACCCCTGCCTCCAGTCCACCCCCACCCCTGCCACAAGACCGTCCCCACCCCTGCCTCCAGTCCACCCCCACCCCTGCCACAAGACCGTCCCCACCCCTGCCTCCAGTCCACCCCCACCCCTGCCACAAGACCGTCCCCACCCCTGCCTCCAGTCCACCCCCACCCCTGCCACAAGACCGTCCCCACCCCTGCCTCCAGTCCACTCCCACCCCTGCCACAAGACCGTCCCCATCCCAGCCTCCAGACCACCCTCACCCCTGCCAGACACAAAAGCCACCCACATCCCTACATCATCCCTGCCTGCCTCACCGCTGAATCCCTTCCTCGCCCCTGCCAGCTACAAGACCCGTCCACACCCCTGCCTCACCCATCCCTGTCTGACCCTGCCTCGCCGTGCTCTCACTCTGCCTCACTTTCTTTTTTCCTGCCTCATGGTACGTACTTCATCTGCTCTGCCTACCTCACCCTGCCTGCCTACACTCCTGCGTCCCTTCCTTACCCCCACCTGCCTAGCCTATCTCACCCTGCTTGCCTACCCCACCCTTTCTGCCTTCCTGCCTCACTTTCGCACTCTCCTTGCCTCTTACCCTGTACTATTCCCTACCTCTCTGTCTGCCATGAACTCCACTCCTTCCTCACCCTCTGCTTTCCTTCCTGCCTACCACTGTGTCTCCCCTTCTCCCTGCCTTACAACCTCTGCTCTCTGCCTCACTGCTTCCCTCAGTCACTTTCTGCCTGCTTCATTTCCTGCTTGACTCCCTTCCTACCCTCTTTCTGCCTCCTTGCCTTCATCTCTCTCTCTCTCTCTCTTCTTTACTCCCTAACTTTCGTTCACCCTGTCTCACTTTCTGCTTTTTTACCTGCCTTCCTCTCTCCCCTTGGTTTAATCTGTTTTACTTCGTTTCTGCTTTATTACGCTTCTTGCCTCTCTCTCTCTCTCTCTCTGCTTTGCTTCCTCCCTTTCCCTCTCCTTGTCTCTCTCTGATTTCTTCTCTCTCTCTGGCCTTCCAATCTTACTATTCTCTTCCTTGTCTTCATCCCTTCATTCTAAACTCTCCTTCATGCCTCACTCTCCTTTTCTCTCTTCCAGCCTGCCTGCCTGTCCCCTTGCCTGTCTTCCATCCTGCCTTAATTTCTGCCTCTCCTGTCTCTCTTCTCACGGCCCACACTGCCTCTCCCATCTATCCCACTCGCTGCGTCCCTCCCTCTCCATTTGTCTCTCTCTCCCTCTCATATAGCGTCCCCTTCCTTTCTTACTGTCTTCGTCCTCTCTCTCTCTCTCTCTCTCGTAACATTCATATCCCCTCTCCTCCTCCAATCATCTCTCCTCCCCTCCCCCCTTCTCCTCCTCGCCCCACACCTACTTATTCCAGACACTCTCATTCACCCCGACCTCTATCTCTCTAATAATATTCAACCTCTCTCTCTCTCTCTCTCTCTCTCAAACCACGCTCTCTTGCCCCTTCTCTCTTACAGTCTCATTCTCTACTACTATGACACTTCACATTATCACTACTTCTCCGTCCCCTTTATTCTCTCTCTCTCTCCTAATAATATTCATGACACTCACTATTCATCACACACACTATGGCTTCTCCTCATTCTCCCTTTAGCCCCTCCTCCTCCTCCTCCCTACCTTATGCTCCTCACGTCCTCCTCTCTACCCAAACGTAAAATCCAATAAGCAGTCTCCATCACAGCTATCCATTATTTTACGTTGTTTCACTTTTTTATCGTCTCTGCATCTGCTTTGTCTTTCACACCCATTTTCCTCTGCATTTTGATGTTCCTGAGAGAGAGAGAGAGAGAGAGAGAGAGAGAGAGAGAGAGAGAGAGAGAGAGAGAGAGAGAGAGAACAATCCCTTATCACTACGGTATCTCAAGGTAAATAAATCCGGGTCACCTTCAGGCGTCTTCCAAATCATCTCAGTATAATTTTAACTCTTCACTTTCACGGAGGAAGACGTGCATTAGATTCGTCACAATATCGCTTCTCTAACAATGGGCAAATTCTTGAGGAGCTCAGTTCAAGATGTGAGGAGGAGGAGGAGGAGGAGGAGATAAAATGCCGTATGCTAGATGGCCTAAGACACTTTTCGCAGCACTTCCTCCTTTGCGATTTATTTTGCAGAGCACAACTTGATATTTTTTGTGTGTTATTCATTACCTACCTACATACAGAACTTCCTACCTACCTACCTACCTACATAACACCTACCTACTTACCTACTTATTTACCTACCTACCTACATACACAATAAGCTTGGTACAAAAATTCAGTTCTTGTTCTATTCAATGATACTTATATAACAAATTTATTCTACTCTCAGGTAACACACACACACACACACACACACACACACACACACACACACACACACACACACACGCAAGCATATAAAGGTAACAGCCAATCCTATATCACCCCTTCCTGAACGTAGGGACCCGAGGCTAGGCGAGGGTAGGCTAGTAGATGTACGGATAGACGACCCTCCTACCCCCCTGATGACAGTGAAAAAAAGTAAATAAATAAATAAATAAATATATCCTCCAGTCACCTTGAGGGGCTCGAATCTGGGCGCGTGGCAAGGACGAGACTCCGATCGGCGTGTCCTAACCACTAAACCCCATAATTCCCGTGTGTTACGCTGAGTCACGCCCTCATTTATACCAGCACATTCAACCCAAGGACGCATTACCTGTTTCTGCATCGTCATCATCATAATCACCACCGTCGTCACCACCACCACCCTCATCACCATCGTCATCATCATCATCATCATCATCATCATCAACATCACCACCACCACCACCATCATTTCTCCTCCTCCTCCTCCTCCTCCTCATCATCATCATCATCATCATCATCATCATCATCATCACCTTTCCAATGCATGTGTGGTGAAAACTTGTCGTAGAACTGTTACCTTCAGACGATTTTATTCAGCAAAGAGAGACACGTTTGGAACTGAAGGGGTTATACTCCTTCCTTAACCTCGCCTCAGTTACAGGTCCTTAGTGAAATCGTCTCTTGCTTGTCTGATCAACTTCCCTACGATAACAATTTTTTTTAAATTTATTCCTGTTACTCCCAGACGATTTTATTCAGCTTAGGGGAGACTATTCGGACTGGAGAGGTTAGATGTAGCCTTCATTATTCTTTCACTATCACATGTCTCCCTTAGGGTATGGCCACACCGGACGCATGAGCGGAGAGACTTGGGTGGGGAGGGATAAGGAAACTGGAAAAAAAAATAATCCCTGTATGTAAGGGGAGAGAGAGAGAGAGAGAGAGAGAGAGAGAGAGAGAGAGAGAGAGAGAGAAATCGTCCAATGTGCCTAACTGCGCCTTGGATGATAAACAATTTTTCGCCATTAGTAACAATATAAAAAAATAAAATCACACAAAAAAATCCTCTTCCCGTTCCTTAATGCGTCTCTTGAGGGTGACGATGCGAAACACAGAAGCAATCAACTCCTTGAACCAGGTGACGAAATGTCTTGCCCAGGAGACGAATTTTCATGGCTAATTCTTGCTACGTCTTGGCGATTTTACTCAACTCAGGGGAGAAGTCTTGTAAGGGGGAGGTTCTTAGAAGCTACTTTTAGCCTCTACAGTTTATAAATTCACTCTTCAGGCTGAATAAAATCGTCTGGTGAGAGCATGATTAGCCAAACGTAAACGCAAAAAAAAATCGCACTGAGAAGGCAAAGGTGATTCAGAAAATATTAAGTGGAAAGAAAACTAAGGTGATGGGTCAAAAATTATAACTACCCCCTTAATGACGCCCTAAATGACGACCCCACCGCTATGAATGCCATGTGAGGGGGTTAGGAAAAGGTAAATATATATAAGGTACGTGTGTGTGGGTAGTGTGACGTGCCCAGCCCCTTGTGGATGGTATCAGGGAGAGTCTGCCTGGCTCATCCCTCCAACCACCACACAGGCACGACCACTAACCCTACCACGTCTAACCCTGCCACCTCTAACCCTGCCACTTCTAACCCTACCACCTCTAACCCTGCCACCTCTAACCCTACCACCTCTAACCCTGCCACCAGAGAGATGCGTACTCCCTGCCACTTCTAACCTTACCACCACTAACCCTACCACCAGAGAGATGCGTACTCCCTGCCACTTCAGTACTTACATATGTACTACTTGGCACTCTACTACCTGGCACTGTATTGTACTATCTGGCACTGCACCGTATTACCTGGCACTGTACTGTACTATATGGTACTCTCCTACCTGCCACTGTGTTATGTTACCATGTACTATCCTACTAAGCATTTTTAGTAATGATGGGGTTACGAAATGTGTGTGTGTGTGTGTGTGTGTGTGTGTGTGTGTGTGTGTGTGTGTGTGTGTGTGTGTGTGTGTGTGTGTGTGTGAGAGAGAGAGAGAGAGAGAGAGAGAGAGAGAGAGAGAGAGTAATAACGATATCACGTACAGAAAACGGACCACAAATATAAGCTAAAGAAATTCAGGGTATGTTATGGAAGCAAGGAGGGGAGACTACAGTAAAAGCGAGACGAAAGAAACTGAGTGTGTGTGTGTGTGAGAGTGACGGAATGTGAGAGAGTGAATGAGTGTGAGAGAATAACAGAAGACGAGTGTATGGGAATAAGAGTGATAGTAAGAGTGTAAGAGTGTGAAAGCATGAAAGCGGATTGGTAAGTGTGAATGAATATGAGTGAGTGTGAATGAGCGTGAGATGGGAGGAGAGTGGAGTGATGATGAGGGGGGACGAAATATGTGGTGGGGAAAGGGGAAGGGGTGGAAGGGCAGAAAAAGTTGGAGTATATTTGGGTGCGAAAGGGAGAGTCTGGGAAGGAAGAACGAGTAAAAGCAGAGGATGGAAGGATGTTAATTGAGATGGATGCAGTAAGGAAGAGATGAGCAGAGTATTTTGAAAGATTATTAAATGTAGAGGAGGAAAGGGTGGCTGAGATTGTGGCGGATGGAAGGGTGCAAGGAATAAATGTGTTGGGAGAGTTGAATGATTCTTTGATCACGAAGGAGGAAGTGGAGAAGGCAGTAAAGGAGATGAAAACAGGGAAAGCTGCAGGTATGGATGGGTGTGCTGTGGAATGCCTGAAGGGTGGTGGAGTGACTATTGTTGACTGGTTAGTAAGATTGTTGAATGTGTGCTTTGAGAAAGGTATGGTGCCAATTGACTGGGCAAGTGCTTGTGTGGTCCCGTTGTATAAAGGCAAGGGTGATAAGTATGAATGTACTAGCTTTAGGGGTATAAGTCTGTTGAGTGTTGTAGGTAAGGTGTATGGTAGAGTGTTAATTATGAGAGTTAGAGAGGGTACAGAGGGAGTGATTAGTGATGAGCAGTGTGGCTTTAGGAGAGGGAGGGGATGCGTTGATCAGGTGTTTGCTGTGAGACAAGTGTGTGAAAAGTATTTAGCGAAAGGCAAGGATGTGTTTTGGGCATTTATGGATTTAGAGAAAGCGTATGATAGAATTGATAGGGAGGCTTTGTGGACTGTTTTAAGATTGTATGGACTTGATGGTAGGTTACTAAAAGGGGTGAAAAGTTTTTATGTAAATAGTAGAGCATGTGTAAGAGTGGGAAATGCTGTGAGTGATTGGTTTCCCGTGAGAGTGGGGCTGCGACAGGGATGTGTGATGTCACCTTGGTTGTTTAATATTTACATGGATGGTGTTGTAAGGGAGGTGAATGCAAGAGTTTTAGGTGGTCTGAGTCTGGTAAATGTTGATGGTGGACATTGGAATCTGAAGCAGCTGCTGTTTGCAGATGATACTGCACTGGTGACTGATTCAGAGGAGAGATTGAGACAGTTGGTAGAGGAGTTTGGAAGGGTGTGTGAAAGGAGGAATTTGAAAGTAAATGAGAATAAGAGTAAAGTTATGAAGTGTACGAGGTTGATAGATGGTAGGGGGATGAACATAGTTTTGAATGGTGAGTTGCTTGAGGAGGTAGATTGTTTTAAATATCTAGGGTCACATGTTGCTGTGGATGGAAGAATAGATGCAGAAGTGAAGTTTAGAATAAATGAAGTAGGAAAGGTGCTGGGAGGAATGAAAAAAGTGTTTAAATGTCATTCGCTTAGAATGGATGTAAAGAGAAGGCTGTATGAGGGTGTTGTGGTACCGACTGCATTATATGGGGCTGAAACATGGAATATGGGTGTAGCAGAGAGGAAAAGTTTGAATGTAATGGAGATGAGGTGTCTGAGGAGTATGTGTGGAGTGACGCGTATGGATCGGGTGCGAAATGATGAAGTGCGAAGGAGAACTGGAGTTGTTCAGGAGATGGCTGGTAGAGTTGAGCAGAGGGTGTTGCGATGGTTTGGGCATATGGAGAGAATGGATAATGAGCGATTGTTGAAAAAGATAACTAGATCTGATGTGAGAGGTGTAAGGCTGAGAGGAAGACCACAAATAGGATGGATGGATAGTGTGAAGAGAGCGCTGGATGCGAGAGGGATGTCTGTCGAGCAAGGAAGAGTGGCTGTGCGTGACAGAAATAAATGGAGAGAAATTGTGAATAAATAAGTGATGACGCAGCCCTGAGGGGATATTCTCCCGCATTTGGTCTGATCAGCTAGTCAGGTCAGGTGCGGGTAAGGGGATGGGTATGTTATGATGTGGCAGGGGTAAACCAGCTCTGCTGTCGGGCCCTGCTGCGGATGTCACTGATTGCATTGCGCAGTTGACCCTTGTGCGGTGTGGTGCGGTGAGGATCTGTCCGTTCTCCCCTTTGGGGCTAAGATGTGAATGAATGTGTTTAAATGGATGAGTAAATGGAGAGTGTGTCGTCCTGTCTCGGCTACCTCCCTTTCCTTGGGGGAAGCAGCCTAGGTATATAGATAGATATTTGGGAGGGGCGAGAAGAGGGGGTATGGAGGAGGCCAAAGACAGGAGTGGGGGGAATGAAGGGGGTGTGGAGAGAAAAGGAAATATCTGAGAGGGAAAGGAAGGGATAGAGGGAGAGGAAAAGAGAGGAAGAGGAAGGGGATAGAAAGAGAGGGGGGAGAGAGCAATGGGAGAGAAAGATGAAAGGGTTGTAGAGGGAAGAGAGGAAATGCGATGAAAACTGAGAATAAGGGATATGAATGGGAGGAAGAGAGAGATGGGAATGGAGAGGGGAAAGAGAAGAATGGAGAGAGAGAGTAAGGGATGGGAAGAAACAGACAGGGATCGGAGAAAGAAAGGAGGACAGAGAGGAAGAGAAAGAAAGGAGTAGAGGAGGAGAAAGCAAAGATGAAAGAGGCCGGAATGGAGAAGTAGAGAGGGAAAGAGGAATGACTGGGGAAAGAGAGGAGGGAAAGACGAAGTGGAGGAATGACGCAGGGTGGTAGAGTGGGGTGAAGGAAGATGAGGGAAAGTGAAGGAAGGAGAGTGACAATGGGGGAGGAAGAGTGGAGAGGGAGGGGGGGAGGGGGTACGAGCGATGAGAGGGAGGGATCGAAAGAGGAAGCGTGCCAAAAAAAAAAAAATAAAAAAAAAAACA
>NC_137017.1:4109592-4144592 GCF_032717465.1 Coenobita brevimanus | reverse complement strand
AAGCGTACACTCGGACACACACACATAATATTTACTTACACACACACACACACACACACACACACACACACACACACACACAGGCTAGAAGGTCAAACAGTATACTGGAAGGAAGCGAGGCAAGGGAGTGGCAGGCTGGAGAATTCAATTAACTAGACTGGAATATTTACACTGTCGCTATTAACATCCACACTGCCTGCACTACAAACTACCGGACTGTGTGTGTGTGTGTGTGTGTGTGTGTGTGTGTGTGTGTGTGTGTGTGTGTGTGTGTGTAAGTAAATATTGTGTGTGTATTCGAGTGTACATTTTGTAGACGCATGGAAAATATATGTTGTCGAATCTAGCCGTGTGTGTGTGTGTGTGTGTGTGTGTGTGTGTGTGTGTGTGTGTGTGTGTGTGTGTGTGTGTGTGTGTGTGTGTGTGTGTGTGTGTGTGTGTGTGTGTGTGTGTGTGTGTGTGTGTGTGTGTGTGTGTCCAACCTCTCCATACACCTCCCTCTTTCTCCACTCCTCCTCTCTTCATCCCATCTTTCCCCTCTTTTCATCCCTTTCTTCCTTTCCTCTTCTTTCTCGTCTTTTTCTTGCCTCCCCCCCCTCTCTCTCTCTGACATATGAGCGGCCACAGAGCTGTCAGGAGAGGTGTATTCTCTTGACCGTCACACTAATCACCTCTCTCTCTCTCTCTCTCTCTCTCTCTCTCTCTCTCAACACATCCCACCCTTCCCCACTTTCCCCCTACGCCACCCCTCCCTTCCCCATCTCCATCCCCCATTTTGTCCTTCAGTTCCCCTCCCCTCCCCTTCCCCCACGCTCGCCACATCCTCTCCCTTCTCCCCAAAACCCCTTCTCCCTCTGCTCTCACTCCCCTCCCTCTCCTACACCCTTGCTTTCACACTACACACCCTCCTCCTCCACCTCCCTTCCCATCCCTACCTCATCCCTCACCCCCTCTCTTACCATAGGCCTATCTCTTAACAAACTTCGTATTTCCATAAGACAAAACAGAAAATTATCAGACAAACATTTAAACACAGATAACAGTAAAAATAATGACAATAAAACCCTGGGATGATAATGTAAATAAAAGTAAATTAGAGAAATAAAGAGTAATAAAGATGATGGGGAAAAAATTTGTATTCTGCTTATGTACTGCCTCAGGTGGTGACGTCACTGTTTACGAGGGGGGGAGGGAGGGTGGTGGTGGTGGAGGTGGTGGTGGTGGTGGTGGTGAGGAGGAGGAGGAGAGAGAGAGAGAGAATGAAGAGGGGAAACGGAATGGTGATGGAGAAGAGAAGAGGAAGGGAGAGGAGACTGGGGAGACAAGAGGTGGTGGGATGGATGGGTGGAAAGAGGGTGGAAGAGGAAAGGGAGAGGTGAGTAGAGGAGAGGAAAGGGAGAGATGGGGAAGGAAAAGGGGGAGGGGAGAGGCTGATATCTGGCAAGACAATGATCGGGGAGGTGTGGGGGGCTGGTGGGGAGAGGAGGGGGGGGCAAAGAGAAGGGGGAGGTGTGAATGGGAAGCAAGAGGGGAGGGGGGAGAAGCAACATCCATCTCTCAATGCCGTAAGTTACATTAAGATGAAAATGATTGACTTAAACGCTACGTATCAGAAACCTCCTTTGCTGAACGATGATGATGATGATAATAATAATGATGATGATGATGATGATGATGTAAGTTAAACCCAGCCTGACTCACCACCACCACGTACGCAACCACTGGCCACAGAAATCTTAAGACGGGTCAGAAGAAAATGTGCTTCTTCATTCACGTTATTCAAGTTTATACCTCTAATCCGGGTGGAACCTCCGTAGACACACACACACGCACAGTGACTCACACACACACACAGACACACAGACACACACACACACAGACACACACACACACACACACACACACAGATGGCACAGGGAGCGTCTCAAGTTACTCCTGTGAATAAGCTGTAAGTAGTGTGGTGGGGCTGTGCTGTGGCCTCCCGGATCAGGGCCAGGATATTAAGGCGTCAGGACACACATACGCCTTTCACTTAAATTTGGATGGTTAGGGAGGAGATAGGCTGTTTAGAAGGACGCAAGTTCGATCCTGGCATATCAAGGCGCCAGGACACACATACAGCTTGCCATTTACCACACTTGTTTGGTTTGATTTTTTTTTAACTTCTTCACCACGATGACTTTTTCATTTTAATTTAGTTTGGGATGTGATCTGCTGTTTAAAAGGTCGCAGGTTCGATCCAAGGCTGAGGTAGAAAACAGTATGATTTTCTACAAGTCCCACCGACACGTCATAAAAATACCTCCGCAAATACAATCACACTAATCTTAATCTTAAGTGACAATCCTAGTATGTATTCAGTATGGACGGTGGGTTTTAGTGCTCAAGTGGTGGCGTGTGAAGGTGTGCGGCGCCATCTCTTGCGCAGTGTAGAATCGTGGGGCTTCGGGAACGGAATATGTCACCTTATACCCGGAGCTGGACACATAAAAAAATAAATACCGTAAGGCAAACGTTCACCCCTTCAAAAACAAACACAACTGCGATCATCACTATCATCATCATAACCATCACTATCATCATCATTATCACCATCACTATCATTACCATCATCATTATAGCCTTTCTCACATTATTATATATGACACGGGCATGAAAAAAGGGGGGGGGGGATATACTATCAGGGTGCCCAGTGCTAATACCCAACACCTCTATTCACTCATCGAGAGAGAGAGAGAGAGAGAGAGAGAGAGAGAGAGAGAGAATAGTAAATCGCCTCTAAAGTAAACCCTTGCATCCTGTCGCGTTCTTTGTATTATATTCTTCTAGTTTCAGACGATTTTATTCAGCAGGGGAAGGGTTGCACTGGGTATCCTTCCTGAGTTGGGTAAAATATGAGAAATACGTACTTGGCCTGCATGGGTGATTTTCGATTTACATATTTTCCATGCGATTCAGACTTGGAACTGAGCATATCCATAAAAAATATATTTGTTGTTAAGTCTGTCCGTACGTATGTGTCTGTCTGTCTGTGTCTATCTGTATGTCTGTCTGTCTGTGTCTATCTGTATGTCTGTCTGTCTGTGTGATTCTGTATGTCTGTGTCTGTCTGTGCCTACCTGTACATCTGTGTCTGTCTGTGTACACCTGTCTGTGTGTCTATCTACATGTCTACCTGTCTGTCTGTGCCTACCTGTGTATACCTGTCAGTTTGCGTCTATCTATATATCACTCAAGACACCATTAACCCCTTCAACCCGAGGACGTCTTTATTTTATTACTACTTTATTAAATTTAAGTACCTTCCAATGAAGAGGATAATGAAAGGTAAATCTAACCTCACCTGTTTCAAAATTATTTCTTGCTCTGAATCAAATCGTGAGTCTGCATCAACACCACCACATACATACGACTTCCTGATGCTGATGAGGTAATTTAATGTATCACTTACGGCCAGTGACAGGACTGGATTTTTGATGGGTACGGTGGAAATGACGTGTGACATGACACCTTTCATCCCCACCCATCATCATTACCACCACACACCACATACACATATACCCACATAATATATACACATACACACATGCATACATACACATTCATACATATATACTCGTCCATGACCGCCACCTCCTGACCATTTTGTTCCCCCACGGACAGATCTGTGGCGGTGCAGGGGTTAAGGGAGACTACAATCACGTGGTGGTAGTCATGATTGAATACAGAACGCGTCGTCGGAGAGAAGAGGCCAGGGGTAGTTACAATCCCGGTTTCTGAACGTGAACCCGGTGGACTGGAGGCTGAGGGTGACCTTTTGAAGTCCACAATTCCCTTTTTCTGAGAATTGGGAAGGAGTTGAGGGATGTTTGTATAACCGTGCAGTGGAGTCGCCCAGCTTTTGGTTCCTTCTTCCACGCACAAAAGAAAGTTAGCAAGAAAGAAAGAATGAAAAAAAGAAAGTAAAAAAGAAAGAAAGCTATACTGGTGCCACCCCACGAAGGCGCCCCTCTCCGGCATTGGGACTCAAGACATCAAACATTTTCTTCAGGTATTGAACCCTAACTTTACGACAGAAATATTGCCCTACAAGTTTACATGTAGTGCTATTCTGAACTCACTCTCTCTCTCTCTCTCTCTCTCTCTCTCTCTCTCTCTCTCCTGCTGGGACCCAACTTATTCAGGTTAACCCTATTCTCTGCACTTTCTTCTTGAGGTTACCAGACGATTTTCTTCAGCTTAGAAAAGGAACGTTAACTCCTCAATTCCCAAAAGCCTATCTTAAGCAAAATAAACAAATACGTAAATAAATAAAGTTTGAGGAAGAAAAAAAAAATGTCCTCGAGCAGACGTCCTTGAGCTGAAGGGGTTAATGAAGGCTTTGATAAATACATAAATAAATAAATAAATAAATAATACTCCGGAAAGAAGAACTGTCCTCAGGCTAAATGAGTTAATGAAGGCAATATCTAAACCCCTCCATTTCCTAAACTTTATCGGAGAGAGAGAGAGAGAGAGAGAGAGAGAGAGAGAGAGAGAGAGAGAGAGAGAGAGAATTAATAAAATACAACCCAGGTCTTGGGTAGTTACTGAAGGCAGAATCCCATTCCCATGCCTAAGCTAATAATATAATATAATAATAATAATAACCATAACTAGAACTCTGTAACTGTCCTACGTACACTTGCCAGTCCCCACCTACTATTTCTTAGTGACCATGATCCAACTGGGGATTTTTTTTTTTTCCCATCAGCAATGGATCATGCCAGAACACAACCTGGGCCCTTCATATTCCTTGAGCAGTCACCGGTAATTCTCCTGGAATCGTTGGCTCGTCTCAAGACTCTGAGTCCGGAATAATAATACTTAGTTCCGTAATCTTAATGTGTGGCCACGATTAGGGATCATCACTATGTGGTATGTATAATATAAGCAAGATCTGAAGACCCTAAGGTAACTTCTTGTGTACCTTCAACAACGAAGACAAACGTGTCGAGGAAAGCATGTGTCTGCTACTGTTCCTTACAATGATGGACCTCATTGGGGAGATCTGGATTTCTTTTTTTCTATCAGGAATGATCCATGGCAGGACACATAACCTGACCTATATAAAGAAACAATTACAAAGGTAAAAAGCGTCCTCGGGGTGAAGGGGTTTACAAATCACCTGGACAGGTATCATAATTCAAGGCCCGGGTTCAGAATGGTCCAGGGGGAGAATAGTAAGAGTCCCGGGTCCTCCTCAGTGGATGTGGCGGCAATGAAGTCATCAATATAAACAGCACTACCCTTACACACACACACACACACACACACACACACACACACACACACACACACACACACACACACATCTTTTGTTCGCGTTGAGTAGTTGTATCATCAATATAAACAGCACACACACACACACACACACACACACACACACACACATCTTTTGCTCGCGTTGAGTAGTTGTATCATCAATATAAACAGCTCACACACACACACACACACACACACACACACACACACACACAATCTTTTGCTCGCGTCCAGTTGTTGTATCACCAATAAAAACAGCACACACACACACACACACACACACACACACAATCTTTTGCTCGCGTCCAGTTGTTGTATCATCAATATAAACAGCACACACACACAAACACACACACACACACACACACTTTTCACTTGCACCCAGTATATAGTTGTTAACATATCGATGAGTATAACATAAATACACCGTACTTTTTACCTCACTTCCCCCTGCACAGATTACATTACTATCCCTTCAATTAAAAAAAATAATATCTTCCTTCATAATTACAGATTACATGATGTTCTGTTGATATCATTTTCATACCTTCACTCTACAATGTCCACACTTTCCTTTTTTCCTGAGAGAGAGAGAGAGAGAGAGAGAGAGAGAGAGAGAGAGAGAGAGAGAGAGAGAGAGAGAGAGAGAGAGAGAGAGAGACGAATACTTAAGCAGAGTTATTTAACCAGATTTTCTTTTCCGGATTAGGACAGACTAAAATAAATTCCACTCATCCTCTCCTACAAATTGTCCAGGGGATTTTCTATGTTGCGTTGTGGCTCCTCTCTCTCTCTCTCTCTCTCTCTCTTCCCTGACAGCTTGAGTGCAGGGATTAGAGAGGGGGAGGGGAGAAGAAGAGGGGAGGGGAGCTTTCTGGATGATGGGGGACAGGGAGAGAAGATGCTGGGTTCCAAGGGGAGAGGGTACAATGAACTGGGGTGGGGGTAAGGGATATCTGAGGGGAAGGGAAGACTTCTACAGGAGGATGGGGAGGAAAGATTAGAGGGGGGGTCGGTTGAAGGGGACATTATAAGGGGTGGGGAGAAGGGTTACATGGGGAGATTGGTAAGGGTGGGAAGGACTAGTGCGCTGGGCGAGCCTTCAGAAGCTGGAAGGGGAGGGGAGGGGAAGTAATATTAGGCGTGGGGAATTACACACACATACACACACACTCACCTCACCGTGCATCACCTTCCGGTCTCAACAAAGCCTCTCCAGCCGGCCACGTCGATATCAGGCTGGGACGGTGCAGGTGTTGTGCTCCCACCGGCTTGACTGACAGGCACATAAAGCAGACCAACCTACCATAACCCAACCTAACCTAACCTTTTATAACTTGACCTAACCTAACTGACCCAACCCTAACCTGACCTAACCTAACAAAACCTTACTTCACCTAACCTGACCTGGCCTAGTCTAACTCAGCCAAACCTAACCAGTTACTGCACCGGTATCAACACCTCTGTCTTCATACTATTTAACCTGGCGCTCTAGGGTTTTGGTGGTTAACGTATTAATCTCGTGATGCATGTGGCCCGGGTCTTGGTTTTGAGCTTACTTCTTGGTGGAGAAATAAAATGATGATTGTAATATACCGCTTCCTATACTTGGCTATATTCACACCTTGTTGGTTCTATCGACGATACACACTGATTCTGACACACAAACACGGCCAATACAAACCTTCCACTTTCACATGCATCACGGTTCCTACAGGCACCCAGTTTCCATTCGTACTTTGCTAGCATGGGAAAGGGCTAACTGTATCTAACACTCTCCCCCTGAGGAAAAGGTTCGACCCATCTGTGGATCTCAGATGGAATGACAGACACAAATAGGGATACAGAACCTAATCAAACCTAAGCTAACCTGGTGGATCAACCTTAACACCATAACCCTTATTGATCAGGCCTAACCTAACACAGCCTAACCCCCACCCATCCCAAATCCCCACCTCTCCCCTTCAGGTACCCCCTACTTCCTCTCTCCTCTTCCTCTCCACCTACTCTCTTCTTCCCCCACCTCTCCCCCTCCATCTACTCTCTTCCTCCTTCACCTCCTCCCCCTCCACTCATTCTTCTGTTCTCCCACTACTCCCTCTGCACCTACTCTCCCCACCTCTCCCCCTCCACCTCCTCACCTCTTCCCCAACATTAGCCCTTCACCTAATCTCCTCTTCCTCCACCTCTCCCCCTCCACCTCCTCACCTCTTCCCCAACCTTACCCTTTCACCTAATCTCCTCTTCCTCCACCTCTCCCCCTCCACCTCCTCACCTCTTCCCCAACGTTACCCTTTCACCTAATCTCCTCTTCCTCCACCTCTCCCCCCACCTCCCTCACACACAATTCCATCCTACTGCACCACCTTACCGCACCAACGTCGATACTTATATCATTTTTATCACAGCTTTTATTATGTTCTCCTTTATCATCTTTATCTACCTCCCCTGTTCTCTTTCCCCTTAAAAAAAAACAATCCCCTCTTCTTCCCCAAGTTTCTCCTCTCCTCTCCTTTCAAAATTCCCCACACCCTTACTCCTCTTCCTCCATTTTCCCCATCCTTCCCTCCATTTCCCCCCCTACTCTCCTCTCTTTTAATTCCTCCTCCTCTCTTCCTCCACTTACCCGTACGATTATCCCATCTTCCCCTTCACCTCTCTCTCTCTCTCTCTCTCTCACACACACACACACACACCTCCGCACTTCAAACTACTCCTTTCCTTTCTCCCCTCCCTCTCAAGCACCCATCCACATCTTTTCCCCTCTGCTTCCCCCTCTCTCCCCTTACATATCTCCAACCCCTTTCTCCCCTTTTCTCTCCCCTTCTCCACCACAAATTCTTCGACCCTCTCTTTTCTCCCCGCTCCTTCTCCAATGCCTTCCTCCCCTTCCTCAAACTTATTCCTCCCCTTCCTTCCCTCCCCCTCCCCTTGCGCACCCTCCTGAACCAGCCAGACAAGTTTCTCCCACATATTTACCGTGAGGGGAGGGGACTGGGAGGAGGGGGAGGGGAGGCAGGACAGCTTGTGTAACTCAGGTCAGGGGTCAGGCTATCTGTCCTGCCTCACTGCCTGTCCTGCCACACTCCCTGTCCTGTCTCACCCCCTGTCCTGCCTCTCTACCTGTCCTGCCTCGCTGGCTCTCTGGCCTCACTTCTTGTCCTCCCTCCCGTCTACCTGAACTCTGCCTCAACCCAACCTAACCTGTCCCATCCTACCTAACCTCTGCCTCAACCCTAGCTAACCTCTGCCTCAACCCTACCTAATCTCTACCTCAACCCTACCTAACCTGTCTCACCCTACCTAACCTCTCCCTCAACCCTACCATCCTTTGCCATAACCCTACCTAACCTCTACCTCAACCCTACCTAACCTGTCTCAACCCTACCTAACCTCTGCCTCAACCCTACCTAACCTCTGCCTCAACCCTACCTAACCTCTGCCTCAACCCTACCTACCCTTTCCCCTAACCCTACCTAACCTCTGCCTCAACCCTACCTAACCTCTGCCTCAACCCTACCTAACCTGTCTCAACCCTACATAACCTGTCTCAACCCTACCTAGCCTGTCTCACCCAACCTAACCTCTCCCTCAACCCTACCTATCCTTTGCAATAACTCTACCTAACCTCTGCCTCAATCCTACCTAACCTGTCTCACTCTACCTAACCTCTCCCTCAACCCTACCTACCCTTTGCCCTAACCCTACCTAACCTCTGCCTCAACCCTACCTACCCTTTGCCCTAACCCTAGCTAACCTATGCCTCAACCCTACCTAACCTGTCTCAACCCAGCCTAAACTGTCTCACTCTACCTAACCGCTGCTTCAACCCTAGCTAACCTCTGCCTCACCTTGATTAACCTCTGTCTAACCCCTACCTAACCTTTGCCTAACCCTGCTTCACCTGTGCCTCACCCCAATCTAACCACCTGCCTCGCAACCTCAGAATCACAAATAAATATAAACCAAAAAAAAATAATAATAATAAGATCTGAGAAGATGAGAGTGACTTGCACAATGTAATAATGGAAAGAGAGAGAGAGAGAGAGAGAGAGAGAGAGAGAGAGAGAGAGAGAGAGAGAGAGAGAAATACCCCCCCCCGCCCACAAAAACCCCACAGGTAAACGCAACAGGTAAGAGCAAGAGGGAACACAAGGTAGTACTGCCGGAAGATGACGGGAAAACATGATAATTCTGTGGGTCTGAAAACATTAATTCCCTTGTCAGTCTTCTTCGCAGGATGGTTATTTTGTCTTGGGGGAAAGGGATGTAGCACAGTGATATTGTGTTCTTGTATGTGCTGTATTTTTATATGATTTTGACGAATACGAGAGGAGAGGAGAGGAGAGGAGAAGAGAGGAGAGGAGAGGAGAGGAGAGGAGAGGAGAAGAGAGGAGAGGAGAGGAGAGGAGAGGAGAGGAGAGGAGAGGAGAGGAGTGGAGAGGAGAGGAGAAGAGAGGAGAGGAGAGGAGGGGAGGAGGAACCAAGAAACTGTGACGGAAGAGAGATGACTGGAAGAGAAAGAGAGAAAAGAATGAAGGACAGGAGAGAGGGAGGAGAGAGAAAGTGTGAGAAGAGGAGAAAGGAAAAGAGAGACGAAGCGAACATGAAAGGCGAGGAGAGAAGGAATGAGAGCGACGGAAGAGCGGCACCCGTCTGGCAACACACACACACATCCCTCTTCTGTCCAACACTAATGCAATTATTAAACCATACTTTCAATCCCCTCGAGGGTACCATTTTTCAGCTCTGTTTTCCTCAGTCTGTATTTCCCTCTGACTACGACCTCCAGTAGTTTAGATGCAATGTGTCCAGGCGTCTTGAAGTGAACGGATATTAAATTTGGCTCTCTTTGGTTTAGTTTTTCTTGGTATAGAGATACTGTAGGTTTTCAGCCTTTGGTTCTTTCTTCCTTGCATAAAATAATATGGAGGTGAGGGAGCAGAGAGAAGGAAGGATGAAAAGGTATGAAAAAAGTAAATAAATGGTTGAGAAGGGAAGGAGAAAGGAAGGGAGAAGAGCACGGAGAGGAGAGGAATTGAGTGGAGTGGAGAGGAGAGGAGAGGAGTGAGGAGGAGAGGAAAGAAGAGAAGAGAAGAGAAGAGGAGAGAAGAGGAGAGGAGAGGAGAGGCCCATAACTGCCAGTCACGCCCTGTGCTGTGCTCTACGACCTGGACTTTAATGCTGTACACCGCTCTCTCTCTCTCTCTCTCTCTCTCACTCTCTCTCTCTCTCTCTCTATGTTAATATGTATCCTCCGTCATTCTGTTCTTTTCCTGTTTCTTCCTGCTCCTTTCCTCCTTTCTCCACTTTCCCTCTCTCTCCTTCCTCCAGTCTTCTTCACCTTTGCTCCTTCCCTTCACTTCTTACCACTACATCCTCCTCTCCCCCTCTCTTCCTTGTCTCCTTCTCCATCAATTTCTTTAATTTCTCTCTCTCTCTCTCTCTCCTTCTCACTTTTCTTCCCTTTTCTTAGCCATAATTACCTATCGTCTTCCTTCCTTTATCCTCCTATTTTTCTTTCCTCCCCTTCCTTCTTCTTCCTCCTTCCTTCCTTCCTTCACATCCTCCTTCCCTCTTTTCCTTCCTCTCCTTTTCCTTCTTTACGTCATCTCTATTATTTTCCTTCCTTGTCCTCCTCCTCTTCTCTCCTCGGCTATAACTCCTTTTATTCCCTCCCTCCCTCCCCCCTTCTCTCTCTCTCTCTCTCTCTCTCTCTGTGAGTGGGATGGTGGACAAGGAAAATGTTCAGTGATTACACAAAGAATAAAAAAATTGCCGTTAAGCAAATGAGTGAGTGAGTAAGCGAGTGAGTGAGTGAGTGAGTGGAAATATTGTAGTCCCAGTATGTTGATAGGTCAGGTGAATGAGAGTAAATGAATGAATAAAACAGGAATAATGATACTGCTGAGTGAGTGAGTGAGTGAGTGAGAAAATATGGTAATGGCAGTGAGTAAACTGGTGGGTCAGGTGTAAGCGAGAGTAAGTCAATAAATAAAACTGAATTAAAGGTACTGCTGAGTGAGTGAGTGAGTGAGTAAGTGAGTGAGAGAGTGAACCAGCGAGCGTGACAATAAGACTAGGGTGAAGTTCCCCTACATACACTGACTTTCCTCTTCACACACACACACACACACACACACACACACACACACACACACACACACACACACACACACACACATTAAACGAACAATTTCATGCATGCACATGCGAGTTATATACAGAGATGCACACACATGCAGATAAGAAAGTGTACACACGCACACACACACACACACACACACAGTTGCACCCACCCCCCCAAAACACACTCCCTCCCTCTGTCTGTCTGTCTATCTCACACACGCACACACACCTCCCCCCATCTCTCTCTTTCTCACACACACACACACACACACACACACACCCGGCTTAGCGGGGACGTGATTGGCTCAGACACACGATGCTGCAAACTTCACAGCCAATTGAAAGCGTGGAAAAAGGGAAAATAATACTGTGAAGGGGAACTGGCCTTTCACTTTCTCTCCTCTTCCTCTCTTTTCATCTCCTCTTCCTCTCTTTCCTTCTCCTCTTCCTCTCTTTCCTTCTCCTCTTCCTCTCTACTCTCCTCCTCTTCTTCCTCTTCTTGTCCTTGTCTTTCGATCTTCTCCTTTCTTCTCTCATATTATTTCTGGCTCCCCCTTTTCTCTTCTCCCTTCCTCACTTTTCTTTTGTGTTTTCTGATTCTTCTTTTTTTGCTATCTTTTTCTCTCACATGTATATTCCCCTCTTTCTCTCTTCTTATTCTCTTCTATTCCTTCTTTCTTTTCCTTTTCTCTTCTATCTATTCCTACTTCTCTCTCTTCTTAGTCTCTTCTCCCCTCGTTCCCCCTTTTTTTCTGTCGTTTAATTTCTTCTCATTCCTCTCTTTTTCTCCCCTCAAATTTATTCCCCCCCCCATTCTCTTTCGTCATCGTTAATCTAGTCTCGCACCCCCCCCCCTCCTCTCCTTTCTCTTCACACCTCTTTTTCAATCGTTTCTTTATCTGTGTCATATTTTTCTCCTTTTTTGTACTTTTCCCTATTTCATTTTTCCCTTTTCCTCTCCTCCTCACTTCTCCTGTGCCCTTATTCGTGTGTGTTTCTCTCAATTTCTCTCCTGTTTGCTCACTCATTTCCGTTCCTTCTCTCTCTCTCTCTCTCTCTTACCTTCTGGCTGTGACTCTCTCCCTCCTTCTCTTCCTGTTTTCCTTTCCTCCTTTTCCTCTTCTCTCCCATCCTCCCCTTTTGCGTTTTTCTTTCCATCTTCAATCCAATCTTTTTTCCCTCCCTTAACCTCTCTTCCCCTCCCTTCATCCCTACCTTCCTTCCCCATACAAGGCCCCCCCCCCCAAAAAAAAAGGGGGGGGGAGATGCGTGTAAAATTTGAGCAAGAGGAACAGAATCACAGGCCTGGACCTCCCCCCCCCCCACGCCCTCCATGTCGGCTGTCGGGATGTGGCTGTCAAAGTGCTATCAAACTGGCTTTCATATTTACCAAGGCTCTTAACCATCCTGCAATATAAATAAGTCTCCACATCAGTAGTACCAGTAGGAGCTGCAACCCCACGGGAGAATATGACCTCGGTGGACTGAGGGCTAGTTCTTCTTCTCTCTCTTTCCCGCGGTCCACCATCCTTCTCTCAGGGGATAGGGAGGGGACTAGGGGACGCGTGTACAACCGGGCAGCTCCCTCGCTCGGTTATATTGGTGCCAACACGTGAAGGCGGTCATCTCCCTTCTCCACATCACCAATAGGAATAGCTTTGTTCTTCGTATTTTTTTCACCTTAATTTTCACTCTGTTTGGATGTGAAGTGTCAATGGCTGAGTGATGATTAAAATATATAGATAAATAGTATATATAAACAATCTTATACACAACTTAAGAGCGTTTGTGAATCTGACCTCCTTTGGGGGTGACAAAAGTGGGTCTCCCCCCCTTCCGTCTTTTTTTCTCCTCTGATTCAAGTCCCCGAAGAAGTCAACAGGTCTGGGTTTTTATCTTCTCATCCAATGTTAATTTCGGACACGGGTTTAGAATGAGGAAAAGTAGTGATGATGTTGATGATGATGATGATGATGATGATGATACAGATGATGATGATGGTGACGGTAATAATGATGATGGTGATGGTGATGTTGACGATGGTGATGGTGATGATGATGATGATGATGATGATGATGATGATGATGATGATGAGTTTGGAAATATCGATGTTTGTTTCGTGAGTTCTATTGAATTTACCTCTCCGAGGATCTCTGGCCAAATCTCTGTTTGTCTGTCTGTCTGTCTGTCTCTGTCTCTGTCTCTCTCTCTCTCTCTCCCTCTCTCTCTCGTAGGGTATAAGTTTTTCTATTAAGGCCAGACAATCTCACTGGTATGGGGTTATCTCTCTCTCTCTCTCTCTCTCTCTCTCTCTCTCACACACACACACACACACACACACACACACACACACACACACACACACACACACACCGCTCGCTGGTGCAGTGGTAACGCTCTCGCCTGCCAACTGGTGGACGGGAGTTCGCGCCTCGCTCAGGTTGCGAAAAGTTTCACTGACGAAGTGGGTGGTTACTGTCCCCCTTGAGCAAGGGGACGGGTGTGTGCGTGTGTGAAGGTCACAGCCTTGCCCTTAGATCGGACTATATGAGCTCTCAGCTCCCTTCCGGGAGGGTAAAAGCTGACGATCACGACCATCAAGTGATCCTGACCAACCTGGTGAATTACACACACACACACACACTGGCTCCTGTGACTCACTCAGCCGTATAATCCACGAAATAATTAAAACCATGATAATTTAAGGCAACTATAGCCCTTAGAGTAAAAAAAAAAAAAACTTACAATGAACAAATTTTTAAGACTAAATTTCCTTTCGTTTAAGTACAGGAAAATCACATGGTTAAATTATTGATATATGAAGGAAACAAAAACGAAAATAAAACAATACAAAGAGAAAAAAGGGACGAAAAAATGGGAAAAAAAAAAGTACAGGCATTAAAAAAAAAAAAAAAAAAAAAAAAAAAACGAAGAATTTTTAACTGCAATAATCTAACACTCACTTTTAGCCGATTCGTCCGAGTAGGTGACGTCCTGCAAAAAATACATAAATAAATCAATAAATAATAATGAGTGAATAAGGAGTAAAATAAATAACGAAAAAAAAATAACATGAAAAATATTATACCAATTTCGGAACACAAAAAATAAACAGGAGTGGTACCAACTTCGATAATAATAAAAAACTACATAAAATATAAAAAACATGTGATACCAACTTGGGGACAAAGAAAATAAACAAATAAAATAAAGACAACAATGGTACCAACTTAGCGACAAAACACACACACACACACACACACACACACACACACACACACACACACACACAAGTATACAATTAAAAAAAAAAGCAGTGATATGAACTTACGGAGAAAATAAAGAAAAAGAACATAAGAAAGAGTAAAGAAAATCAGTGATAGACACTTGGAAAAAAAAAAATCTTAAAATAAGTAACTATCTATCTATATACCTAGGCTGCTTCCCCCAAGGAAAGGGAGGTAGCCGAGACAGGACGACACACTCCCCATTTACTCATCCATTCAAACACATTCATTCACATCTTAGCCCCAAAGGGGAGAACGAACAGATCCTCACCGCACCACACTGCACAAGGGTCAACTGCGCAATGCAATCAGTGACATCCGCAGCAGGGCCCGACAGCAGAGCTGGTTTACCCCTGCCACATCATAACAGACTCATCCCCTTACCCGCACCTGACCTGAAATAGCTGATCAGACCAAATGCGGGAGAATATCCCCTCAGGGCTGCGTCATCACTTATTCATTCACAATTTCTCTCCATTTATTTCTGTCACGCACAGCCACTCTTCCTTGCTCAACAGACATCCCTCTCGCATCCATCCATCCTATTCGTGGTCTTCTTCTCAGCCTTACACCAGATCTCTCACATCAGATCTAGTTATCTTTTTCACCAATCGCTCATTATCCATTCTCCCCATATGCCCAAACAATCGCAACACCCTCTGCTCAACTCTACCAGCCATCTCCCGAACAACTCCAGTTCTCCTTCGCACTTCATCATTTCGCACTCGATCCATACGCGTCACTCCACACATATTCCTCAGACACCTCATCTCCATTACATTCAAACTTTTCCTCTCTGCTACACCCACATTCCATGTTTCAGCCCCATACAATGCAGTCGGTACCACAACACCTTCATACATAAACTCATAAAAAAATCCCAGTAAGCATTCCCAAACAGTGATACCAACCAAGGCGGAAGTCTCAGAGGCACCCAGCAGTGATACCAAAACGGGGCAACTTTCAGAGCTAACAGGAGCAGTGATACCAAACAAGGAAGCTTTAGAAACAACCAAGCAGCAGTGATACCAACTACAAATCAACCCTCACCAGCACCCGAGAGCAGTGATACCAGAACAGAGGATACTTAACAGCATCCCCCAGCAGCAGTGATACCAGATAAAGACAACACCACCACCCAGCAGCAGTGATACCAGATAAACAAAACAATACCACCCAGCAGCAGTGATACCAGATAAACAACACCACCCGCAGCAGTGATACCAGACAGGAAATAAAGCTCTGGGAACCGGGAGGAGAGCAGTGATACCAACTCAGGTCCAACTCCAAGCCTTCCTAAGTGGTAACACAGGTATCCAATCAGTCGAGGGGAAAGGGGAAGGGAAACTACTGACCTTTTTTCCCCTCTTTTCCTTGACCCTCGCCTTTGCCCTCTTCCTCGTTCTGGTTCTCCCTTTTCCCATCACTGCTTTCCTTCTTCCTTCCTCTCTACAGACCCCTTTCCCCCCCTTTTTCCTTACCAATTTACCCTCTTTCCTTCTTCTCTCCATTCTTTTTCATTTTCCTTTTCCCTTTACCCATCCTTACCTTCCTTATTCCTCCCCTTCATTCTTTCCTCCTTAGTAACCTTATTCCCTTTTTTCCTTACCTTGATCTCTCTCTCTCTCTCTCTCCCTCTCCCTCTCTCTCAGCGAGTGTGTAAGGAAAGGAAAGGGGAGGAGAAGAGAGGAGGGGAGGGGAGAAGAGGAGGGGAGGAAAGTGGTAGAGAAAAGCCTAACGTCAAAAGAGTATAAGGACATAAGTAGAGCCGAGAAACGTTTATAGCCACCTGTTCGGAAATGCCATGTGTGTGTGTGTGTGTGTGTGTGTGTGTGTGTGTGTGTGTGTGTGTGTGTGTGTGTGTGTGTGTGTGTGTGTGTGTGTGTGTGTGTGTGTGTGTGTGTGTGTGTGTGTGTGTGTGTGTGGAGAGAGAGAGAGAGAGAGAGAGAGAGTGCTAAACTTTCCTCCCTCCCTCTCTCTTGATCTACATTCAGTCTCCATTCCTCTCTCCTTCTACTTACTCCCTCCCTCTTGTACTTTCTCCCTTCCTCCCTCTCTCCT
This sequence comes from Coenobita brevimanus, assembly GCF_032717465.1. Taxonomy (NCBI): domain Eukaryota; kingdom Metazoa; phylum Arthropoda; class Malacostraca; order Decapoda; family Coenobitidae; genus Coenobita; species Coenobita brevimanus. The sequence continues at coordinate 4,127,811 of NC_137017.1, read as the reverse complement.
TTTCATTTTCTCCTTCCCTACCTTTCTCTTTTTCTCTTCCACCCTCCTTCCTTCTCTTACTTCTCATTTCCCTCCCTCTCCCTCTTCCTCCCTCCTTCCTTTTTCCTCTCCCTCTCTCCCCCTACACGCACCTTGTTGTTCAGTGCCTCCATTTTTTCCTCCTTTAATTCTTTTCTTGTTTTCCCATTGTCTCTCCACCTCCACGACCTCCCTCAACCCCTCCGACTCTCTCTCTCTCTCTCACACACACACACACACACACACTCACACCGGCGTGCTTCATGTCTCAATTTTTCTTCCTGTTTCCCCATTGTCTCTTCACCACCACCTCTCAGTCCCTCTTACCTCCTCCCTCCCTCCCTCCAACACACCTTCTCCCTCCCTCTTACCTCCCCTCTTCCTCCCTCCGTCTCACTTACTACCTTCCTCCCTCTTACCTTCACCCTCTCTCTCTCCATCATGCTTTCTCCCTCCATCTCCCACACTTACTCTCTCCCTTCTCTCTCTCTCACCGTTTTCCTTTCTTCTCCTTCCCTCCCGCTCACCCTCTCTCTTTCTCCTTCCCTCCCTCCTTCTAACTTACTTTCTCTCTCTCTCTCTCTCTCTCTCTCCTCCATTTTTCTTCCTTCTTCCCTCCATCAACAATACTCTCAATCCATCATACCTAACCATCCTTTCCTCTCTCCTTCCTCTTTTTTCTTTTCCTCCATCCCTCCCTTCCTCCATTACTCTCCCTCCCTCTCCTTTTCTCTTCCCCCTTTCATTCCTCAGTTTTTCCTGTTGTGATAGTCTTTCAGTCCCCCCCCCCCGTCTCTTCATCATCACAGTCAATCCTTCCTGCCTCCCTCTCTCTCCCTCTCCTTCTTACCTCCTTCTCTCTCCCTCTCCCTCCTTCCCTCCCTCTGTAGTCACCTGGTTGGTTCGCGTCTCAAATGTTTTCCCTCCTCTGATGCTTTTCTCCCTACCTCAATTACCACTCTAAATCCCTCCTACCACTTCCCTCCCTCCCTTCCTCCATCCCCTCTCTCTCTCTCCTCCCTTCCACACTCCCTCTCTCTTCCTATTATTAACTTCCCTCCTTCTTTCCTCCCTCTACCTCCTACCTTCTCCCTCCCTCTCTCACTGCTACTTGCATTTACCTTCCTCTCACCTTCTCCATCCCTCCCCCTACCTCTCTCTCCTCCTTCCCCTCCCTCTCCCTTCCTCTCTCTCCTCCCTCCCCCTCCTCTTCCTTCCTTCCTCTCTCTCCTCCCTCTCCTTTCCTCCCTCCTCCTCCTCTTCCTTCCTTCCCCTCCTCCCTCCTCCTTCCTTTCTCTCCTCCCTCGCCTTCCTCTCCCATTCTCTCTCTCCTCCCTCTCCTTTCCAGTCTCTTCCCTCCCCTCCCTCTCCCTTCCTTTCCCTCCCCTCCCTCCCACAGACATATCCTCTTTATTCATCCCCAGTTCGACCCTCCCTGATTTGCCTTTCATTATTCCCCGTGTCTCAGGTCTGCCCCGGCGACACCTGCAAGACAGTGCCACGACCCAAGGCACTCCACGTCGCTCCGTAAGGCTGGCACTCCCATTCCCCCCAGTGGCACTCTCGCCCCTATGCCGCGGGGAGTTGGCTATAATACGTCACTTCAGGAGGCCGGAAATTGAATCTAGCTTGTGGTGTTGGCTTGGGCGGGGAAGGAGGGGAATGGGGAGTGGGGAGGGGGGTGACAAGGGGTGGGGAGAAGGGTAGGAGTGGAGGGGGAAGGGGATAGGAGTGGGGGAGCTGAGTGAGTCGTATGAGAGTGACGGAAAGAGAGAGAGAGAGGCTGGGGAGACAAAGGTGGGGAGGAGTAGGGGAGGGGGAGAGAAAGAGAAACTGGGAGCAGGAATGGAAGGGGGAGGAAAAAGAAACGGAGGAGGGGGGGAGGGGGCCGTGGAGTGAGTCGTGTGAGTGGAGGGAAGAGAGAGGCTGCAACAGGAATGAGAGGGTGGCAGAAAAAGAGGGAGGGAGGGAGGAAGTTGGGAGGAGAGAGCGACAAGAGGGTGGAGGGGGTAGGGGGGAGTTAAGTGAGTCGTGTGGGAGTGAGGGAGAGAGAGGGAAGCTGAGAGGGGAGAAAGGTAGGGAAAGGAGGGGGGGGGGGAGAAAGAGACTGGGGGCTGAAAAGGGAGGAGAAGTGTATGCTGTAGAATGGGGAGGGGAAGGAAAGACGAAAACAGGGGAGGGAGGGAGAGAGAGAGAGAGAGAGAGAGAGAGAGAGAGAGAGAGAGAGAGAGAGAGATTCAATCAGAGAGGTATGCAGGTGAGAAAAGCAGAAAGGGGGAGAGGGACAAAGATAATGAGGAGGCGATGAGGGGAAGGAGAGAAAAAGATACTGAGATAATGAGGAAAGAAAGGAAGAAAGACAGAAGTATTTAGACGGAGAGACAGGAGAAATATAAAGGGAGGAGGAGGAGGAGAGAAGAGAGAAGGTGGGGAAACGGGAGGAGGGGGAGGAGGAAATAGAAGGCAGAAGAAGAGGGAGAGAATCGGATCTGTAGTAGGAGAGGTGAAGGAAAGTGGAGAGAAAGATAGAGAAGGAAGGAAGGAAGGAAGGAAGGAAGGAAGCAAGCAAGCAAGCAAGCAAGCAAACAAGCATGGAAAGAACAGGTGTAAGGTTGATAAAAGTCGATGAGGGGAGAATGGAAGGAGAGTTGAAGGGGGAATAAGGAAAGGTAGGTAGGTAGGTAGGTAGGTAGGTAGGGAGGGAGGAAGGGAGGGAGGGAGGGAGGGAGGGAGGGAGGTAGGTAGGCAGGAGGGAAGGAGGGAGAGAAAGGAAGTAAGACGAAGATTTAGCCCCTTTCAGCACGAGGACTTTTTTCTACTCATTATCCTTCCAACTGACGATTTCCTTCAGTTTACCGGAGACGTCTGGTAGTAAAGTCCTTAATGAAATCTAAATATATAAAACCCCTCCAGCTCGAAAAGCCCCTCCACAGCTGCATAAAATCGTCTGGAGGTAGCAAGAACGGAGAGAAAAAGCATCCTCGTGGGGATGGGGTTGCTAGAGACTGATGGGTTAAACAGGTGGTGCACTGGGAGGGGGAAATGGATACTCTCTCTCTCTCTCTCTCTCTCTCTCTCTCTCTCACACACACACACACACACACACACACACACACACACACACACACACACACACAAAGACACACTGCAATTATTCTTGTGTTTTTCTGCGCCAGTCACCTTTGTCTCTCCACTCAACCCCTTTTCTCTTCTCACTAACTCATCAACACCGTCCTCTGGAGAAAGACAGACGTACCAGATAGATAGACAGATAGATATACTGATAGACAGATTGTGAGATAGACACAAAGAGATATACTAACAGATGGACAGATAGATTGATGAGTGAACTGAATAAACATATCTATTCATCTATCTATCTACAGAGAGAGAGAGAGAGAGAGAGAGAGAGAGAGTACATGAGACTGAAACAAGAGTAGAAATGTTCTTGGACCTGCGGCGAAGCTCTTGTTTCAAACAGTTCATTGTAAAAGGTAACTGGCCTTAACAGAGAGCCCCACTACCCATATTCTGGAGGTGCCTTCAACGACCTCTTATCATTTTCAAATTTGCTCTCAGCTGCCCGCAAATTTGAATGCTCCATGTCAAATAACTTTATATGGGACCAATTTTGTCTCCAATGGCCTCCTTTTAACAAACCCGCCAGAAGAAGAAGATGCAGAAGAAGAACGCCGGCCACTCATTGACTTATGGGTATCGCCGCAGGTAAAAAAGGGGGTCGTAGTGGAGGTGAAAAGGGGGAAACAACAGAAAAAAATAAAATCAGGGAAAGACAATGGAAAGAAAGAGGGAGTGATACAGACTAACAACGTGGAAGCCAAAGGAGAAAAATGGAGAGAGGGAGAGAGAGAAAGCAAGAGCCTGTGGTGGGGAAAAAGAAAAAAAACAAGTAGAAAAAACGGAAAAACGAGAGAGAGAGAGAGAGAGAGAGAGAGAGAGAGAGAGAGAGAGAGAGAGAGAAAATGGGGATGCGATGTTGAATTGCACATGAAGGAAGGCTTTTCATCTCATCAACTCTCCTCCTCTTGGTCATTCCCTTGAGCTTACTCTTTCTTCGCCTCTCTCTCTCTCTCTCTCTCTCTCTCTCTCTCTCTCTCTCTCTCTCACTCTCTCTCTCATTTTGGTCCTAGTTCTTCGGTACTATCTGCTTGAATAAACTCGCCAATAACGCGGGGCACGCAACACCCGTCTAACTACACTATCTCGCCTCTCTTCTATCCAACACTATAGCAATGGCACTCTTAGTCTCTCCCGCATCCAGCTTGTCATCTCTCCGTCTGTCCTCCTCACTCTCTCTTTCCCACTGCCTACGACCTCCAGTACTTTAAAATGCTGTGTACTGACGAAAGGAGTGGATCTTGATTTTTTCCCCCTATTTGCTTATGGTTTTATTTTCAGGGCAAATTTTGTAAATCCTCAGCCTTGGGGTCTTTCTTTTTAGGATATCTCTCTAAATATCCGTCTGTCTATCAATGAATAAATCTATCTATCTCAACCAATTAATTAATATATATGTATGTATGTATGTATGTGTGTGTGTATGTGTGTATGTATGTATCTATGTATGTATGGATGGATGGATGGATGTATATGTGTGTATGTATGTTTTTATATGTATCTATTTTGTACTTTATCTGTCTTTATCTACCTAACTCATTCTGTTCCACCGCTATTCCACCCTTCTGTGTCTCTTCCACCTCCACTCCACCCAGCCTGCCCAAAGACGGGGGGGGGGGGCATAAATCTTGTTGTGGAGTTGATAGTGAAGTGAGGTGGTGTGAGAGGCGTGGGTACGGGCCCAATACAGCACTAGTTTTGTTTTGATAGATGGACAGATAGATAAATAGATATGGACTGATTGACAGATAGACATACTGTACATACAGTGACATAGACAGGCATAAATACAGATAAACAGGTAGACAGATGAATGGACACAAACACAGACAAATATTGACGGACAGATAGAGAGAGAGAGAGAGAGAGAGAGGAGGGGGCGGGGCAGAGAGCGAGCAGGTGCAACAGAGAATGGGTGGAACACACTGTATAAACGCATTATGCAGCCCCTCTCTCTCTCTCTCTCTCTCTCTCTCTCATATACCGTATATCTATCTATCTATCTACAGTATATATATATATATATATATATATATATATATATATATATATATATATATATATATATATATATATATATATATATATATATATATACATGTCAAATCTGCCTCACCCGGCAACCTGACAGCACCTTCATCACTAAAACATCACCCACAGGTCGCGTCAACCCCTTCACTTCCATTATCTATCTATCTAGCTTAGGTTATTCTCACAACCCCCAGACGATTTTGTGAATCTAAGATGAGAATGACGATTTAGAGAAGGGGGTTCAATGAAGACCATCTTGCCACCTGCAGACGATTTTATGATGCTCTGAAGAGACGTAGTAAGTGACCGCGCTGACGAAGGCTGCATCTAACCCCTGGAGGTGGAGAAATTCCCTCCTCGGCTGAATAAGATCGTCTGGAGGTGGCAGGAATAAAGTAAAGGGTACATTCTCTCCTCAGCTAAATACAACCATCTGGAGGTAGCAGGAATAAAGATAAATCACCAGAATGAATGGGTTAATAAAGGATCCCAACTCTCAGGTTCCTTTGACTTACTCTCAGCTGAATAAAATCGTCTGCCGTTAGATAGAATGGAATACTAGAGTTATCCTGGTCACGAGAGGGTTTATGGCGACAGTATCAACGTTTCCTGGCTCCTACAGCTCATTAAAGGCGAAGCAAAATATTTGGTGTTTCCGGAGAGTTGTCCCGGTCATGCGAGGGGTCATCCGGGCGGGGTCATACACGCGCCGGGACACACCTGCAGGGGGTCGGGTTGGGGGGGAGAGTCAGTAATGAGGGAAGAAAGGCTGAGAGGGAAGGGAGGAACAGGCAGGAGGAGGAGGGGAGGAAGAGAGGCAGGGAGAGGGGAGGAGTAAGAAGGGAGAGAGGAAAGGTAGCGAGAGGAAGATTAGACATGGGGTAGAGGAAGGAGAGGACAGAGGAAGAGGGGGAGGTGGAGGGAGAGGAGGAGGCATGGGGATGTGAAAGAGAATTGGGGAGGAAGAGTACAAAGGAAAGCAAACAGCACCAGACCTGTTAGTCCCTTGGTGACTGTTTGGTATGAGGAAGGTTGTTAATGCTGTACCATAACAACACTATTCCATCAATTAAGGACAGAGAAAAGCAAGAAGGAAGGGAGGGCAAGGCTAGGCAGGGAGACAGGGGAAATAGGGGGTAGGGAGGAAGAGGAGGCGGGTGGGGAGGGAAGGGAGCGAAGACGGGAAAGGAGATGAGATAGCGGGAAGGGGGGAGGGGGAGAAAGGGAGGGAGGGTAGACAAGGGACGGGGGTGGAAGGAAGGTGGGGTCGGGGTGAACTCAGGTCATGTGTCGGCAGTTCCACCTGAGCCCCACTACGTCACTTAGCAGGGGTGGGGGAGGGGGGAGGGAAGAAAGGGATGGGTTACAGGGTAGGGGAGGGGAGGGCAGGGATGGAAAGAAAGGGATGGGTTACGGGGTAGGGGAGGGGAGTGGAGGGAAGAGGTGGGTTACGGGGAAAAGTGTTGGATTGGAGGAAGGACGGAAGAAAGGGGAAGAGAGAAGTAGGGAAGGATGAAGGTCGCTTTTGCTCTTTCAGTACAAGGATGTTACTTGTATTTAACTCCTGCCTGTGCCAGACGATTTTACTCAACCTAGGAAAATCCCCTGGTAATAAAGGAGTTAGTAAAGGATGTGTCTAGTCTCCCTAGTTCAAAGAGACTCTCCTTGGCCCCTTCAGTACCATGACGTATTAATTTATTCCGTTAAGGCCTCTCGTAGTGAAAGGGTTAATGAAGGCTATACGTAATCTATTTAAAAAAAAAAAAAAGCGTAACCTAAACAGAGAAAAAAATAGCTTGAAAGTAGGAAAAAAACAGAAAAAGCTATCGGAGTGAAGGTGTTATACCGTCTTCAATTAACCTGGCCTACAATTGCCATCTCTCCACCTTGAAAGCCGTAACAACTGAGTAACGGGAGAAAATACTGCAAGTCACGAAGAAGTGCCATGAACAAGATGCAGAACCGTAGCACTGTCCTCTCTCAATGAGCTACGTGAAATATGTTGCAGAAGGATGGAGATCTGCGCCAAGTTAAGGTGCAAGTACCATGTAGTAGTAGTAGCAGTAGTAGTAGTAGTAGTAGTAGTGGTAGTGGTAGTAGTAGTAGCTGTTGTTATTGTTGTTGTTGCAGTCCCAGGGTCATTGAAAACATAAACCCAGCCGGGCAGTGGCGTCGACCGGTTATATCAATGCCACCACATGAAGGGATCCCTCTCCAGCGCCCAAAGCACTATTATAATGGGTGAAAAATAACAGACGTCCTCGGGGTGAAGGTGTTTACAATAACTGGGTGGGTGTTAAAAATAGCACTGTTTACTGAAGGGAGGATGGAGGGAAGGAGGGGCAGGGTGGAGAGAATGGAGGAGAAAAAAATGAAAGGAAAAAAGGGGGTGGAAAGGGGGGAAAATGGGAGGGAAAGGGAATGGAGAGGAGGAAGAGAGGTGGGATTGAAAATATAAGAGAGAGAGAGAGAGAGAGAGAGAGAGAGAGAGAGAGAGAGAGAGAGAGAGAGAGAGAGAGAGAGAGAGAGAGCAAAAACATGAAGCAAGAACACAATGGAAGCATAAACTTGACCTAGACAATACTCCTCCCCCTCAAAGAAGTGGAGGAGGAGGAGGAGGAGGAGGAGGAGGAACAAAAAATACGAAATAAGAAACAAGAGAAGAAGAAGAGGAAGAAGAAGAAGACGACAGAGGAGTAAGACAGAAGAGAAAGAAAAGATGAGGATATGGAGTAAGAGGGGGAAAAGAAAACAGAGGAGCAGAAAAAGAGGAGAAAGAGCAAGTTGGAGAGTTGGAGAGAAAATATACTCTCTCTCTCTCTGTCTGTCTCTCTCTCTCTCTCTCTCTCTCTCTGCCGCCGCCACTCTTCTAACCGGAACTTATCGCCTCTCCCCCCGTCCTCTTCCTCTTTATTATCGCTTATTTTCCTCTTCTTTGTGCTCTATTCCTCTTTACTCGTTTACCTGTACTCCTCTCTCTCTTTTCTCTCCATTTTTTTTCTTTCTTTCTTCGTCTTTTCTGCCCGTTCATCTTGCTTCTTACTCTATTTCCTCTTTCTTCGCTCTCTCCTTTTTTTTCTCTCTCTCTCCTTTTCCTCTCGCTTTACTCTCCTTCCCCATCACCTCCACTTCCCTCTTCGTACCCAAATTTCTATCTCCCCCTCCACCACTCTCGCCTCCCCCTCTTCCATCACAACCACCCGTACTTCCTCCTCCTCCACCCTCTCCTCCTCCAACTCTCTCATCTTTCTTTCCCTTGTTCCTCTTGCTCTTCCTCCTCTTTTCTTCTCATCTTCTTTTCCCTCTTCCATCACCGTCATCCTCTGTTTTTCCATTCCTATTTTTCCGCCTTCTCCACCCACACCACCACTACCCTCTCCACCTCTCTCCCCTCCTCCACCACCCTCTTTTCTTCCCCCTTCTCCTCCTCCGCATCCCCGACCACACTCAACTCGCCTTCTTTCCCCACCCCCTCCTCTTCTCTTCCTCCTCGCCTCTCCTCCTTATCCATCGCCTTCACTCACATCCCATTCTCCTCCACCAATCTCATCTGTTATTCCCCCTCCATCACCAACTTCTCCCATTTCTCTTCCTCCTCTTCCACCAATCTATTCTCCTCTTCCCTCTCTCTTCCCTCTTCTTCCTGCTGCTCCTCTTCCCTCCTCTTCCTCCAGAACCTCTCTTTTTTCTCTCCTCTTCCCGAGCCTTCTCTCCTTTTCCCTCTTCTCCTCTTTCCTCCTTTTGCTCCCTTTCTCTTTCCTCCTTTCATTCTCTGTCCTGCTCCTGCTTCTCTTCCCTCTCTTCTTCCTTCCTTGTGCTGTTTTCTCCCATATCTTCCCCTCTTTCCCCTCTTCCTGGTCCTTCTCTTCTTTCCCTCCTCCTTCTCCTCTTCCCTCTCCTCTTTCCTGGGCCTTCTCTCCTTTTCCTCCTCCTTCTCCTCCTCCATGCGGGGATCTCCAGCGGCCTCCGAGGTAATCAAGATATTATCACGGTTAATTAGTCTGAGGAGCAGGGGCGTAATAAGGCCATTTGTGCACATAACCTCCCGCCCAGACCTCATTTTCGCCCTCATTAAAGTGGGCGCGCACACACACACACACACACACACACACACACACACACACACACTCTTCAAAGATACAGAGTACCAAACACCTTCGGGCAGAGAGAGAGAGAGAGAGAGAGAGAGAGAGAGAGAGAGAGAGAGACGGTACGGGGGGGGGGGCAGTGGTGGTGACGGGCCCTAAGAGGTCACAGCGGGTCATTAATTGGGGCAGCCCGGGTCAGATCACTTTGGTATACGGAACACTGCTTCTACACACACACACACACACACACACACACACACACACACACACACACACCTGTCATGAGGGGGACAACTCTACCTGTGACTGACGGGGACTGAAGGGTAGCTTATCAGTGGGGTCGAGAACATCACTTTCTATTACTGGAAATTCTCTCCCTCTCTCTCTCTCTGCGTGTACTGTCAGAAGCGCATGTGTCAATTTGTGTCTATGGAAGTGACTGTATTAACCAACGAAAGTGTATATGTCCACGAAGGAGCCTTACCAGCGTGCAAACATCTACAAGCACATGGAAGGATATACCACTACACCCTGTTAAATACCCTCTCCCAGGTGGCATTCATTCTAGGTTAACACAGGTCACGAGTTCATCTATCCAAGTCAGATTATTAATTTGGGCTCCCGGGATCAGGTCAGGCCGAGGCTCTGCTGGTGAATCCTATCCCTCATCTCTCAAGGTCACCTAAATTAATGACCACAGTTGCAAGGTCAGCAGCTCATCATGGGGCTCCAACTCCCAGGTCAATTTAGGTAACATGTCTCTTTGATTGTGATTACAGGCTTAATGATCAGTGTGGTGAGTTATTAAGGGTTCTGAGTTACAAGAGGTCAACAATTCTACCTGCAACGTCATTTTGAGTCATGAATGGAGCTCTCCGTGTCAGTCCTGGTCATGCTACTCGGCTTCTCATTACGTCATTGCAGGTCATCACAGGTCACGGTCACAGCTTACTGAACCAACACAGAGCAACAAGGTCAGCCTGGGTCGGAGAAAAAGGAGTCCGGAGGAAATGAAGTCGCGGTACATGACTCATTCCAGGTCAATTCGTCAAAGTTACAAGATCGGGGCAGGTCATCAACAGCGGACTCCTGACACGGCTACTGCATCCAAATAACGTCTTTCCAGCTCAATACAGGTCACGCTCACAGCTTCTCGGGTCAAGCAGGTCAGAGTCACGGCTTGTAGGTCAAAATCTGAGTTACATGATAAGCACAGGTCAACTAATAAATAAATGAAAAAATAAATAAGAACTAACCAGGTCACCACAGGATGCCATATGGTTCCTCGGTTCTAATAATGTCTTTCGAGGTCACAGGAGGTCATGAACACAGCAGATTTGTCGCCCTTGATTCTTTCTCTTTTGCTAGTTCAAAATCATGGCTTACGTACAGTTAGGTCAGCTCAGGTCATCAACGGGGTCTTCCTGGGTCAACTGGTAAATACACGGGTCAATGGTTGTTATCAGAGGTTTATAGATCAATGTAGAGGTAATTATTAAGCTTATTTGTGGAATCTAATCAAACCTAACAAGACCTAACCTAACCGTGAATGCCACATACTTCAGTCCTAACCTTGTCATGCTTCTGCCCTAACCCTGGAAGAGAAAGAAGGAACGTGAAAGAAAGGAGAGACAGAGAAGACAGAATGAAAGAAAGAAAGAGGGAGAGATAGGTAAAAAAAAAGAAAAAAAAAAAAAAAAAGTGCGCAGCTATCAAGGTTATGCAAGATCTCATTAGGTTTGCTTTCCGTAACACCCAACAAAATGTATTGGCCAACTTAGCTAATAATTACCAACGAGGCTAATGAGGGTGGCTTCTGGGTCAGGGTCATTACGAGGCCATCATTTTGAGCTTTCAAGTCAAATTGGGTTGTTAACAGGGGCTTCGGCTTCCCTCATAACAATCTGGCTGCGACAAGGCCTTACGGTGCTGACCACATTTAACCTTTTCATTGCTATGACGTCAAGTTAATCTCCATCAGGTCGCCATCAGACTCTTGTATTTATGTTACGGGAGATTTCTTGTAATGGAGGGGGTTAATGGTTATACGTGTACCTAACCCCTCCAGTTCGAACCCCCCCCCCTTAGGGTGAATAAAATCGTCTGCAGATGGCGATAATAAACTACAGTATTTAATTTAGACTACGGGGGATTTTCAGCAGCGAAGGGGTTAATGAAGGGTATATGCAACCCCTCCAGTTTGAAAAGTCTCCCTAAGCTGAAAAAAATCGTCTGGAGATCGCAATAACACAGCAGAAAATCCGTCGTCGTGGTAACAGTAGTAGTGGTTGCAATCCCAGCCTCATCTGGACGTGAACCCAGTGGACTGCAGGCTGTATCTGCTGTTTTACCGCAGTCCATCGTCCTCCTTTCGTTTGTCTACCCGGTTCCGCAATCCAGGTATATCAGTGCCACCACATGAAGGCGCCCCTCTCCAGCATCATGGCGTCGTGGTGAAGTGGTTAATCAAGGCATTGTGGCTCTGGTTGCGACACAGCTCCTCGCGTTTGATTACGTCTTATCAGGTCATTATAAGTTATGATTGCAGCTTATGGGTTAATGAAGATTCGCCCTGCAACTTGTACGCCATTGCAAGACACTGACACAGCTTCGTAAGTCAACATGGAGGTCATGACTGCGTATAAACAGGGCAAAGCATTTTATAATCAACAGGGTCCCAGGTCATCAACAAGGGCTATCCACTTAACTCTAACCACAACAGTCTCCAGGCCAACACAGGTCACCAAAACAGCCTCCAGGTCAACACAGGTCACCAACACAGCCTCCAGGTCGTCACAGGTCACAAATTCAGCCTCCAGGTCAACACAGGTCACAAACACACGCCTCCAGGTCAACACAGGCCACAAATTCAGCCTCCAGGTCATCACAGGTCACAAACAGTCACCAGGTCAACGCAGCTCATAAACAGTCCTCACGTCAACACAGGTCACACACAGCCACCAAATCAACACAGGTCACAAACATAGCCTCCAGGTCAATACAAGTCAGACACAGCCACCAGGTCAACACAGGTCACAAACAGCCACCGGGTCAACACAAGTCAGAGACACAGCCACCAGGTCAACACAGGTCACAACCACGGCAACCAGTTCAACACAGATCGCAACCATTGCCTCCAGGTCAGGTCACAAACAACCACCAGACAACACAGGTCAGAAACAGCCTCCAGGTCAACACAGGTCATCACTATAGCTCCAAGAACAGGTCAAACCACATCCCAGGTCAAGAGAGGCCATAATCTTTGCTTCTAGGTCAAATTAGGTTATCTTCTATTGCTTACAGGTTACAAAGGGATCAGAATAGGCCAGAAATGAAACTCACAGGCCAAGTTAGGTCATCAAAAAGGTAGTATTCTGTGGGTGACCAATGATGTGTTACTGAGAGATGGTGGGCGAGGGAAGATTGCGAGGGGAAAAAAAAAGACAGATACAGACAGACAGATGGATACGTGTAGGACGACAATTATTACAGACAGACATTGATGGGCACTGACATGAAAGAGAATTAGATAGCTGGAATAAACGACGGAAAGACAGACAGACAGGATGACAGAAATATAGAGAAGACATTTGCACATACAGCAGACACACAGACCACAAGTAGATACACACAGGCACATGCACAGACCGACACAGACACAGACAGACAGCTACGAACACAGACAGGCATACAGGCAGACCATCACTCACTACAATACACTGTTATTACGTTCCTTATCTTTACTGCAGCTCGCACTTTTTCTGTGGCACATCTTCGCCTACGTGGTACAGGTTGACAAAGATTATTAAAGTGAGGAGGAGGAGAAGGAGGAGGAGGAGGATAGACAGATAGATAGACAGACAGACAGACAAATAAACTGACAGACAGGTAAACAAACAGGTAAATGTCACCTACGTATACACACACCTCTCCCCTCCCTTTGATTTAACAGTCTAAAAATCACAAAAGCCACGTCAGAACAAAACACAACCTTCTTTAAGAGCACTAACCAGGGGCCAAAGGGGCGTCTTGGGGGCGATGATCACTTTTACATCACAAAAACTCGCGAGAAAATTTTGAGTCGAGGTATTTCCGTATTGGCCAGTGAGAGAAGCTATTAAATTATCAGTGTTTGGAAAGCGAGGTAAGAGAGGCGTGAGGGTGAGTGTAGGACGAGACGAGAGAAATGTGAGGAAGGTGAGAGAGGTGTGAGCGAGGTAAGAGAGGTGTACGGCGAGACGAGAGAGGTGTACGGCGAGACGAGAGAGGTGTGAGCATGGAGAGAGAGGTGTAAGAGAGGTGAGAGGTGTAGAGCGAGGTGTGAGTGATGTAGAGCGTGGTGTGAGAGATATAGGGCAAGGTGAGAAAGGTGTAGAGCGAGGTGTAAGAGGTGTAGAGCGAGGTGTGAGAGGTGTAGAGCGAGGTGTGAGGGGTGCAGAGCGAGGCGTGAGAGGTGTAGAGCGAGGTGAAAGCGGTGTAAAGCGAGGTGAGAGAAACTGAAACACGTAATACCTCAGAACTAACCATTACTATTGAGCTTCCTGTAATAAATACGTAATACATATGAATTAAGTATGATTTCTGAGTTTCGTCTGCTTCGTTTAGGTATTGCCAAAATGATGATGTTGTTGGTGTCTACTTCACGCGGTGCCATACTTTTTATTCTCAAGACAATACCTAACTTCTAAGATGAAAAAGAAAATCGTGTGAGTGTAGTAAGTCTAAAGGGAAAAACACGTCATCGGAGTGAAGTTGTTGACAAGCGGGGAATGTTGAGATGAATGAGAGGGAGATCAAAGACGCGGTATAGAGTGTATGAAGAATGTATGAGGTGGAGGTGGAGGGTCGTTACTCAGCAGGAACATAAAACTAACCCAAATACCATAAATACAAACTTCAGAAAAAAAAAATATATATATTGTTCATTTTTCCACGTCGGCGCGGATCATCGACTGAATGATTTAGGTAAGCGTATGAAAAGCAGTGCTGGGTATATAAATCGTTTACACACACACACACACACACACACACACACACACACACACACACACACACACACACACATACACACACACAAACGTCGAGACAAAAGAATACACACACTCACACAAACCTCGAGACAAAAAAATACACACACACACACACACACACACACACACACACACACACACAGCCTTAAAAGCCTGATAAAACACACACACACACACACACACACACACAAGCCTTAAAAGATTGATAAAACACACACACACACACACACACACACACACACACGCTCCTCCCCAGTCAACAGAACTCCCATTCACAATCTGCCATGTCAACACGGCAGATAATACACGTTTCAGACATGTTCAGGTGGATATATTAAACCGGCCAGGTGTGCAGTTGCTAAGGTCAACAGAGGTCGTACTGGGTTGCAACGAGAGATTATGTGATTATGTGGTTATTTAATGTGTCTCGTTAATAAATCCCACTGGAATAAGAGGCACTTTGGAGAAACAAAAGACCAGATTATTATTATTATTATTATTATCACAACTACTACGACTACTATTACTACTACTACTACCGCTACTATTACTACTATTATTACGTGGAGATAGATTTAAATAGAAAGAATGATAAACACACAACCCACACCTTCCTTCCTCTTCCCTTCTCACCCTTCTCCTTATTAATCTCATTTTCCCCACGTCCCTCCCCTCTACGTTATTTCTCCCCCCCAATTCTCAATCCTCACTGCTTCCTTCTCCACATCTGCACCCCACTCTCATCTGCATTTTCACCCCACACCCTCACCTGCTCCCCAAACCTGCACTTCCTCCCCACACACTCAATTTCTCGCCTTTCTCTCCCCATCTCTACATCTTCCCCAGTCCCCAATTTCTTTCTCACTTACTCTCCTCCCCACACCCTCACTTCCTCCCTAACCCACCACTTCCTCCTTTTTCCTCCATTCTCTCCCTTCCTCCTCACACCCTCTCTTCTCTTCCCATTCAGTTTCTCACTTTCTCCTTTCTCAACTCTCTCTTCATTTCTTCCCCGCTTCCTCCCACGCCACCACTTCCCCCCACTTCCTCCCAAACCATCACTTTCCCCATTTCCTCACACACACCATCATTTCACTCACTTCCTCCCTAATTGTTCCCTTTCTCCTTTATCAGTCCCATCTTCATTTCCTCCCGACTTCCTCCCACACCCATCACTACCTCCCTCTTCCTCATCCCTTCCTCCCACACCATCACTTTCCCCCACTTCCTCCCACACCATCCCCTCCCCCACTTCCTCACGCTCCTGAAGGAATAAAAAAAAAAGGCAATAAAAAAAAAAAAAATACGGCACCTGTAAGTCTGACACAGGTGCCCCCAGGTAGGCCCAAGGACCCCCCACACGCAAGGTCGAAACTCCTACTTGTGCCTGGGGAAGAATGGGCCTTATGGTGGTGTGTGGGTTGGCACTGTGTTGCTCCTGAAGGCTGGGCACAGGCGGTATAGTCCTTACGGTGCCTGAATACTAAAAGGACTCTCTCTCTCTCTCTCTCTCTCTCTCTCTCTCTCCTCGCCTCGTTTTATTCCTCTCGCTTCTCCCCCCCCCCTCTCTCTCTCTCTCTCTCTCTCTCTCCGCCCCGTTTCATTCCCCTCGCGGCTCCACCTCCCCTCACGTCTTCCTCACTTCACAGCCACCCAGGGGATACTAAGGTGTAATGAGCAAAATACAGCAAAATAAATCGCTAAGGAAGAGGTGTGACGAAATTTCAAAAGCTGCTTAAAATATGATACTTTTTCTGCCACGTCTTTCCCTCCCCTCCCCTCTCTGCCACACTCAAGAAAAAGTCTCCCTCTTGCTTCCCCTCTCCTCTCCTCGCTGTTCCCACTCCCTCACTTTCTCTCCCCTCCTTCCCCTCCCCTCGCTGCTCCCACTCCCTCACCTTCTCTCCCCTCCTTCCCCTCCCCTCGCTGCTCCCACTCCCTCACCTTCTCTCCCCTCCTTCCCCTCCCCTCGCTGCTCCCTCACCTTCTCTCCCCTCCTTCCCCTCCCCTCGCTGCTCCCACTCCCTCACCTTCTCTCCCCTCCTTCCCCTCCCCTCGCTGTTCCCACTCCCTCACCTTCTCTCCCCTCCTTTCCCTCCCCTCGCTGCTCCCACTCCCTCACCTTCTCTCCCCTCCTTCCCATCCCCTCGCTGCTCCCACTCCCTCACTTTCTCTCCCCTCCTTCCCATCCCCTCGCTGATCCACTCCCTCATCTTCTCTCTCCTCTTGCCCCTCCCACTCCCTTCCCCATTTCCCCTTGTTCCCTTTAAGTAGTCTCCCTCTTCAGTCCTATTTATACTTACCTAACATTGCCTTAAAAAACCTTTCCTTCATCTTCCTTTCCTTTTCCCTCTTATTCAACCTCCCCATCCCCATTTTCATCCTCCTCTCCTATTTCCATATTTCCTATTCCTACTGGTCCTAATCAATATACTCAGTCCTTATCCATACACTGCTATATTTTCTCATTCTCATCCCCTTCCCCTATTCCTGTTTCCTTCATACAGCATTTTTTCCTACCCCTCCTATCCATGTCCTTCCTTCAACACTTCCATACCCATTACCATTTACCATTCACACTCTCCCTTCTCATCTCCCCCTATCCTCTTTTCCAGTTCCCATCACAGTTATCCAACCCTCTCCCATCCATACATTACCTTCTTCCCTCATTTCCCTTTTCCTGTTTCTTTCCCTCCAAGCTATTCCTTTCCTCCTCTCACCCTACCCCTCCCTCTTTCTCGTCCCTTTCCTATTTTCCCAACCACTGCCATCCATATCTATGCTTTTTTCCCGTCTTTCCCCTAACCTCCTTTCCCCCCCCTAACCTTTACAACCCCTACCCTCCCTTCACCCCTCTCCCATCTCCTCTCCCCCCCTCCTATCCTCATTCCTCTTCCTCTCCCCCCTCCTACCCTCATTCCTCTCCCCCCTCCTATCCTCATTCCTCTTCCCTCTCCTACCTCCCGTTTCCTCCCTTTTCTTATTCCCCTTCCTCCTCCCTCCCTTCCCCATCTTCCACAATCCACCTTCCATACATTTTTCACATTTCTTCCCCGCTTCCTCCTTTTCCTCCTCAGGCCCTGTCCTACGTCTCCTAACTCCTCCTTCATGTCTCCCTTCCCCTCCATTTCTCCCTCTTTCTTCCTCCGTTCCTCCCTGTCTGTATCTTCATCTATTTCTCTCCTCTCCAACTTATTCTCGCTACACAATAATCTCTTCCTTCCCAAATTCTGCAGCTTTTTCTTTCCCTCTTCTCTTCATCTTCCTCACAATTCATCTCCTCTCTTCTTCTCCACGCAATTCTATTTCTTTACCTTCTTCCTTATCCTTCCTCTCTTCGTTCATGCCTTCCAATATCTCTTTGAAACATCTCCCCCACCCTTCGTTTCTCATCTTTCACCCCTCATACCGCTGCTCCCACACCTCCCCATTCCCCATACTTCTTCCCCCTCCCCAACCCCACACTCTTCATCTCTTGTCGTGCCTTCTCACTTCTCTTCTTCTTTTCATCATCCCCTCATTTTACCTCCTTTCTTCCATGCCTAACGACGTCACTTTTTTATCTCCCTCGCACTCCCCGTCTCCTTTTCTGTACCTTTCCCCTTCCCTTTCCTTCCCACTTTCATCTCCTCTCGTTTTTTTCTCATCTTTTATGTCGCCCGTGCCCTCTTCTCTTTTTCATCTTCCTCACTTTCCCTCTTCCCTATTTATGCCTTTCCAATTCCCCCCCTCTCTATCTATCTATCTGTACCTCTTTATCTATCTCCTATATACATCTTTTCCACTTTCCTTCTCTCCTCTTTGCCTCTCCAATTCATCTCTCTACATTTTGCTTACACTTCCTTTCCTCTCTTTTCCATGGCTTCCCATTTCTCTATTAATAATCTCCCCACACTTCCTTTCCTTCTCCAAGC